>NC_090928.1:1183387854-1183693517 GCF_040938575.1 Ambystoma mexicanum | reverse complement strand
TTATTTGAATGTTGTCACTGCTGGATTTCTTGTCTCATGTATGTGATTCGATGCTGTTTTGGTTTGCATTTGCACGCCTCCATGCATGATTCATACTGCTATGTAATCTATTTACAGCATGTAAATCCATGAACGTTCAATGCTGCAGAAGGGAGTAGTTTCTGACCTGTAACTCCATTTCTCCAGCGTTGGTATCTTTCATGGATTCACATGCGCCCGCCAGCCGCCCCTGTATGCAAACCTGGTTCGGGTTGGCTCTACTTTGGAGGTTAAAATCTGAAGGGAAGCCGCGGGGGCGGGGCTATTTATACCATACGTCCTGTTGGTGGTGGCTAAAGCACCCAAAAAGGACGTTGATAGGACACTAAAGTGTCATGTTTTCAATAGGAAAACGCTATTTTAAAAAATGACCGAGGTTCCTAGCCTGACGACCGGGAATATTCACAGCATGTGAATCCATGAAAGATACCAATGCTGGAGAAATGGAGTTACAGGTAAGAAACTACTCCTTTCCCCTGTCTCTTCACTCCATTACTTCATATACTCTGTTCCATGCCTCTCTAAAAACCCACCTCCTACAGTCCTCTAATTGATTTAATCTGCTTATGAACTCTGATTCACTTGCTCCTATGTACGGTAATTGATTGTTACTGTTTATGAACAATGATTGACTGATTACTCCCAGGAATGCTAATTGATTGGGTTCCATGTGTTAAAATCGCGGCAAAAATGGCTGTTGACACAAAATATTGTGGCAAAAAGGCTGTGGTTTTGCCGCTGCAATCCATGTAAAGCATGCGGGGGACACCCCTGCAACCCCCAGACCCATTATACCATTTAAGGAGAGCAGGGGCACCCCCGCAGCTCCCTGCTTCCTTTAAATGGTGTCATGGGGTACACCTTTACCAGGTCAAACTACAGCATTTTTGCTGCAATGTTTTGTACAGATGACATTTTTGCCACGATTTTATCACTGCATACCATTGATTGTTACCATTTATTAACACAGTTTGAATGTTACTGTTTATGAACGCTGATTTGCATTCTGATTCATTATATTGTTGACTGTTGTATGTAAAGCCCTTTCGACAAAGGCGCTATATAAAACACAATAAATACAAATACGGAGTGAAATTATGGAATTTGTGTATTAGGGGAAAAAGCTGCATATTAGGAGGGGTTTATTATACAAACCCAAGCAACAGTGGGGAGTTGGGTGCTCAAATATAACATATTTTAGGGCGGCACAACTGGGCGCACTAGCGGAGTTGGGCAGCGGAGGTCGCATGAAGCACTGGGTTCAAATGGAACACACAGTAGCGGGGGGACACATATGGAAAATCCCCTGGATAAGAAAGGAGGACAGTCCCATGGGACTGAAGGAAAACCCCTTAACCAGGTGTGCACTAGAGATCTGGGATGAAGTAAACAAACTATATGATTTGGCAACATGGCCATCACTGAGAACACCTATATTTTGGAATCCAGCCTTCCAACCGGGAGAAGTATATAATAGGTTTGTAAGTTGGTTAGAGGGGGGTCTGAGGGAGCTGAGGGATCTGTGTGATGCAAACTATCTTAAGACTTTTGAAGAATGTACCATGGAATGTGGGCTAAATGAAAGGAATATGTTTGCTTACCAGCAGATCAAGCATTGGGCCAGTTCCTCTGCTATGAAGGAGGGCGCAAATAGAGAATTAACAGAGTGGGAGCCAGCGGTCACGGATAGTGACACCAACACAGGGCTTATCTCCACCCTATATAAGCTCCTCACCTGTGTGACAGAACAGGGTCCATTGCAAGTAAGGGGCAAATGGATGCGGGCAGGCAATTTTCAGATGCGAAATGGGAGCTTTGGGTTGTTTACATCGGCACATAATCAAGAGCTACAGTATACATTTTTACATAGGTGCCACTACACACCACAGAAGCTGAACTGAATGTGTGGGGGGTCCAGCACTCCACTATGCTGGCGAGAATTTGGAGAAGAGGGGACGGTGGAACATGTTTGGTGGGGGTGCCCACAGCTAAGGAATTTTTAGTAAGAGGTGAAATCGAGGGTTGGGGAGATATTGGGGGAGGATATACTTTTGATCTAGCTTTGCAACTCGAGTATACGTGGGATGGGAGACACCGTGCCTGGGGGGGATGAAGGGGGTTATTTTAGGAGCTAAGAAATGTATTGCAAAAATGTGGAGATAGAGGGAGGCCCCTCCATTGTGCAATGGTACTATGCTCCGTGGGACATCTTCAGCATGGAGAAAACGACAGTTTATATGGAGTTATATCTATGCCTAACCTGGGGATTGGGAGGGGAATTATATTACTTCAAAGAGACATATATATCAAGATAGCAGGATGTGGTGATGAATAGAAGTTGGATGGGCACAAGTTGGATGTGGTGATGAATAGAAGTTGGATGAATAGAAGTTGGATGGGCTAACTAGCTTGTGTTGTAATACTGATGCATTGGTTTGGAAGGCTCCTAGCCATGGTGTTGTTGTTGTGCCCATGGTGTGTTTTTTTCTTTTTGCTAGTAAAGATGTTGTTGGAAAAAATTATATATATATCCACCCTCAGTTTGAAAAAATAATAATAGATTGGGTACAGAAGCAAATTATACCACTCCCTTTAAATGCATAAATAAACAAACAATAAAGGTTTAATTTCTGACTCTCTTGTACATTACATTATAAAGAAGGTGGGTCTCCAAAATGTACACTTTCAGACTGGCTGTCTTTAGGGGATTTTTTCACACACACATATATGAGGTAATTCACCTCATAATTGGAAGGTGTTTACTGCATGCATTATTCCTATGGAAAACTACGTAGAGTTATTACGCCAATCCCATGATCAGCAGGTGGTGAAAATTGGCAGAATTTGTAAATACCACCTATTTGTACTGTTTCTGCCACAATCATAATAATGGCCTCATCCATTCAACCTGCTCATATCATCTTTTTTTACTTTAGGTCTTAGTAAGCTTCTGGAAGCAAGTGAATCTATTGCTGTATTAGCTGTGGAGCTTGCTGTAAAGGAAAAGGAATTGGCTGTAGCATCTGCAAAAGCTGATAAAGTAAGCTTTATTTATTTATGTATTTGTTTATTTGTTTAGTATATTTCATCCAATATGGCTTTTTATACAGAAAAAGTCGAACCAACCTTGCATATACAAAGTTAACATACCTCTAGAAAACCACGAATTTCAAAATTTCCTTTACAAGACCCCACATGGTATTCATATGATAGATACGCACTTCTCCATTTACAGCAAAATATCTCTCCCAAAGCCATAACTGTGCTAGACTTTCACAATTTATTAAGAGATGTTCTACAGTTTCAATTGCATTAGTGACACACAATCTACATAACCACCTAGTAGCTGTTACATGAAGCATCAAATACAAAAGAAAATTCCAGGGGCAATTTCACCAATTTACAATAGAGATAGGTGCAATGAATCTGTTGATGTCATGGGTCATGGGACAGCAGCCGCTACCTGATCCTGAACCTGGAGTGCAGCTATATGAGGGAGGGCCACATGGGCGGAGGTGGCCCTCAGGGAGATGACATGCCATCATTGGAGAAAGTCACATACCCCCGTTCCCTTTTGTGGCATATTGTAACACTCTCCCTCAACCCCTTGCCAAGTCTACTTCAGGTATTCCCCAATATCACTCCAGGAACAATATGTTAACTACTGGGAGGAGGAAGAGGCAGGGAGCAGTGATGATTACTCCCAATAGGGTCCAACATCAGCTTCCTCAATATCATACAATGACCAACATGACAGCAACTGAGTTGAGAAAGAGGGATGGAGCAATGAAGATAACTAAGACCGGTAAACCAACACAATGGTCTAGTCTTTGGAAGTTAGTCAATCATGTCAGGAACTATAAATCTGCAACAACTGATGCCAAGGAGAAGGAGCTGCAGAGGCTGTGTTGTGCTGTGGCCTGTAATGACACCAGTCAGGACGCTGAAGGAAAGAACGCTGTGGGAAGCCGCATGAAGGTGAATGCAGACGGCGTGAAGAGGAACCGGAGTACAGGAAGCCCACCATCTGAGAGTACGAGGCAGCGGGAACCGTTCACAGAAAACAGAGACACCGCGGATAATGGGACACACACCCAGCTAGCAGAAGGAAAAGGGTGGAGGTAGAGAAGCAGAAGAGACACTTGAAGCACCCGGTAAGCACAGGGAAGACGTATGGGTTACTTGAAAGTGTGTGCCTTTTCAGAAAAGGAATTTGAGAGAGGAAAAAGGAAGCCTGTGAAGAGATATTTGTCACATCGGCCACCTTGCATATACTATGGGGCCTCATTCCGAGGTGGGCGGTATGGGATATCGGGCACCGGTAAGGAGACCGGTGCCGGTAATTCCTTACTGCCCATTTCCCATTTACGTGTGGTCTGACCACACGTCCTTTACGGGTCCCACTTAGGGACCAGGGCGCTAATAACGGGCCTGCTATTGGCGGGCCCGTTATAAGTGCCTTCCCCATTACCATTGAGCCCTATGGGGGCTCAAATCGGAATGGTTAATGGTTTGGTGAATGGGGACTTACCAGGTCCTCCATGGTCGGAATGACCCGGTAAGTCCCCATTCAACCAGACCGGTGCCGGACCCGGTATTGGAGGCAGCCTTGGCACAAATAGCGCCATGGCTACCTCCAATCTCGGAATGAGGCATCATGTCACTACACCCTCATACCTCAGTTCCTTTTTTCTGTGCTCATTGGCACAACTCTCGTCAAGAGAAGTTACATTCAATAATTTTTCCTAAATCGACTTGCTTCTTCCTGATTTCGTTCCCAAGGTGTCAGGATTTAAAAGATCTAAGGACTGCAATTCAAGAATGTCCATTACCAACGCACACAGCATCTGCGTGTGGTGTCTCGGTGTCGACCGTGTCACTGAGGATTGCGATTCCTGCCAAGAAATGAATCCTAAATCGCAGAGGAACTAGGTGGTGAAGCTCGCGTTGGGACATCCGCCATCAAAAGCTCCTGCTCGATTGACCCCCAGATCATCAGAGCACAAGACGGTGGGGCCCCACGGCTGTAAAGGAGGCCACCAAAAGAAAGCAAAGAAGAGATTGCACTCATGAAACCACTCTTCGTCCTCCTCATCGCACAAGAAAATCACTGATGCAGGCATATCTCAGACTCTTCGGAAGAGTAGAGTAAGTCTCATCCGAGTCCGGGTGCGTCGAGGGCTGAGTGGGAAGCCTTCAAAGAGAAAGCGCTCCAAATGGTCAAAATTTCACTGCAGCAGGCCCCTTCACCTCCAGTTGTGCCCGGCGGTTCCGGCTTCAAGGAGACTTTGTCTGGTCCAATGCCTTTGGGGCTCGACTCCGACCGTCACAAAGAATACCATTCCTTCGAAGCTGTTGCTTTTGACACAGTTGGGTACTGCTCCATCGACTTTGTCACTGATAGCCGACCGTCCTTTCGTCCCTGAGTCTCAGTCATCTTTTTTTAGAGATGTTGCAGTCCATCTTCGGCGACGGTGGGGATCAGATGCCGTTCGGCTTCGAGCCCATAGGGGAAGGGCCTAGTACAAGTGATTTTTTTCACAGATCAGGCCAATCTAATCGCCTTGGGGAAGGGCTACAAGATGCTAGCCGTGGTCTGCACACACCACCCGACATGAACACTCAGCAGGCTCACCCTTATGGACATGTTAATGGCCAATACCGCATGATGGTCAACAGGGTAGTTGGTGCCCTAGGTTTGTGCGCCCCGGCTAAGCTCCTGTCAGCTTATGAGCTGACTGACATTTTGGATAGAGGACCACCAACGGAAAGGTCACTGCCCTTTAATGTGGCCGTAGCCAACCCCATCTCCACCCTATGACTAGCTTAGGCTAGTTGTTTGTTCTCTATAAAGAAATGGTGGGCTGGACTAAGGCATAACCCTTTTCACCTTGCAGACAATATTTGATTATTGTTGATCTGCGTGACTTTAGTGTCTTACATAACTCCTTAAGTCTCATTAACTTACTCTTATATATATATACATAGAGATTGGTTATAATATATCCCCTTGGTTAAACACAGTTGGGGGTTTAATTGAGGATTTTTTGTTGTCCACGGAAGTTATGTATTTCTGAATTAAGTCAGACACAATGTACTTATGCTTAGATTCTAGGATGTTTAGTAAAATAATATGCACTTTAACTGGATATGCTTAACATCAATTATGTGTTTTTATGCTGTTTTTAATTGTACGGTAATTGAATATGTGTTTATTAAAGACTGATTGAATATATCTCTATGTTCCTTGACTTGATCTGTCCCCTTATTTAGCTCCCTCTCAGTGGACAGTATATTCCATTGATTGATTCTATGGCTCTATTCCCATAAACTCCCCTTTTTCCCCCTTGGGGGGTTTGTCTTACTTTGGTTCTCCCTTGGGTTCATGGTGTTGGGGACGCCTATCCTTTTTGATTACATGGGCATTACAGCTCGTCAAATGGGGGTACTGTCTGCCCTATTTAAGAAAGTCTCTGGACACACCACGCCCCCTCTTCAACAGCCAGAACAGGAGGAACTGCTATCCCTGTTATTGAATGGTGCCATGGAGGAGATGCCTCCCGAGCAGAGAGTATAGGGCTGGTATTCCCAGTACACAAGAAAGGGGGAGGACTTCATCCCATTTTCGGATCTCAGGGCTTTGGACAAGCTCTTGAGGAAGCACACATTCATAATGATGATGTTGTGAGAGATTCTCCATGCTCTTCAGATACATGACTTTTTGATGCTGTTGGATCTGCAGGACACATACTTTCATGTGCCCATCCACCAGAGGCACAGGTGGTTCCTGAGATTCCTCATAGGGGACACCCACTAGCAATTCAAGGTGCTCCTCTTTGGATTAACCTCTTAGCCCAGGGTTTTCACCAAGCTGATGGCAGTGGTGGCAGCACACCTCAGGCGATAAGTTATCCACTTATTTCCATACCTGGATGATTGTCTGATCCGGGGGAAGTCGCCAGAGCAAGTATTGACTCAACTTGAGGACACTTTTCCGCTACTGCACGGGTTGGGCCCTAAACTTACAGAAGTCCCAAATGACACCAACACAGAGGCTCCAGTTCATTGGAGCAGTCCTGAACACTCGGGTGTGGAAGGCATTTCCCCCGTGGAGAGAGTTGCCAGTGCCAGGCAAATGTCAAACTCTTCCAGAGCCACAACAGCCTTCCAGCGGCCTCTTTACTCCACCTCTTAGGCCTCGTGACTTCATGCATTTTTCTGGTGCCAGGGGCCAGGCTGAGAATGCCTTCCCTGCAGTAATTATAATTATAATTGCAGTGGCTGCTAAGAGGTCATTGGTCCCAGTATTGTGACGCCATTAAGGATATTCTCAGGGTGTCGAGGTCTGTGGTCAATGATCTAGCTTGGTGGGCCAGCAGAGGCAACATGATGGCGGGGGAACCTTTCTGGCCTCCGTGGCCCGGGTTGATACGGATGTATCTCTGAAAGGTTGGAGTGCTCACTGTGAGGATCTGCAGGTGAGCGGCCTTTGGTCTCCAATGGAGAGTGGTGGCATATTAATAGGCTGGAGCTGCAGGCAAGCAAGCTAGTCCTGATGGCCTTTGTGCTTTCTCTCAAGGGGAGGCACATCCTGCTCATGACGGACAATACGGTGCCCATGCACTACCCCCTGAACAAGCAAGGAGGTGTGCAGTCCCTTCTCCTTTGCAGAGAGGCAATGCAGCTATGGTTTGGCTGTTGGAGAACCAAATCTCAATTTCTAGTGGGAGTGGAAAACAGACTGGGCGGACACCCTGAGCAGGCGGAGCACAATCTCACACAAGTGTGAGGTGTGCCAGGAAGTTCTCAAGCAGATCTTCGCTCAGTGGGGTACTTCGACGGTGGGTCTTTTATTCACGAGGTTCAACAGAAGTGCAGACATTTTTTCTTGAGGGAATTCCCAGAGGTAGCCGCACTGGGGAATGCATTCCTGATGGAGTGGGACTTCAACCTCCACTATGCCTTTGCCCCGATTCTCGTCATCCCGTGGGTTCTCAGGAGGTTGAGGAGATTTCGAGCAACCATGATCCTGATCGCCCCAGATTGGGTGAGGAGAACATTTCTGTCCGAAAGTCGGGTACTTCACCCAAAACCAGAGTCCCTCAACCTACATGTGTTGGTCTTGAGAGGATGAGATATGATGACTGCGACTTCTCAGAATGGGTGCTTGAGGTGTTGCTGTCTGCATGCAGACCATCTACAAGATTTCTGTACTTGTGCAGATGATGGAGAATATTTGAGTCGTGGAGCAGGAAACGCGAGATAAATCCTATCTCCCGCCCCATTAGTCTTTCAGGTTGCAACAGTCAAAGGTTACTTGGCAGCTTTGTCTGTTTTCAAGAGATCCCAGGATCAAGGATCTTTCTTTGTGATGCCGGTTATGGCCCAATTCCCAAAAGGCCTTGTAAATAGGTTACGCCCACGCTGTTTGCTCTTCCGGACTGGGACCTTAACCTGGTTCTTACTTTCCTAATGGCGGCTCTGTTTAAGGCCATGCATCCATGTTTGATTAGGTTTCTCACATTGAAAACTGCCTTTCTAGTGGCAGTCACATCTACCAGATGTGTTAGTGAGCTACAGACTCCGTCCTGTAAGCCACCTTTTCTCCGATTTTATAAGGAGAAAGTGCCACTAAAGGTGCAACCAGAAGTCCTGAATAAGGTAGTTTTCTGAATTTCACATGTCACAAAGCATACACCTGCCAGTGTTCTACCCCCCATCCTCCTTCATCCTCCCAAAGATGAGGAGAGTCAAGATGGATCGACAATGGAGTCGAGATGCTCTATGCCACCTGTCAAAACGTTTGCCGAGTAGCTGACACTGGAATGAATATCTATCTGATGAGGAATCTGCGAGAGAAGAATCCATAGAAAGAACATTATCGGTAAGTCATTTCTCCTTCCTTGCATAGAGTGTGACCCTGCCTCAAGTTGACTGTGAGTAGGCGCAGATCTCGTCTTAACAACCTCTTAGCATCTCTTATTGCACAGTCATGGGCATGTTTATTGTTGGGAGAATTCTCAGAAATGTGCTAATTCCCTTCTACCTTAGAGACCCCCAGCTTTTTTTGCTGGACTTTAGGACTTTCATTTCTAACCTTTAGAGTGAGACCTTTTTCCCACTCTCATGTATTTTTCTGTGATTTGGACTGAGTTTCTTTTTAAAAACTTCTTTTTATTTAGCTTGGCAGCACAGGTACAGGCAAGTAACAAACAGGGCATGTATAATCAATGCAGATCAGGCATTACAGCTACGTAGAGCAAGTACAAAAGTCAGTTTGAACGCCTGGGGGACATATACGAGGTGAGTGCCGGACTGAAGTGGAGGCCATTCAGGAGGCAGAAGGGGAGAGGCGAGAAGAGAGGGATGGAGATGCAGGGTCTGAATCCGTATCAGCAGGAGACATAAATGAACGAAACTTTGACCAGATATCTCTAGGTCTTGAGTGGGCGGGCTGTTGTATCGCCCAGGATTCCTCTGTGTCCGAAGCCCATGTGACCGCCCTGAGCCACTGTGCACGAGTAGGTGTGGTAGGCCGGAGCCAACAAAGTACGATAGAGCGTACTGCTAGTAGCATACAGAGGCCAGTCAGCTTCTTGGAGTCTCGGTGGAGTTCTGGGGAAGTCATGAAAAAGACACTTCATCGGGATGGGGTGATAGGGAGATCCAGGATATCTGACATGGTAGAGCATACTGCACCCCAGAACTGAGTAAGGCGGGGACAGGATCAGAGCATGTGGATATAGCCAGCGTCGTCGCAGCCACACCTGGTGCAACTCGGGGAGAGATCATTCGAAATACGGTGCAGTCTGGTCGGGGTGTAGTGGTACCTGTGAAGCAACTTGAATTGGATCAGTTTGAAGTGGGAGTTGAATGAGACCCCATGAATGCGTGTGCACATATGGGCACACCGTTCGTCGGTCATTTCCAGTCCGAGGTCAGCCTCCCAATCTTAGTTTGGAAAGTGTGGGGGGTGATCTGGTTTGCACCATGGGGGAGGGTGAGCAGAGTTCCGTGATTGCAGGCTCATCAGGTGGTCATCCCGGGAAGCTCGGGTATTTGTGTTTAAGGATTTTCCAGAGGGATGAGTATTGAAGCCAAACAGAAGGTCTCTGTCTAAGGGACAGCGGGAGGTCAGGCCACTCTATGAAATTGCCCTGGTTGAAAATGTCCCGGAGCAGTTCATATCCCGCCTCAGCCCACCGGCGAACAATAATGGGAGGCACTTGTGGGACCTCTGGGAGGAAATTCCAAAGTGGTAGATTACCATGAAAGGGATGGGTGATGCTCAATAGTTGCCACGTTTTGGATAGGGCCAGTTATGTGCAGGTCGCCGGGTCGAGTGAGTCAAATACCATCGGCTTAGGTGTAACCACCAGGGAACGGTTGTCACGGGCGTTTACTGATAGCTTCTCGAGCCTGACATGGGGTGGGGGGGTCTGCTGTATTGAACCAATATGCGGTATATTGGAGTTGCGCCACCAGCCAGTACTTAAAGAAGTCAGGAGCCCCGAAGCCACCAGCCTCCATCGGGGCAGCTAGGGTCTTAAGTTTAAGCCGGACTGCGCCAGAGTGCCAGAGGAAGGTGTTGAGGGTACGGGTCAACGCCTGAAAGAACCCGCTACCCAGCCACTGTGGAATGTTGGCGAACCTGTACAGAAGCGGGGATAGTACTACCATCTTCAGTATCGCTATCCTGCCCGCCAGCGAGAGCAGAAGTTTGCTCCAGCCCTGTGACTTTACTGTAAGATTTGTGAGATATTTCTGGTAATTTTCCTCAAAGACCCGTTCAGTTTGACGTGACACTACAATGCCTAGGTAGGTAAAGACGGATTGAGCCCATGTGAATCCCATGGTATCAGCAGGCAGTGAGGGGAAACAGAGTGGATTTAGAACAATTCACTTTGAGACCGGAGATTCGACCAAAGAGGACGACATCTTCCAAAATCGGGGCCAGATTAGTATCAGGGGAGCGGATGAAGAGAAGGGCGTCATCGGCATATAGGGAAATAATATCCGAGGAACCAGCGGTGCGCAGGCCCCTGTGTGCATGGCATTGTTGAAGCATGTCCGTAAATGGCTCCATCGCTACAGCGAAGATTAGGGGGGGGAAAGTGACCGCTCTGTCTCGTGCCCCTAGCAATTTGAAAGAGGGGGAGCATCAGTCTTCAGTGCGAACTTTGGCTACAGGGTTGGAGTAGAGCAACCTGACCCAGGAGAGGAAGGTGCGGCCGAATTTACATTTGTCAAGTACCCGCCAAAGATACTTCCATGAGACAGAGTCGAAAGCTTTTTGCATGTCGAGTGTCGCTGCTACCGTGTGGACATTTGGGCTCACCCTGCTTATAATGTTGAAGAGACGCCTCAGATTCAAGGATGTGGAGCGTCCCGGAATAAATCCCGCTTGATCAGGGTGAATGATGTGAGGCATGTAGGGCGCGAGACGTAAGGCAAGTAATTTGGCATAGATCTTGACATCGCAGTTGATGAGTGAAAGTGGACGGTAGGAGCCACATTGAGTGGGGGGTTTACCGGGTTTTAGTAAGACGGTTATTATGGCTTTACTGAGCGAGGGGGGGGGGAACTGACCCACTTCCACTGACTCTTCCCAAAGGGCCATCAGGCGAGGGAGAAGGAGTGATTTAAGATGTTTGTAAAATTCACCGGGAATTCCGTCTGATCCTGGGGATTTACCCAAAGAGAGCGAATCCACAGCCTCCGAGAACTCCTCGGGGGTGAATGGCTTCTCGAGGGAGCCGATGGTCTCGGGGGGGAAAGGATTGATAGGGGGAGGTTATCTAAATAAGCATCAATTTCCGATGTCGTAGCACTGTCCGCTTGGGCATATAGGGATTCATAGAAGGAGAGGAATTCAGAATTAATGGCCAGGGTTCCATCAGGTCTTTCTATTCCGGGGATGGGTGGGGCACCAAACTCTCGGCTGAGAAGTCTAGCCAGGAGGCAGCTTGGGCATTCGCCCTCGCCGTATTTCCTCGCAAGGTCCGGACTGTCCAGAAACCTCAGTTCGCGGTCCACAAGGGAGCGGAAGGTATCTAGTTCTGTGCCGATTGATGCAAGGATTTCAGGGGTTTGGTGTAACGTGCATTGGGCTTCCAGTGCGGCCAGCGTAGCCTCGCTTACGGTAATTTCTCTTCGAATAGCCTTAAGGATGCCGTTTTCCTTGGAAAGGGCAATACCTCTGATATAGGCTTTGAAGGACTCCCAAAGGGTGGCCTGCGAGGTCACTGTGTCGGTGTTGATCTCAAAGAACACCTCAATCGCCGACTCCAACTCTCGAGAAGAGAGTGTGGCTTCATTCTCCAGTGCCTGGTTCGATCACGGTCTGGGCCCCAACACAGGGTGATAGTCACCGATGAATGGTCAGAGAGTTCTGGGTAGGATCGCTAGGCCAGATACACTCCTTATGAGTATATCAGATACCAGCCATCTGTCGATTCGGGAGTAGGAATCGTGTACCGAGGAGTAGAAGGAGTAAGTACGAGAGTCGGGATAGAGAAGCCTCCATGCATCAACAAGGGCCAGGCGGGGGAGAGATGAGAGTGTGGTGTAAGCAGCTTTGGAGAGCTGACAAGGTCTGGAGCCCTTCTGTCCAGGTCTACATCAAATATTGTGTTGAAATCGCCTCCCCAGAGGATTTGTAACAACGGGAAACAATCAAGGAGAGACGTGAGGTGTGAGTAGAATTCGGGATTGTCGATGTTGGGACCGTAAATGTTTAACAAGACCACCTCCTTATTTTGCAGGACACCATGGAGTAGTACATATCTACCCTGGGGGTCGATCAGTGTAGCTATGGGGTTGAACTTACGGCTCCTGTGAATTAGGGTCATCACCCCACGGCTTTGGGTAGAATAGTCAGTATAATACCTTTGAGAGCCCCATGTTTTGGCAAACTTTTCACAATACTCGGGCATGTGTCTCTTGTAGGAACAGGACTTTAACCCTGTGGCGCTCGGCTTGGAGCTGTAGTAGCCTCATTTTCTTATAGATTCCCAGCCCACGCACATTCCAACTCATGAATGTCAAGGTGTCCTCACTCACCGGACATGGGGTACTCATTGGAAGTTGCGAGTAAATGGAGCGGTGCCCCCCATGGTCGGTGCACACCATAGTTAGGTCTGCAATACTGTCTGCTCCATGATGCCCCATACTCTACCTTGTCTGTGGATACCAAATCTTTTTTAACATAGAACCCAGTTCCCCCCACCCCCTCCCATAGCCCTCCCCCAAACAGAGGGATGATAACCCTATAACCAAACAACTAAATCCAAACCAATGGCATCAACGCCTGGGGGGCATGTGAACTAGCCTGGCGGCAATGCCCCGATCCGGGAGGCAATGTAAGGGTAAATATGGTGCCTAGTGGAGGTATCAGGTGCCACCCGGGAGGAGACCTTTCCGGGTAGGCAAGGCACGGTCGCATAATAGAGAAACAGTTTGCACAAACTCGGGATGAATGGTTTCTCAATCGGATCATACCAATGTGTGGGTTCAACAACACATATTAAAGAGATATTATAATAGTGAATGAGCGCTAGGACGGTCCCCAGCAACATCCACTCGATAATTGGTCTATGTTGCAGTAAATCAATGTCTCAATTTGTGAACAAAAATAACAAGGAACAAAACATTAGCAGTGTATGTCAACCATAGAGCGTGAATGTTTTGCCATAGTGTGGTCTCTGAAGAGTTTTAGACCATACTTGTATGGATTTACCTTTGTGATTCAGACAGACCACCAACCCTTGAGATGCTTAATGCAAATGAAAGGGGAGAACCCAAAACTTCTAAGATGGTCAATCTGCCTGCAAGGATTTCATTTCACCATTGAGCACATAGCAGGATGTCACACCAAAATGCTGATGGTCTCACTAGGATGTTTTAACTGACTAGAGGTAGAGATTCATACAGGAGTGGATTAAATCATCCTGTCCCTTAGTCTGGAGGTGGGGGGGGGGCAGTGTTAGGGAGAATTCTCATAACTTGCTAATTTCCCTTACCTATTGAGTCCCTCAGCAGCTTTGCTGGATTTCTAGGATTTATTTTTTCTTCACCTGGTAAGAGTGTGAGCCTTTTTCGAAGGGATTGTGTCCTCCGACGTATTCCTCATCTTAGATATATCCTTCCAGCTGTGGAAGGATATATCTAAGATGAGGAATACGTCGGAGGAACATCCCGTCGAAAGAACGTTACAAGGTAAGAAGTAACTTGTTCTTCCCACTCTTACATGTGTTTTGCTGTGTGTGTTTTTACCATTTGTGTGATCTTGGACTCTGGAGCCTCATCTACTCCATGAGCACCATTTTTGTGTGTGTTACACAGCACCCCCAGTGCAGTAACACAGGGTTGTCTTTTAGACTTCCCTCTGACTCCATTTTTCTGGGACTGACTACTGTCTCTGAGAAACATGTAGAGTTGCCATTAACTTTATGTAGTCCCTTTAAACTACAGACCCAGTACACCCCATCTTACATGGAGGATTGGAAAGGGTTAATTCCTATCCCTTTTGTCTGTGTCTCTTGGAACACTGTTTCACTCCCCTTACATTAAGACTTGGCTGGTGGCAGTGGTAACTACCCTAAATTTTCTACCCCATTTATATTATATAACCATGGTATTGTTTAGGCTATTATATTAGCCACAAACATAAACCTGCTTGACCAAATATATTTTATTTTGGCTCCGGCTGGGTTTAGTCACCATTTCCTTTTGTTAAAGTCTTTCTCGTGTTCTTCTCTGTGCGCCAAACCGGGGATGATTCCTTTGTTCGTTGTCATTTCGTGAGCTTCTGCACAGAAGTCCTCCTAAAGGCACCATAAAGTCTGGGTAGGCAGGATGTGAGCGAGGGGTCTTCGGACCCCTGCCATGGGTTCCCTTGGTAACCCAAGTCGCACTCTTGTCTGATTGGCTTAGGGGACTGGCCTTGCCAGGCAAGCCACTCTGCTGTATGATTGACAGCCAGGCTGTATGAATGGGGTAAAACTGCATAAAAAGTAGGTCTCTGGGACTGGAATGGCAGAGTCGCCACTGGAACGGAAGACCAGCGAGGAGCTGACTGAAGAGGACCCCTTCTATGACTGAACCGCCCGGTGAAGCCCTCCTGCAGGTCCGAATCCTCGGAATCCGCCGACAGAGAAGATCCTCCAGGAAACTTCTTCCCTTGAGCTGGTGGGACCAACCAGTTCGCCCAAACTACAAGCCAGGATCCCTCCCTCCTCTGGTTGAATTCGCTGTACAGAGCTACAGTGGGCTGGATAGCCAGGAAGCTCAGGCCCTGCTTGGGTTTTAAGGAGCGCACCTTTTATTAGTTGCTTTGCTCTGCTGCTGGTTTCTTCCCTGGGTAGTGCAGGTCCCTCCAGTCTTCCTACTTCATGTCAGTCCGACAGTCGCTTCAGGAACCGTGAGCCTGCAGGAACTACCAGGAACGACACTGCCTCCAGTCTTGCCAGACAACTGACAAGTTGGGCAGGTCCTGCAGTGGGACTCCACTTCTACTCCCATCCGAGGCCAGTAGAAATGGGCAGAGAGCCTCTGCCTAGTCTTCTTGGTACCAAGATGACCAGCCAAGGGCACCTCATGCGCCAACTGCAGTAGGAAGGGCCTGTAAACCTGGGGTACCACCAACCTCTTGAGGGCACCAGGTTCAGGCTTAGTGGGTTCACTAACAAGGAGCTCACCCTCCCAATATATCCGGAAGGTCCCAGGCACTTCTCCTTGCGCCTGGGACAGGGCCTCTTTCCTCAGACCCTCGAGAGAGTAGCACTCTCTCTGTCCCTTACAGAAGTCTTCCCGGGAGGGTCCCCCTTCAGCTAACAAGCATTGAAGAACGGGATGATCCTCCGGGTTGAGAACCTCTCCCACAGGAGAGTCTTCTGGCTCTTCACCCACAGGAGTTGAGACAGGGTTTACCACTGGACCCAGCCTGTCCGGAGCATGGATCCCAATGGGTGCTGTAGGAACAACAGGAAGAGAAGGAGCTCCCTCCACAGAGGTGGCCTTCTTGGTCTTCCTTCTTCTTGCCTTAGGCCTCGCCTTTGGCTCCAGTACCTGACTCACAGCCAGACCCTGTGTCACCTGTGACCTAGTGACTGCAGCAGCAGTCATGGGAAGACCATCCGAGATCAACCCCAACTCTACTAGATCCTTACCTAACAGAATGTTAGCAGGGACATTGTCCTGAACCAGTACAGGAAGCTTTGCTGTCTTGTCTCCAATTACGAGTGTGACTAAGGCTACAGGTGATAATTTGGGAGGCCCACCAGCTAACCTGGTGGTTCTCGGAGGAGCTCCTACATAGTCCTCTGGCTTGAGCAGGGTCCTGTCCACCTCTGTCATGCTTGCCCCAGTGTCTCTCAAGGTTTACCCGACTGTGACTGCTTTTGGGACCCCTCAGCTTTCTGAGAGGCCCCCTTTTCTTTGTACTTGTCCTATCCCACTGAAGTCCTTAGTGGACACCCGGTAGAAGACCCACTTGTCAGCCAACCTAGCCAGCTTAAAGGGATCCAGAAAAATCCTCACAAACAACAGGTGGGACAATTCAACAAAGGTTTTCGCCTTGTAACCATCAATCCACCCCATCATGTTCATGTGCACAGCACTCACCCAGTCAACCCAAGACACATTCTCTCTTTTCTTAAATTCCCTGAACCTTTTAAGGTATTGGGTAGGTGTCTTGCCAAACTTGGCAATCAAAGCAGA
Organism: Ambystoma mexicanum; assembly: GCF_040938575.1. Taxonomy (NCBI): domain Eukaryota; kingdom Metazoa; phylum Chordata; class Amphibia; order Caudata; family Ambystomatidae; genus Ambystoma; species Ambystoma mexicanum. The sequence continues at coordinate 1,183,676,759 of NC_090928.1, read as the reverse complement.
TTTCATACACTCATACTGACCCCTGTCTTCCACACTCCGCTTCAGAATACAGTCATACCCAGTCTGAGGCACTCTGCTTAACAAACACTTAATCTCTTTTGTCAACATCATGAATTGCATAAGCCATTTCAAACGCTTCAATCCATAGGAGGATATCAGAACCCTCCACAAACACACCAACCAAATATTTCATAAACTTGCTGGCTTGGGGCCTGCCACTCTCAAGTGGTTTAGCTGAAGTCTCCACTCTAGCTTTCTCTAGCTGGATTCTTTGGTGCTCAGTATCCCTATCTTTGAGTATCACTTGCTGTGCCAACTCCTCTTTCTTCAACGCAGCTTCTGTTGCCAACTTTTTGTATTGAAAGGCTAACTGATCCCGTTGTAGCTTCAATTTTAAAAGTTCAATCTTCAGGGCTTCCCCCTGAAGAGCAGTGCTTGGGTTTGGAACAGAGGCAGCAGGAATGGTGGAATTCCCAGAAACAGATTCAGTAGAACCCCCAGGGGCAGAGTCCTCATTGGTTGCATTCCCCCCCTCATCAAGAGTTTCACCATTAGTCTGGTAGTCCACCAGGGCAGCTATCAGCTCAGCCCGAGACCTTATCCACAAAGTCTACCTCCCTGCCTTCATAAGCACTCTGGAGAACCTCTAAGCTCACCCTAGTCAATTTACCATTTGCAATAGACTCCATTGCTTGTAATGAAGTTATTTTGTACACAACTAAACCTTAATTCAATAAAGTGCAGATATTTTGTTAGTGGCACGGTTATACACTGATTCTTAAAACCATAAGCATCCCACCTCTGCCACCAGTGTAAAGACTGGAGGGGGTGTCTGTACTTCTGCTCTCCATATGGTAGAGGAGAGGCACAGAGGACCCCAGCCAAGATTCTCTATGCGGTAGCTATGGTTGAGCAATCAAGGCCTAGCTTCTCAGGAGGTGATGCAGGCTGGTTCTTAAGTACAGTGCAGTCCCCAATCCCCCACAAAGGAATGTCCACACACTGTATTACTGAAAACAGTCTTTATTTAATTAATATTCAAAGGTATGTACACTATCACAATAACACACTTTGTACTCGGAAATCAACAATGGTAAATATATACAATTCTAAAGTGGTACCACCAATATTATCAGATTTCATTAAAGTGCATCAACTATACTGTTAGAATGTCACACAGATCAATAACAAGGAAACCAGCAATAGAGATATGAAGGAAAGCAAAATGGTTGACACAATTGGCAGAATACTGGCCCCTAACCCTGGACACAGTTCTGTGTGGCGATACCCCCCCACCTGGGCAACCTGTAAAATAAAGATATAGCACAAGCCCAGTCCATATATTGATCGATAGTCTTATTCTCTCCTATAATGTTTTTACCCCCCCAATGTACCTGGTGGAGTAGAGTTCTTCAAGAAGCGTTGACGGATCTTTCTGGAGTGACTCCCTTTAAAGCAGGAGTCACGGATCGTCGAGAGGCGTCGAAGAAGGTGAACTTGGCATCAACAGCGTCGATGAGAAGTTCAAGGGTGCCGAGACCACAGCGTCGATCCAGGCGGTGCTCGTCGGCGACGTCCTGCGAGGATGAGGTATGCGGGGCACCTCAGCGATTGATTGTTCAGGACCGCAAAGAGTTTCTGAAGATCTGTGGCCAGCAAGGTAGTCGAGTCGTCGAAGTCTTTGTGGCCTTCAGGTGGCGAGATACCCACTGGCAGATTTTCCTCGGCGCGTCGGCGGCCTTGACTCTCTCAGGCAGGATAAAGCAGTCTTCGGTGCGGACAAGGGAGTCCTTCGATTCAAAGGTTCTTAGGCAAAGGAGCGGGCGGCTCCGGTCGTCGGCGGCACGGCAGCAAGCGGTCCCCTCTTCTGAGGCAACACAACTTCGACGGGCCTCCAGCGGTTACACAAACCTGCGAACCCTGGTCGACGGCAATGGACTTCGACAGCGGCGAAGTCCTGCTGCTTCACTTCGTTATCCTCAGCGGTCCCTGTCTCCGGTCGGCAGCCTTTCGAGGGTCTGACTTCCAGGGAGCTTTGGCGAAGGTTAGCGGTGCTCGATGGTCCCTCGGAGCACGGGAAGAAGGCGCCTTACCAGGTCCTCTCTCGGATCAGGCTTAGATGAATTCGGCAGCTTTCAGATCAGGCCGAAGCAAATGCAACAGCAAGTCTTCTTCTTCCAGCTGGGTGTCGAGGATCAGCAGTTCCAGTTACTCTTCAAGTGTAGACACAGCTTCTGAACAATTTCCAGTGGTGAGAGGTCCCCAGATATACTATCCCGTCGCTCATCCACACTGCTGGGTCACTCTCAGCAGCCAATCATACAGAAGTGCATTAATGCAGTCAATCAGCCAATCAGGCATAGAGTGCATTCAGGCCATCCTCCTCCCTCTCAGACACTCACAACAAGGAATGTGGATTGGGACAAGTACCCAGCCATTCAACACTACACACTGCATTCAGGCCAGTTTCGGGCAGGGCTATCTCAGTCTTGTCTCTCATACCAGAAACCAGACAGCCACAACAAGAAGTGCATATTGGTCACACACTCCATTCACCCAGTGTAACGCTCACCTGATTCCCGTAGAGGCGCCGGTCTTGACTGGGCGTATACCGTTTCTTCAAAGGTGATGTGTAACCCACGGCTGGCTCTTTGGGCTGGACCTCTGTGCACTGTATGTCTGGCTCGAAGGGTAAGATGTCTTAGGTAAGTGAACGCCGTGCTCTCCATCTGCCTCGAGGCAGGGTGCTGTAACCAGTTTCTTCACTGGATAAGGGGAGCAGGCCTCTTGACTTCAGAGGACTGCTGTCCGTCGTTTACTGCACGAACGGTAAGTTTCGAGTAATTCTAATGTCTTTAAAGTCTTTAGTAATGATGTCTCTTGTTTTGCAGGGTTCCGGCGATGGCGGATGGCGGGCTGAAGTGAGTCGAAGATGGAGCCCGTGTGATGAATAGAAGCGCCTGGAAGCACGTAAGTAAGCGCTTGTTGCCTGCTTCACGATGCGCTCTAACTGTCTTTTTATTTTGCAGGTACAAGTTCGGGGCGGCTGCAGGGTGCCGGAATACCCACTGGGTTAGATGTGGAAAGGAGTAATGGCACGTGAGTATTAAAGTTCCCCAATGTCTTTAAACGCACCTTGTTTTGTCTTTCAGATGCGGGATGCAGCACCGAAGGCCTCCGGAGCGTGCGAAGAGTTGGTAAGCTTTTGTCTTTCAGATGCCGGAATGCAGTGTGAAGACCTCCGGAGCGCACGAAGAGTAGGTAAGCCTTTGTCTTTCAGATGCCGGAATGCAGCGCGAGGCGTTGGTGACAGCCGATGGACCAGGTAAGTGAAGAGCTGTCACTGAAGACCGTAATGCTAACCTGTTCTTTCTTGTCTTTATAGGTGTTGCTGAAGACTGGATTCAGGATGGTAAGCCTTTTTCCTTAGGCCCAGGATCAGATGCAGAAGACACGATGAGCGTTCTGCTGCTGAGGATGCAGAATAACGCAAAGCAAGATTCATCCATCGGGTGTGGTTTAAATAGCCTCCTGTAGTGCTTAGGTGTCTCCTTCCACAGCCACGCCTAGGTAAGAAAAGAGTTCCTGCTTTCCAGAAGAGTTCCAGTGTTCTGAATCTAGGGAGTGGATCCTGCCCCACCCAACAGGAAAAGTAGTTCCAAACAGAAGAGGATCAGAGACTCAACTGGCAGGCAAGTAAGCAGCATGGTCTGCTGCAGGTAAGTCCACCCAAGCATTATGAGCCCGGCGCTTCCAGCGCTGGGACTGGGCATATTTATGAGCCTGGTGCCACTGGCGCCAGGACTGGGTCCAAAAGGTCCCAATTGGGACTGGTTGGCACTCGGAACCTGGGTTATGGATCTGCTTCCAAGGGAGTTGGGAAAACCCTGACCTTTTGGAAGCAGAGATCATGACACCCAGGTCCCACCCACAGTGTGTACCCACACCATACATTCACTGGGAAGGCTCCAAGCAGTCTGGACTGGACTTCACAACAACACCATATATGGAACTTCCACCCAACAGCCAGTCAGGGGGAAGGGACAGAGTCAGGGCTTCCCAGGACTTTGGGAAAACAAGGTAACAGGCAATAGAACGCAAGAGGCCACAGGGGCCATCTTGTTTTCCATCAGGAATCAACTGATTCCAATGGCAGGGCCTGGGTATCCCAAAATGGAGCACCTGTCAAATTCAGCATGGGGCTGCCACCAGCCCATACTCTGCTCTGTGGGCCACCCACAGGTGCCCAAAAACATACACTAGGGGCACAGGGTTGTACCCCCACTCATGGGTGCCATAAGGGTATCCCATGGGGCTGTACACAAAACCAAAAATAGGAAGAGATGCACTGCCAGGAGTCCCACATGGACTCTTGGGCAGAAAACAATACAGAACACAATGAAAAAGCACTACAGGACAAGGACAGGGAGACCCTGTCCCTCCAATGCATTTCCAGCATCACACTCAGCTACAGCTTCCTCTCCGTTTTAAGGTACTATGCTAGTTTCGTTCAGTCGCGGGGAAAGTGTGTGAAATTTTTCTCCAATCCGAGGCCTTGTCCTTCTCTTCTTTTTAAACTAACTTTTCTACCAACCAACCTCGTCCGAAATCCGTGGCCCGAACTTTACCGCAAACTACCCTGAACCATGTGATCTTTAGCAAAAGACTTTTGTCCTATTGACTTTGGCCTTAAGCCTTTTCTACCTGATTCTGTCACGGTAGTTCCTCTTGTTCTATTGCCCTGAGTACTTACCTGTTGGTGTGGTTCAATTTCTACTTAACTTTGGCTTTCCCTCCCTTTTAAATAGCTGGAGTGCCATTTTGCTCCCACTTCATTTTGTGAGCTTCACTTGTCTGGGATTTAAAGGAAGTGGTGTGGTGTATTGAGTGTGTGATTTTTAAATTGCTTATAATGTTGTAATGTTATACAACTGAAGAGTGAAATAAATGTATATTCCTTTACTTGAAAACCTTGAGTCAGTGTTTGCCTGAATCATAGTCATTGCTGTCCTTTGTGTAACTATTTGATACTGCTCACTTACTCTTGAGATAAGTCTGGCTGCTCTGCTACTGCTATCACTTTAACAGTGTAGTACAGGCTTGTACCAAAGGTGAATTTGTACTGTCACTTGTAGTCTGAATTGTGTGTGGTGTTCCCAAAGGGTACTGCCTAACAGCGCTTATGTGGTGACTGGTGGTAATAGGTGATGCTGCTCGCCACTGCTCCTGCATGGAAAATAGAGGGCGTGAGTATAGGAGCTTGTGCGTCTGATCCTCTTCCAGACCCCTTCTTCCAAGCCTTGGTACCTGTGGGATGCTCTGTCTCTAGAAAGCACACCTGTTGATTAGTTTTGGCGAGCACTCCGTCCTGCTGCTTCTGGCAGGGGCGCGTGTATGATCTGGACCGACTTCCTTCACTGGTTCCTTGCACGTGGTAGTCCAGTCCTGCTGCGACTAAGCCACTATACTTCAGGTAAGTGTTCCTGTTTGCCTTTGTCTTTCCTGGTCTGTTTTTGTTGTATTGTAAAGTTTGTTGTCTTGTATTGCTATCCGTTCCACTTTTGATGTTTGCTCTTTTGCTTTCTTCCCTTGCAGGTGATGTTGCCGGCCCGGCAGAAGCTGCAAAGCTTGAGGCGGCAGCCAGAGAAAATGAGAAATGAAGCTGCAGCGGTACAGTAGCTGGTAAATTGTTAACTTGGCAGCGCGCAGGGTTCAAAGGCGGCGCGGCCCCAGGACGGGATTCTTCACAGGGTCCAGGTTTGTGGATGTGCAGTGCTGTGGTGTCGGGATCAAGATCACTGGATGTCAGGAGATGAGTCTGCAGATGAAGTACCGGTTTCCTGGAGGTGAGTATGCAGGAGAACGCCTGGTTTCAAAGCTAAGTAAACTGGTCCATGCGGCGGTGAGCGTCACGTTACATGCCAGTGCCCAGTCAATGGACGTGGATGGAGCAGCTTATATAGCTGAGCTTCTGAAGCCACACCCACCAGGTTCAGCCTGCCTGCCACACCCGATGAGTCAGCACATGAAGACCAGGCCTAGGGACCACACCCAATGAGTCAGCACATGAGGATGTTTTCTGGAATAAAGGCTTACAGCTCCTGGAAAGTTCTTGTAAAATAAAAGCACTCCTGCACTGAAATAAAGCGCTCCTGCTCACATCTCTGTATGAGCCTGGCACCAAAGGCGCCAGGACTGAGTCCATCCAGGGCCCCTGTGTTTATGGGTCCCAAAGGGAAATAAGTGAGTCAAGTGACCCATTGCCCCAGATGGTGTGGTTTGTGTGTTCTGGGGCCTGTGGACATGACAGCACTCCCCCTCAAAGCCCCTCTCATGGATGGTTTCCCCACTGGCCCTGGTTTAGTGGGGTTATTGTAGTGGAACTGCCTGATTAATCGTGGAGCGTGGACATGCTCACTGGGATCCCAGGTCCCATCTTGGCGTCCATAACCTTTCCAGTCTATAAGGTAGTATAACTTGGACTGGACCATCTTAGAGTCTAGGATCCTTTTAACTTTGTATTCATGTTCTCCTTCAACTATTTCGGGATCCGGTGGAGTATCGATCTACGTACCTGGTCTCAATTGTTTTAGGAGGGAGACATGAAACACCGGGTGGATCCACATGTGGACCGGTAATTCTAATTTCATGGCCGCAGGGTTGATCACAGCCATGATAGTGTAGATTCCCAGATATCTGGGACAGAACGCCTGTGGTCCTTTCAGGGAGATGTTTTTGGATGCTAACCAAACCTTGTCTCGGACTTGGTAGTTGGGAGCTTCCCTTCGGTGTCGATCTGCAAACTCCTTCTGTTTTCCATTGACTCTGGCAAGGTGCTCTGCTGCTTCCTTAAGAACCTGGGTGATGGTTTTGTGTAAGGTTGTTACAGCGGGCATTTCTAATGATTCGAGTGGGTCGAAAAACGGATGTCTGTGGATGTCGACCGTACACGATGTAGAATGGGCTTTGTCTCATACTGGTGTGAATTGAGCTGTTATATGCGTATTCTGCTAACCAAAGTATGTCCTTCCAGGTATCCTCGGTTTGTTGCAGCATACACCTTATGTATTGCTCGAGGGTCTGGTTAGTCCGTTCGGTCTGGCCGTCGGTTTGGGGGTGGTGGCTTGTTAATAATCGGAGGTCGATTTCGGCAATTTTACAACACCTTTTCCAGAATGCAGAGACAAACTGAGTTCCTCAGTCTGATATCAATATTGATGGGAACCCGTGTAGTCGGACAATCTGTTCCAAAAACACGGTAGCCAGAGTAGAAGTAGTTGGGAGATCTTTCAGGGCAATAAAGTGGGCCATTTTACAGATCTATGACGACTAAGATGGTATTGTATCTGTTACAGGAGGGAAGGTCGTTAATAAAATTCATTGATAGCATATGCCAAGGTTCTGGGGGTACTTCTAAAGGACGTAGCAGACCTGCATGACTTTGTTTTTGGGACTTGTGTTGTGCACAGTTGCCACAGGTTGCGATGAACCGGACAATGTCCTTTCGCCAAGTTGGCCACCAGTAATGTTTCTTTATTTTAGCTTGGGTTTTGGCTATTCCCGATGTCTTTCTACTAATGAATCGTGATAGTTTGTGATGATTTGATTCTGTAATTTCTTATCCGGGATGTACAATCGTTCTTGGTAGTATGGTAGTTTGTCCACGATTGTATACGAGTCTCCCGTCCCTAGCCATTCCTGTTGCACTGGCGGACTCATCAATTGTTGTAGGTCAGATTCTAAGCTGTCTAGAGTGGTGGTTGCAGCAATCATGCCTTGGATTCGTCCTTCAGGGATGATGGCCACAGGGTCTGGTGTAGTGAATGCCTCTTTTCCCTCACTCATGCGAGACAGGGTGTCCGCTTTTCCATTGCGTACTCCGGGTCTATAGGTGATGATGAAGTTGTATTCCGCAAAGAAGAGAGCCCAGCGGAGTTGGCGTGCTGATTGCACTTTAGCGGTCTTCAGATATTGTAGATTGCGATGATCTGTGACTGTATGTCTAGCTCCAACACGCTAATGGGCCTCATTCCGAGTAGGGCGGTAAGGGTTAACGGTCACCGGTAACGAGACCGGTGCCATTAAACCCTTACCGCCCTACTACGAGTTCCCTTTGCAGGTCCTTCCTTTATGCCTGCTTTTAGCAGGCGTTAAGGATGGGACCCGCAAAGGGACTCCAGGGTCAATAACGGTACCGTAATTTACGGTACTGTTATTGCCGCCTTCCCCCTTCCCATTGAGCCCTATGGGGGCTCAAATGGGAATGGGGAATGGCCCTGGTGAATGGGGAATTACCGGTCCCTCCGACCTCGGAATGGACCGGTAATTACTCCATTCACCAGGCCGGAGTTTGGACGAGTTCGAAGGCAGCCATGCCGCAAATAGCGGCGTGTTTACCTCCGAACTCGGAATGAGGCCCAATGTCGCCAGGCTTTGAACGCTGCCTTAATTGCTAGCAGTTCTTTATCAGTGATTGCATTATTCAATTCAGGGGCTGAAACCCTGTGAGACCAGAATGCCACGGGATGCAACTGACCTGTTTCGGGGTCTCGTTGTGACAGAACTGCTCCCATTGCTATGTTGGAAGCATTAGTTTCGTCCACGTATGGTAGTTCTGGTCGAGCATGCCGTAGAATTGGTGCTGTGGTACATTTTTTTTTAGCTCCTGGAAGGCTTTCTCTGCCTCTGTGGACCAATTAAATTGTTTATTTTTCTGTAGTAAAGAAGTGATTGGGTGGACGATGTGGGAGAACCCGGGAATGAATCGTTGATAAAAATTGGCGAACCCGAGTACACTCTGTACTCCCTTTATGGATGTTGGTGAGGGCCAGTTAAGGATAGCGTCTACCTTGCGTGTGTCGATGCGTACGCCCCGTGATGTGAGAATAAAGCCGAGGAATTCTACCTCTGTCACATGAAAGAAGCATTTCTCCAATTTGGCATATAGCCTGTGTTGCCGCAATTTCTCCAAAACTGGCTGGACATGGTTGACGTGGTCCTCCTTGGTGGTCGAATAGATAAGAATGTTGTCAATATAGACAAGAGCGCAGACGGCCAACAGTTCGCGCAGCACATCATTCATGAAAAATTGGAACTCTGTGAGGGCATTACATAGTCCAAAGGGCATAACCTGATATTCATAAAGGCCATACTCCGTGCGTAGGCCGTCTTACTCTCGTCTCCTTTTTTGATTCTTACTAGATGGTAGGCCCCTCTTAAGTCTAGTTTCTCCTGCATTGGATCTTTCATAGATTCAGATGCTTGAATATTCCCTGTCGTCAGACTGGGAATCTGTCTTGATCCATGCCCCTGAACCCCTCGGGTATAACAGCCCAATGGTAGCAGTGGGGCTAAAACCCTTCACACTTATTTAAAATAATTTGAAATTATTCACACAGCAGCTTGGACCATATTGTTATTGTCATAAGGGTTCACAGACTGAACTTTAAAGATTCCTTTAAGCTTCGACTCCAATGACTCTGGTAATTCACCCTGTGCAGTCACATATCTTTCAGGAATGTTCCCGATTACTGGGTTACTGAAATTGGCAATATAGTAAGATTTCTGTATTGTCAACCCTAATGCTGAATTCTCTTCCAAATGAATGTCTTGATACCGTTTATTGTCCACCAGGATTTGAATGAGTCCATCCCCAATCTCTATCAGTGGTGTATATTTGCATTCTAACTCTTGCTGCTTAATGGATTAATTTAGGCATCCAAATGCATCAGAACCTTTTATCTGTTGTCCCTTCCTGTATTTTATTGCCACTGTAAATTGTCTGGTAAATGAAGGAATAGTAACATCCTTTTTCACCTGAAGCTCAACTCCATATGATGTCATTTGGGCACAGTGGTAAGCTTGTCTTTTATCGTCAAATTCAGGTGTGGATCCACCCAACCTGGACCAGACCTTTTGATTTATAAAGTCTAATAACATACACATTCTATGTATGATGTCATTTCTCAAATAAAATTAGTTTCGTTTTCCGCTTATTATCCACACGTTGTGATGGGATACTCTTAGAGCCAATTGTAATCTTTAACATGCATCTTCCTACAATTATTTTTCCCAACTCAGGGTCATCTAGGCCAAAGATGTGTTGATTCTGTATTTTAAACTTTGGGATATCCTCTCTGTCAATTATTTGCCAGAGTACCTTTTCACTAATGAAACTCCCTACATGTTCAAGCGCCAAAGTGGCTTCAATCATTTCAGGAGGATCCCCATTCACATTGATAGGGATCCATGGCTGTCCTTCTCGGTGTCCAGTCAACTGGTCGAAAAAAAACTGGTCGACTGCAATTTGGTCGACGCAATTTGGTCGAAAACCAAATGGTTGAATTTCTTTTTTATTTATATATTTATTTTTCGGGTTTTCGTTTAGTAAAAAAAGGGGTTTTTAGAGAAAAAAAGGGGGTTGGGGGGGACCCCCCCCCCCCAACAAAAAAAAGGGTTAAAATAAAAAAATAAAAAAATTTGACCATTTGGTTTTCGACCAAATTGGTTCGACCATTTGTCTGGTCGACCAATTTTTCCCATGTGTATTTCTGAGATTGTTGAAATGTGTTTTTCTTGATTTAACTCTGGAGTAATATTTGGTTTGCATTTTTCTTCATTTAGATAAAAATGCAACATGTTTTCATCTATTTTTGTTTGCCGGTTTTTCTCAGGGTCCCATATAAATCTCCAAAGGCGGCTTCTGTTTTTCTTTTCACACATGAGAATAACAGTGATGCTAGGCACACAGCCATTCTGAATATATACTTCCACTGCACTTTCTGATTTAGCAACGGTGTGGTTTTCTTTTACACTGGCTTTCTTTTACACTGTTGCTTTGGGTCTCAATGTTTTTTAGTTATGGACCACAATACTCCATTCACCGATTCACCCATTGAATGCGGGGCGATAACCTCTTCTTTATGTTAACTTCAGTGACACCTTTGATAGGTATTTCTTCCACATTGAAATTGTGCACAGGACCTTCATTTTGCCTCACCTTACATGATTTTGTTGGGCTCTCCCCTCATTGGTCCTTTTCACCAATTCTTTGGATACTATGGTTGCTTGGGCACCTGTGTCAATCATTGCAAATGCATTAGATTGTTCATCACTAGTGATAGGAGCATAGTACCTATCTCCATCCTCTTATAGTACACATCAAAAATGAGAATTTTTACTAATTTCAGAACTTACTTTTCTTAGCTCTTTTTTACTTTTTGCAATGCAAATGGGCATGTGAAATTACATATTACCTGCCTTTTTGACCACTTCATTTTAAATTTCTTTGTCTATTCTCCTGGGCTCAGAACCCATTTTGAGTGTAGCCACTGACTGCTCCTCTGACTTGGGACCACTAGTGTCCACGCCCCAATTTTCCATGGTACCTTTCCCATTGTATGGGTCCTGTTTGCTTACTTCCACGTTTATAAACTCTAAAATGGCACCCGAGGGGCGTAGTCTGCTCCATATTGGGTTGCGATGGACATGGTGAGTGTGGTAACACTGACACGGTACGCCCTTCTCACTCACTCGCGTTTGCTTTACTGAAACCAGGAAGCTCTGTACTTTGTGTGTACCGGGGTGAGGATGAGCATCTCTCGAGATGCTTCTCTCTTTATGTGAATGAATTTAGAACATTTGTTTGATTACCATACAGAGGTCCTTTTAACAGTATATACATTCTAAGAGACAGGTATTTTATTTGTTTGACAATTTCTTGGAATGTATAAAATCTTTTACTCCAGAACACTTTATTGTATAAATGTATTTTTTGTGGAAAATTTTAGAAAATGTGATGAGTGTATCTTTTTGCAGAGTGTAGTTGAGCTCTGGGTGATTTCTTGTTTGGTACTTTGGTATACCTTTTTTCAACATTGCACCTGCAGTGAATGAAGTTAAAGAGTTACCACAGTGTTGTATGAAGATTTATTTTAAGTTACGTAGTGAGTGCAGTCCCAGTTTTTGCCACATACACAAGATACACCTATTGCCTGGTGGAGCAATAGACACCATTGTCCTCGGTGTCTATGATCCACCAGGAAGAATTGACAACAATATCATATTTAAACTCATAAAGAGAAATGCAGTTAGTACTTTGATGTTTCTTATTTCCACCTGATACTGGTCCACCCATGGTTACTTTTTATAACACCTATTTCGATTGGGATAAACATAACTTGTTTCCAGGGTAATAATTCTGTGAACTCTACTATCCATGCAGCCCAACTTAGAAATCGCTGTGCCTGATAGCCAAGGACATGGGTAGATGTATGCTTGTTGGGGAAGAAGGACAGTGAGCTGTGAGATCTGTTTCAGTCAGCGGCATAGCCAGGATTGTCTACAAGTGGGGTCTGAAGCTAATGTAGTTGAAGGGAGAGAAGGGGGGGGCTAGGGGTTTTGTTAAAGGGGGGCTTGACTCAAAAAGGCGTCATATAGTAGGAAGAGAAGAGTCATAAGCTACCCCTGTTTTAGCAGTGTAAAGGAGGTAGGCTATGAGAGGCAGGTAGCTAGTTTTTGCAAATGCTAGCTATAGAAGGTCACAAAGAGAGAATTTTAAAGTAAATAGATTTATTCATAGATTTGTACACACATCTAAAAACAGTAGGTTCACAAAGAGAACAGAACCTGTTGAGGATTTATTTGAGCCAAAATAAGCTCAACACAGAATTTAAGCTGTTTCAATTGTACTCTATCAGAAATAAGTAGTTAAATGCATTGCTGTAGTTTACGTTTATATTCATGCTTTCTTTTTCCTTGGCAGGTTCTGGCAGAGGTGGCCGTGAGTGCACAAGCTTCAACTGTTGTAAAAGAAGAAGTGCAGGTGGTGAAAGACAGGGCACAGAAAATTGTAGATGATATTGCAGTTGAGAAGGTAAAAGCTGAGATTACTCTAGTGGCAGCAAAACCAGCACTTGAAGAAGCAGAAGCCGCATTAAATGTAAGGCCATTTCTTTCTACCCAGTGTCTTTTCTAAAATGTCAGACACATGCAATCATGTTAAAGGATCAGATCTTCATTGGAGTGCATGACTTACACCACTAAATTGGTAGAAGCTTTGTTAGCTGTTTTGGTAAAGATTTGGACTGCTGGCCCACAGCGTTCGTTCACAATGAAAGAAAGTGGTGGCAGGGAGCAGTGTTCAGTTTCCAATAAATACAATAATGTATTTCTTAGGAAAAGATATAGCATTTTGGAATATTTTCGGTTTACCTACAAGAGTGTGACATAGTCTCAAAGGTTTTGCCACATTTTATTATTTCTACATATACTGTTGAAAGAATTCTCTTCAGGCACTGTATTCAGTACGTTGGAGGGTTCCTCTGAGGTAAAGAAGCTTTGGTCTCCCTTTGAATGGCCTCTACTCAGCCAGGCTAGCTGTGGTCAAACGGCCATGCTTAACTCTTATGAGGTTATAATTATTTTCATGGACTTATCACACCATTCTCCCTGACCAAGAAGTGTCCCTGGCTGGGGCAACCAATGGGCTGACCAGCTTACGCAAGACCTTTGCTCTGTCTCCGCCATCGTTTCGAGGAGGCCCTCGAAACATGGTATACTGCTAGTTCTGTGTCCACGGCAACCTCACACCGAATTACATACACTTGGCATTCCCAGGTCTGGAGTGAGAAGAGTGCGCCCGCACCGGAGTAAACTCGATTACCATTGCTTGGTTCTCTTGATTCCAAGGTGACCAGCAAGGGGCACTTCATGTGCCAACTGCAGGAGGAAGGGTCTAACAGCAAGGGGAACCACCAACCTCCTGTGGTCTCCTTCTGTAGACTCTGTAGGCTCACTATACAGGAGCCCACCTTCCCAATAAATCCTGCGCTTCCCAGGTTCACTCTCAAGCTGGTAGCAGGCCTGCCTCCTTGGGCCTTCCAGAAATGGCACTCACGTTGGCCCTTACTAAATTCTTCCCTGTTAGGACCACCTTCCACTAACAAATCATTTGTTCAGGATGGTCATGTGGGTCAATTATTTCAGGTATCACAATCTCCTCGTCAGGTCCTGGTGATTGACCAAATACCTCTATCTCAGTGGTAGGTGAGTTAGGGGGAATGTTCCCTTTCCCTCTTTTGGATTTTGAGTCCTTTAGCCTTGGGTTTCCCCTTTGGCTGGGGAACAGCATTGGTCTTGGCCAGTGCTGCCCTTGTTTGAGACCTTGTGCAGGGTTGCCCTGCTGCGGCAATGTCCTTTGCAAGTCTGCTGCATTTGTGACCCTTTTGACCCTGAAGCCTGCTGCAGTGAAACTGGGGCGATTCATCCCCCCAGAGCGGAGAAATCATCACTGTCCCGTTTGGGAATCCTCGCTGGATCTCAGGAACTAAAAGGTGCTGTGACGTCTTTTTTGCTGCCGTCGAACCTGCTACCGAATTGGACTAACCTACGGAAGTTTGGGTCTCCTTGCCTCAGGGACCGGTGAGTAATCTTTGCCCCAACCAGTGGCCCTTAGCGCCAGAGCCCAAGAACTGCTGTTTAGACAGAAGGAGCTTGAATTCAAAATGACCAAACTGAAAATAGACCAGGCAGAAAAACAGAAAGACAGGGATCACCAGTTGGAACTGGCCAAGCTTCAGGTTGCCAATTGATCCAAGGGTGCTGGACATGGGTCTGGGGCCTCCTCTCATCCAAGGTTACTAAGGATCTGTTCAGTGTGTATGAGGAAAAGAATGACGTTATGGACTGGCTAAATGCATTTCAGTATGCCTGTGAAGTTCAACAGGTTGACAATGCTGATAACATTGCCTGGTTACTTAGCAGACTGCCCCATTCTGGCTGCAGTGCCATTATGGAAATGTCAAAAGCTGAGAGAGCAGATTTTGCAATATTGAAGCAAACTCTCGTCTTAAAGTTTGGAAAGACTCCTGCCCAATACTTAAAAATATTCAGAGAGTACAAAAAGAAAGATGGTGGTACTTGGGTATCTTCTGTAACTGAATCCTTAAAGAACTTGACTGGCTGGATTTAAGGTTATAAGGTCACTACTTTTGAAGGTATGATATGTCTTGTCATGCTTGAACACATGTTTGCATCTTCTTCCCCTGAGCTCAAGCAGCACTTGGCAGATTCAAAGGAGATAGATCCTAAGAAACTTGCCATAGCAGCAGATTTGTGGGTGTCACATAGAGTGTCCCATTTATGGGTGTCACAAGACTCATCCTGGTACGAAGGAGGAGGGGAACAAGTCTAAAGATAAGGAGGGTGGAGAAACTGATAAAACATCCTCCCATAAGGACCACAAAAGAAGAAATAAGGGTAAGAGACAAGAGAACTTGCAGGGTAGTGGAGGCCAACCTCCAAAACGGAACTCTGGTTATAGTAAGCCTCCCTATGTAAACAGACCCAGTGTATCTTGTTTTGCTTGTGGAGCAACTGACCATGTGAAGGGGGATCCCAGATGTAAGGTCAAAACCTTGGGGGTCCACTCTGCTAATCTGGCCTTCTCCTCGTATGAAGAAGAAGAGATTACAGGGGCATCCTTTTCCTCAGACTCCTTCCCAGTGGGATAGAAGCTGAGGTAGTTTTAGTTTCCCTGGGTTCCTGGGAGCCTAATGTCTCTGAGGGTTATGCTAGGATTCCAGATAACACCAAGCACTACTTTAAAGACAGTGTGCCGATCAATGTAGTAGATAATCCAGCTCCTATGGATAGTGGGTGCAGTCGAACTGTAGTGGATTCTACCTTGGTAGACCCAGAGGAAGTTGCCAGAGCTCCTGTGGCCCCCACTAAGTTGGCCGATTGCCCACCTCTCATGTTCCCAGTAATACCTGTCACTCTTACTATTAATGGTACAGCAGTCAGAATTCCAGTGAGAATACAGAGGAATGTCCTGGGAATGGTCTTGCTGGGAAATGATCTCAGAGCTTTAGGGCTTGTGGGAGATACAGCTGAAACACCCTGCACAAGGTCTCAAACAAGGGCAGCACTGGCCAAGACCAATGCTGTTCCCCAGCCAAAGAGGAAACCCAAGGCTAAAGGACTCAGAAAATCCAAAAAAGGGAAAGGGAACATTCCCCCTAACTCACCTACCACTAAGGTAGAGGTATTTGGTCAATCACCAGGACCTGACAAGGAGATGGTGATACCTGAAATAATTGACCCACATGACCATCCTGAACTAAATGATTTGTTAGTGGAAGGTGGTCCTGACAGGGAAGAAATTAGTAAGGGCCAACGTGAGTGCCCATCTCTGGAAGGCCCAAGGAGACAGGCCTGCTACCAGCTTGAGAGTGAACCTCCTGGGAAGCGCAGGATTTATTGGGATGATGGGCTCCTGTATAGTGAGCCTACAGAGTCTACAGAAGGAGACCACAGGAGGCTGGTGGTTCCCCTTGCTGTTAGACCCTTCCTCCTGCAGTTGGCAGATGAAGTGCCCCTTGCTGGCCACCTTGGAATCAAGAGAACCAAGCAATGGTTATCCATGTACTTCTACTGGCCCAAGATGGGGGTGCAAGTAGAAAGTCACTGCAGGAGTTGTGCCTCCTGCAGTTATCTGGTAAGAGTGGCTCAACAATCCAAGCTCCATTGGTACCACTCCCAGTTGTGGGGGTACCATTTGAGAGGGTAGAGATTGACATTGTTGGTCCCCTTGATCCCAAAACATCCTCAGGCAATAGGTGTATCCTGGTGCCGGCCGACCATGCCACCAGGTATCCTTAAGCCAACCCATTAAAAACTGTGACTGCCAAGTCAGTTGCAAAAGCTTTGCTTGGCATCTTTACTAGGGTTGGCATCCCTAAAGAAGTTGTGTCTGACAGAGGCAGCAACTTCATGTCCAAGTATATGCAGGCCATGTGGAAGGAATGTGGGGTTACCTATAAATTGTCCCCTGCATATCATCCACAGACCAATGGCCTGGCAGAAAGGTTTAACAGAACCTTGAAGAGCATGATTGGGGCTCTGGAAGAACCCCAAAGAAGAAAATGGGATCTTCTGTTACCATGCTTACTGTTTGCCTACAGAGAGGTACCACAAGATGGTGTTGGCTTCAGCCCCTTTGAACTTCTGTTTGGTCACCCTGTAAGGGGACCCTTAGCCATAGTCAAGGAGGATGGGAAATGCCCACTCCCACCATAACTGCCAACGTAGTGAACTATGTGCTAGGGCTCAGAAAAAAGGATGGTACCCCTGATGCGTCTGGCTAGTGAAATGTTGAAGGGAGGGCAAGCTCTGGTGAAACATTGGTATGACCAGAAGGCTTCCTCATCAATTTCACACCTGGTCAGCAAGTCCTGATCATGAATCTTATAAGGCCTAGAGCTTTACAGGACAAGTGGTCAGGCCCTTACACAGTGGTGGAGTCACTAGGTGAGGTCAACTATTTAGTGGACAATTGCATATAATATCACAATATAACAACATCACGTAGGTACAAAATATTCAATATCGTGGTCCGTGAGCTAAAAAAAAAAAGCATTCAACATAAACTGTGAATATACTTTACTTACCCGTCCAAGGTGTGAAATAGCAAACCCCTGCACCACGCGGCCAACCGGTTAATGACAGTACTACAGGCCCTTTCAATGTACCAGTCGGAGGTGTAGGATTCAAAAGATCTTATGCCTGTTAACTTCACAGGTGTAGGGAGCCAACTTAATGACGGTGATAAAGATCAACGCCTCTGCATCTAGCGTATGTTCCTGCTAGCACCAGCATCTGGTGTTCAATTACTGCGTTCCCCTATTTCTCCCATCACGGTGGGCTTAAGTCAGGGGTATTCATCAGTTTAACATTCGTCGCAATCTATACTGTTATCCGTCTCTGCATCTACCGGGATTTGATCCCTGAGTAACTCCATCTCTGCCATCCCACAACAGTATACATCTTTCAGCCAAGCCATAACCAAATCGATGGGCCGTTCGGGTTTTTCCAAGAGATCACAATCCTGCCCTTAGCTAGTATGAATAAAAAGGTCACTAATTTCCTATTGGATTTTGTCTGCTTCCTCCCTGCTAGTAACGCCCAAAAACACCTTTCAGGTGTACACATGTATTCGCTATGAGCCTAGGAATTGGTTCTACTCATTACCTCTCCCCAGAATGCTCTAATCTCCTGGCAGTCCCAGATCATATGCCAGAAGCCCGCTGTGGCCTCTTTACATCTAGAACAGTAAAATTGTATTGTATAAGTCTGAACCTGGCATTCCTTGAAACTTTACGAGTTTGTTCCCATATTTTGTCCCACTGTTCTTCAGGTATCTCTCTCACGACATCCCGTTCCCATTTCGCCTTTACGGCTGATTCCGGAAGTTTCTTTCTTTCCGTAATCTGTAGATACAAGCATGAGATCAGGCCTCTACTATGGGTGGTGTGTAACATCTGATGCATCAGGGAACTATGCTCCAGTTCTACTGGTGTGTCCTCCCACAGGTCGGCTATTTTCTTTACGATTCGGGCATAGCTTAAGAATGGCCCTTCAGGCATGTCATACCGTTGCGCCATTCTTGGAATGTCAGCAGTTTCCCTGCTTCGTAGAGATCCCCCAGTTTCATACACTCTTGACTCCTTAGTTTAGCCCAGTTGAGGTTAGTCAGTAGTCCCCTGGATTGAAACTAAACAGCAAATCCGGACCATACGGATGGGTGTACTGAAATATTCCCAGTACATGTTTCCACATTTCCCTTGGTACAGTGTGGATAGCGGTCTTTCCCCTAGCTGCCATCGGGTCCCATATTAGCTTGCTCCCCTTCCTATATGTGGGAAAATCCCACGTATGGTTGATCCATAAAGAGCACCCAAGAGGAGCAATCACACAAATCAATGACAACGGGGGATCCAGAGGAGCCACACAGCAACAGATTAACAGGGTATTTCAGGAATACTACACGCCACTTACTCGGAAGAGGAGGCTTCAGACCTACTAGACATAGCATGCATTCCGTGGGAAAATCCCCCAGTAGGCGTTTCAGGTCTCGCTCTGGTGTATCCCCCCCAGTTGGAAACTGTTTGCAGCTGGGCCACTGCGTAGTACACCTCATAATCTGGCAGTGTAAATCCCCCTTCAATGTGTGACCTTCGCAGAGTAGTTAACGCTACTCTCCGTCTATTCGACCCCCAAAGTAGTTCCCATATGTAGGTATCCAACATTTTAAAGAATATTTTCTTGATTTTATACGGGATGTTGATGAAATAATATATTAACCTAGGTAATATCACCATTTTATACAGGGCTATTTCACCCATCAGAGAGATTGGTGGGGTTTTCCAGAACGTTATAGACTCCCCTATACTAGACAGGGCTCTCCCCGTGTTAAACCTGATTGTCTCCTGCAATTCGTGGAAGATTGTAATTCATAGGTAACGGAAGGATTCTAGCTCCCAACGGATCAACCATTGTGGGGGTAAGTCCGCAGGTTGCATGGGAACACCAAGGATTTTTCCTCATTCACGCTATAGCCCAACAGCTTCCTGAAACTGGCTAACACCTCTAGTATTATCGGGATATTATCCCTGGGTTACTCATATATATACATGTTTATTGGTTTAAAAAGAAAATAAGTAAACTTTATCACAGAAAAGTATTACAAATTTAAAATTAACCATTTACATTTCTCATCATTTCCTCCTATTGGAGAGAAAAGACTTCCTTACTTACATATATCAATGCATCATCTGTGTATAATGATATGTTATGCATTATTCTGCGTACTCTGATCCCCGTCTCCTGTATATAGTTCCTAAAGTATCCTGCCAGGTGTTCTAGTGCCAGGGCAAATAATATTGGTGATGCCGGGCATCCTTACCGGGTGCCCCTCTCTAGCGTCTATTTCCCAGATATCCAATCGCACGTTTTAACTCTTGCCTGGGGGCTGGCATACAGTAGTTGAATCAAACACTGCATTTGGGAACCCATCAATATTTCTTCCAGGATTTTAAATAACCATTTCCACTCCACGGAATCAAAGCCCTTTGTTGCATCTAAGACCATCAAGGCTAATTCCTCTTCGGAGTGACGGACATGTGCCATTATGAAATGCATCTCCTGATATTCATGGAAGTGTTTCCCTCCCCTATAAAGCCACACTTGTCCAGGTGAATGATGTGAATGACACTTTTCTCCAATCTCAATGCTATTCTTTCCCAATAGTTTCATATCAATATTCAAGAGTGATATGGGTCTGTATGATCCACAGTGAGTTGGGTCTTTTTGAGGCTTCAAGATAACTGTAATCAGTGCTTCTCTCATCGATTCGGGGAGAATCCCTTGAGTGAAGGCCTCCCTATAGACTGTCTGTAACACTTGAAGCAATTTATCATCATATTCTAGGTAGTTCTCTACCGGAAGACCGTCTGTCCCCGGAGACCTCCCTTTCTGCATTGTTTTTAGTGCCCATTCGTTTTCTTCAAACTCTATGGGTGCTTCCAGCATTTCCCTCTGGGCGCTGTCAATTTGGGAATACATGCTATGTCTAGTAGGTCTGAAGCCTCCTCTTCCGAGTATGTTCCCTCGCTCGAGTACAGTGACGTGTAGTATTCCTGAAATACCCTGTTAATCTGTTGCTGTGTGGCTACTCTGGATCCCCCGTTGTCATTGATTTGTGTGATTGCTCCTCTTGGGTGCTCTTTACGGATCAACCATGCTAGTAGCCGACCCGCTTTATCCCCCTCATCATGTACCCTTTTGGTATAACGATCCCTGTCAAATTTGGCCAGGGCTTCCTGGTGTGTAGTTTGAGTCTTGATGGCATTTACTAGATCCTGCCCCACCTTTTCTCCCTTCCCCAAGTCGATCTCCAGACTCCTAATCGCATCCTCTGATTCTTTCAGCTTCCGAGACAGAGTGTTCCTAATCCCCACTGCTTTTGATATACACACCCCTCGCACTGTAACCTTAAGAGCTTCCCATAGAACACCCACCTTGTCTACCGATCCCTCGTTATTCCTCAGAAAGCAGACTTCTTCCCTCAAGGTTGTGTTAAAAGCTCTGCCTTTGAGCTGCTCAACTCCTAATTTCCAGGTTGGTATCGCTGGGCGCTTAGTGCCGTGACTTGTGGGGCATGGTCAGAGATCACCTTCCTTAGGTAATCTGTTTGAGAGAATCTGTGAGCCCTCTTTGTTTGTGAATAAGTAGGCTAGGCCAAATTCTGTCCCATTCATTGGTGATTAAAATTAATATTCCCAGTCATCTCTGTGTGAACCCCTACATAGTTCCTGCAAGTCCATTTCCTGCACTATTCTGCTAACGGAAGCGTGTTGAGCAGGGAGGGTGGTATGCCTCGTTCCTGTCCGGTCTATAGTTGGGTCTAGATAACAATTGAAGTCCTGACCCCCGCCCCAAATGAGAATATCTGTTGTGTCTCTGTCCATTAGCTCAACCATTCTTTGTAAGTATTCTTCATTAACTGTGTTAGGTGCATACGAATTTACTATGTATAAGTTGTTTCCCTGCAATGTGCCCCGCATGATAAATGTGCGTCCCTCATTATCTCCCGTAGTAGATTCCAGCTGTATGGTATTTTTGCAGCCACCCAAATGAGCACCCCTGTGGAATACGATGAGTGTAAAATCACCACTAGCGTCCCCCCTTCAACTCCTTTGTAGAACTTTAAGATCAGCTTCAATCAAGTGCGTCTCCTGCAATAATGCAATTTGGACACCATATCTGCGTAAGAATTGCTGGACCTGTGAGCACTTAGACCTCTTACCCAAATCATGTATGTTCCAGGTTCCTATCTTAATTGACATTTAAGCTGCCTTAATGTATCAGTCCCCCAATGTTTCCCCCCTGTTGGGGTTGCCATGGTTCCCTCTGTGTTCCTGATTGTGTTCCTGATTGTGTTCCCTTACTGTCATGTTTGGTTACCCTTACATCCAAGCCATGGGCCATTCCTCGATTGTACCTATCGTGCTGTGTGTCTTTGATCTGGTAATGGTCTGTTGTCACAAACAGGTTCACGGGAGAGTTGGAGGCGGATGAGCGAAGAGCTCGAGAGGAAGATATTTATGAAGAGAGAGTTATTCTGCTTTCCAAGTCAGATTCCTCGATGGAATTAGAGAAGTCTATTCTTTGCTCCTGTTTGAGCACTGTTAACTGTTAACTGTTAACTGTTGGGTGAGGGAGGGAAGAATAGGGTGGGAACGAGGGGTTTTGATTGACAAATGTTAACTGTGGGACGTTGGATCGCATTTCCTATTATGGATTGTACCGACAGATGACGAGAGGGTGGTGTTAGGCAGAATCATATGCAGTGCCCTTAGGGACCACTGCACACAATTAAGACTACAAGTGGTAGTACAATTTAACATTTGGTACAAGCCTGTACTACACAGTAAAGTGGAAGCAATGGCTGAGCAGCCAGACATATCTCATGAGTAAATGAGCAGTAGTAGAAAGTACACAAAGGACTACAATTACTGTGACTCGAACAAACACTGACTCAAGGTTTCTGGTTAAAAAAATATAAGTACATTTATTTATAAACCATCTGTTCACAAAACACTTCACTTCTATTAAATAAAAGCACACTCTAAATATACTACAAACAACCAATTCCACTTGTGCAGATCAATTCAAGGTAAGTACATTTGGATTTGACAGACCGGTGTTGCGAAACAAAGACGTTACCGTGGGTTAATACGCAATCAATTTTTGACAGTATTGACAGTTCGGTCATACGAAAGAAAAGCGTACCCACGGGAAGAAATGCAACCGAAGTCAAACACACTTAGCACATAGAATTAACACAAGAGAATAGTGGATAAAAATCAAAGGCAGTACTTTTGTCAAGGCAATAGAATCAGAGGACGTGTTCTAAGAGGCAGATCAAGTCAATAGGCCTATGCCAGAGTCAAATGGAGCAGGGGCTCTGTTGTTGAGGATCACACGGTTAGAACAGTTCAAGATTAACATTGCCAGGAGTACTGGATATTGTCAAAGGGAGGCAAAAGTTGTAAGATGGAAGAAAGAAAGGTCAAGCGTTCGGAAAGGAAAAGGGTTCATCCCGATTCCTCAAGGTCGGACGGAGAGAACGACCAAATGGACACAGTACCTTATTCGAATGAATAAAGCTGGTGCTACGGCAGTTGTTCCTGGTAGTTCCTGCAGACTCACGGTTCCTGAAGCTTCAGTCATGGAGACAAGAAGGAGGACATATGGAGCGATCTGCACTACCCAGGGATGAAGCCAGCAGCTGCAAAGCAACAGTCAATAAAAGGTGGGCTTCTTTAAAACAGGAGAGGGCTCTTCTGATGGCTATCCGGACCACTACAGTTCAGTGCAGTGATTTTGACCCAGAAGAGGATTCTCTGGCTGTAGAAGGTGAGCTGGTTGATCCCACCAGGCTCAAGGGAAGAAGACTCCGGACTGGATCTTCTCTGTCGTTGAAGGGTAGATAGCTCAGGACTGCAGGAGAGCTTAAGTGGGACACGGGAGTTGCAGCAGCCGTCTTCTTCTCCGCTTCTCTTCAGTTCTTGCAGTTCCATTGGCGACTCTGACTTCCAGCCCAAGAGTCCTTCCTTTTATGCCAAAATCCCCCATTCACACAGCCTGACTGTCAATCGCACAGCAGGGGGGGTTGTCCAGCCCGGACAACCACCTTAGCCAATCGACACAAAGTGCGACTTGGGTCTCCAAGGAGACCCTGTGCAGGGGGTGACTAAACCCCCCCTCACATTCAGCCCACCTAGACACCCAGACGCCAAAGGAGAGCTTCTTCGCAGAAGCCCGCCAAAGGACGGCGAACAAAGAAGGCAAAGCTGGTTTGGCGCGAAAAGTAAAACACAAGAAGGACTTTAACAAAAAGAAATGGCGTCTAAACCCGACCGGAGCCAAAATAAAATGTATTTGGTCAAGCGGGTTTATGTTCGAGGCTAATACGACAGCCCAAAACAGTACCACGTTTATATACTATAATCGCGGTAGAAAAGTTAGGGTAGAGACCACTGCCACCAGCCAAGTCTTAATGTTAAGGCAGCGAACCAAGGCTCCAAGAGGTACAGACAAAAAGGGATAATAGTTAACCCTTTCCAATACTCCATGTGAGATGGGGTGTACTGGGTCTGCAGTTTAAAGTGACTATATAAAGTTGATGGCAACTTTACCAGTTTCTGGGGGAGAGTAGTCAGCCCCAGAAAAATGGAGACAGGGGGAAGTCTCGAAGACAACCTTGTGTCATTGCACTGAAGGTGCTGTGTAACACACACAAAAAGTGGGGCTCATAGAGTGGTGTGGCTCCAGAGCCCAAGATCACACAAACATTGAAAATACACACAGCAAAGACACTGTAAGAAAAAGGTTCACACTCTTAACAGGTGGACAAATAAACCCCAGAAATCCAGCAAAGCTGCTGAGGGACTTACTAGGTGAGGGAAATTAGCCATAAATGAGAATTCTCCCTAATAGGTGGGATGGCCTTACTGCCTCAGATGTTCTGGATAAAGTAACAGCTAACCAGGAGGGGGAAAGACGTGTTGGTGATGGGCACATGAAATGTTCAAGATTTGAACGCCCCGATAAAACAGAAATCTTTCTTGCGTTAACTGGGGGAAATGTCTTTTTCAAGAAACGCACCTGCTCGAACCAGACGAAGAGCGATTGCGCACTACAGTGTTCCCGCAACAGTTCTTTGCCTCTGGTGGGGAGAAGAAGAGGGCAGTGGCGATATTGATTGGTGTGCAAATCCCGTTATCCGAGGTTAAGGTCTTACAAGATCCTGAGGGGAGATTTTTTGTGCATGAGGTGTGTGCTTTGGGAGCGTCTCTTCACATTGGTTTTCCTGTACGCCCATAATACTGGGCATGATGGGTTCCTGGGAAAGTTTCTCCTGCAGGTGCTCCCCTTTGCAGAGGGGCAGGTTTTGATAGGGGGCGACGTCAACCTGGCACCGTATCCTCTGATGGACAAAACCTTGCCTGCTATCATACTGGATTTTAAACATGAG
This sequence comes from Ambystoma mexicanum, assembly GCF_040938575.1. NCBI lineage: Eukaryota > Metazoa > Chordata > Amphibia > Caudata > Ambystomatidae > Ambystoma > Ambystoma mexicanum. The sequence goes on along the minus strand of NC_090928.1, from coordinate 1,183,651,879 downwards.
CTAGCCTTTGGTTCTCTCCTCATTTGGTTGGGGGTGCTGGATTCATGGCGACTGTTTCATGGCAAGGAAAAAGATGACTCCATTTAGTCTCATGTGCATGGCGGCTCCTCCAGACTAAGGGCCTCATTACAACCCTGGCGGTCCGCCACCACCGTTCTTTCCGGACCAGCTGATTAAGAGTCCTGCAGGTGGGAGGTGGTGTGACCTGGTGGGTTTAACATCACCCGCCTCTCAGGCGGACATGGAAACACCGGCACCATTACAGCATGGTGCCAGTGTTTCCACTTCCACATGGAGTCCTATGGGAATGGGGATTAACAGAATTCCGCCTCCGGAATTACCGGGTCACTGGGGTTGTAATGCCCTGGTGATTCCGGCAATCATGGAGACAGAATGATAATACGAGTCCGGCGGTAACCTTCCAGAATTTCCGGCACGGTTACTTCCAGACTCGTAATGAGGCCCTAAGTCTTGCTGCTAGTTCACAGTGCTCTATACCCTTGTGAAGAGAGAGTTGAAGGTATTGAGTCCCTGGGCCCCAGAAGGCCTTGTGGACATTGCAGAGGGTTTTGAACTTAATCCTCGCAGCCACTGGGAGCCAGTGCAGAGATTTCAGTTTATGTTTATGTTAACCATGTATAACGTGCTCCTGGTACACAAGGGTTTATGGGCACAGACTAACAGAACAACACAACAAAAACAGGCCTAGAGAATATTATTAAAGCTGAAGGATTGATAATTTAAATTTTACATTGGTCTAGGAGAAAAGAACAGCCATCAGTTTCTTTTTAAAAACCCCAGTCGAGGCTATACTTCTCAGTGCCGGCATCAGGGAAATCCATGTTAGCGGGGCCACTATACTAAATACTCTGTTGCGTGCTTTATTGGTGTTGCATCGAATGGTATTGAGGTTTGTGTTCTCCGATCTCAAAGATGATGTGCTGTTTTTTTTATGATGGCTTCCATTAAATAGGATGGCATTTGACCACAAGGCATTTGTGGTTTATAAGTAATAGCCTGAAATGCACCCTGGCCTGTATAGGTAGCCAGTGATGACTCCTCCTTGCTTCTGACACATTGTCCCTCCTATGATGACCTTTGATGACCCTTACTGCCCTATTCTGGATGACCAGGAGGCGTTAAAGGTCTGTTCGGGAAATGCCTACTAGAAGGCTACAACAATAATCCAGTTTGGAACCTATGATGGCCAATGATGTCCCTAGCTAGGGTCTCTGAATTTTTTTCAGAAATTTCGAGGGCGAAGATGGCGAAACAATAAAAAGAAGACGAGATCAAACTATTCACCTGAGCCTTCATATTTAGATACTTATCAAGAAGAATACATGAGGTCTTCACCTCGTTCTTCACCTCAATACTGCAGCTGTCTATTTTAAAATTATTGTACATCGGACCTTATTTCTCAAGTTCAGAGTCTGAGCCAACAAGCATAAGTTCTATTTTTGAACTATTGAGGGCCAAACCATTCCCCTCCATCCAGTTTTGGATCTTTTGATACACTTTGTTAATGTTAATTTCATCACAATGCGAGCCTGAGATAGGAATGACACATTGTGTGTCGTCAGTGTAATTGGCAAAGACAATCCCTTCATGTTCCAACATATAAAAGAATAGGATCATGAAAATATTATAGAAGCACGGGGAGACACATGCTCCCTGCGGAACCCCATACAACAGAGAAGTTGGTTTAGCTTCTGCGCGTTCACTTGCAACTGTCGCCTGTCTACCACTCAAAGAGGTGATCCATTCAATAGCCTTAGGGGAGAAATTGGCGGTGTCCTTTAGCCTGGTAGACAGAATGGTATGGTCCACCAGGTCAAAGGCTGCCGAAAGGTCTAAGATCATGAGTACGGAAATGTGACCTTTGTCCATGCCTTGATGAAGATGAGATTTCAGAGCTAAAAGGGTGGTCTCTGTCCCTTGATTTTGTCGAAATCCAGATTGATATTTGTGAAGAATATGATTGTTATTCAAAAAGGGTGAAATCTGATTGGAAGCTACTCTATCCAGGAATATCAACAAAAAAACAGTATTGGTAATAGTTCTATAATTAGATCCTGGAGAGATACAATCCCTGGGCTTGAAGCCAAGGACAAGTCTTGAAGTCCTGTTCTGGATGAGTTGCAGAGGCATGAGAGTAGAAGAAGGCAGATTTAGAAATAGGCTGTTGCAGTAGTCCAGCCTAGAGAGAATCAGAGCTCTGGAGACAGTGAGTTTCTGGGGGAAGGAGAGGAAAGGAAGAATACCTCTGAGGAGGTGCAGCTGATAGTGTGACTTCTTAGAGACGTCAGAGATGTAGGGAGAGAAGGAGAGTGTGGAGTCGAAGATGACCCCAAGGTTTTTAGCCACACAGGGGGGAGCAGGAAGAAGGCCAAGAGTGGCCGGCCAGAGAGTGACAGGAAAGGAGGTAACAGGTGAGCCGATGAGGGGAATCTCAGTCTTGCTGGCATTAAGGCACAGATCATTGGCGGCACACCACTCCTTGATAGCAGACAGACAGGCTGTCAGAGATGAGTGATGGAGAAGAAGTGGCAGAAGGGAGCCTGACAATTAGTTGAGTATCATCTGCATAGCACAGTTGGGGCAGAGAGTGGCAATGCGGTGGGCAAGAAGTGCCAGGTATTGGTTGAACAGCCAAGGATAGAGGTTAGACCCCTGGGGAACACCACAGGTAGAGATATAGTTGGAGGAGAGGCCCGACCCGAGTTGAACCTGGGAGGGTCGATCGGAGAGGAAAGAAGTCAGCCAGGCCAGGGCCTGATCGGTGATACCTAGATTATCACAGAGATGGTTGAGCAGGGTGGCATGGTTGACCGTGTCAAAGGCAGAAGAAAGATCAAGTAAGATGAAGTCACGGGGGGTGTTGGAATCAAGGTTGGAGAGCAGTTCTTCACGGATGGCCAGGAGAGCAGTTTCCATGCTTCTGTCGGCTCTGAAGCAAGACTGATGGTAATGAAGACAACCAACAGATTCAGTGTGAAGATTAAGCTGGGAGAGGGCCAGTTTTTCCAGGAGGTTGCCCAGGAAAGGAGTAATGGAGATTGAGGCGATAGTTATCCGGGCAGGACGAGTCAGCAGAGGGTTTCTTAAGAAGAGGGTGCACAATGGAGTGCTTCAGGGGGAACGGAAGACCCCAGTGGCAAATGAGTGGTTGCAGAAGTCAGACAGAGGAGGGACCAAGGTGTCGATGTGGTCCTTGATGATTTTGGAGGAACAGGGGTGAACCTGTTTTGACGAGACTTTCACAGATCGGACTTGCCTAGAAACCTCATCTGGGGAGAATAGGGGAAAGGAAGAGAAGGAGGCAGGAGTGGTAGCTGAAGAAGGGCCAGAGGAAGAGCAGGGAGTAGAGGGGGTAGGAGGAGAGGAAGAGAGAGAGGACAGGATGTCCTGAGTTTTAGAGATGAAATGAGAAGCCAGGGTCATGCAGAGGCCCTGGGAGGGGACAGGAGAGGTAGAAACTGCAGCCGGAGTGGCCAGTTCCATGCAGATTTTAAAGAGTTCGGTCGAGTTGTTGGATGCCGCAGAGATGCAGACTTGGATGTGTGCTCTCTTCTTGGTGCAGACAGAGAGCCTGTGTTGCCTTTGGAGCAGGAGACAGGCCTGTTTGTCAGAGGATGTATCGGAAGCACGCCATTTCCTCTCAGCCACCATGCACTTATGTTTAAGGGTGGTGAGGTAAGAATCGTACCATGAGTTGCACTTGGCTTTGGGCTTCAAGCGGATCCTCATGACAGGGGCAAGAACATCAAGAGTATCAGAGATAGCAGAGTGGAGCATGGCATGGAGAGGGCTATGTCAGGGTGTGAGTCAGCCAAAGGGGTGGAGGGGGGGTGGCGGCGAAAGCCTCAACTGACACACGCTTCATGGGTCAGATGACTGAGAAGGTACGTGGCAGTGCTGCAGTTGGCTTGACCTGAGGGGTGGAGAGAGTGAGCTGGGAGGAAAGGAGAAAGTGATCAGTCCAGGAGATAGGAGTGGTGAGAGGGATAGAAAGGGGGAGGTCTGTAGAGATTAGAACATCAAGAGTTTGCCCTGCAGAGTGAATCTATAAGTATACGTATCCAAGATTATTCTAGTAGTATTCCTCTCATCATTGGATTTCCTTTTCTATAGTTTCGACTTGACATCAATTGGCCAGATTTTACAGAACCATTGGTCAACGTCTTCTTCAGGATTAGTAGACTTATTCAAAGGCTTTATCAATGCTACAACATATAAAACACCAACACCATGATTTAAAACATTAAATAATGCTTAAAAACATAGACAAACAACATTGTTAAAAAACACAATCTGAGCTCCCTCTGTATGCTGCTGTTATTTCATAAATGGGGAGCAAACTTCAATTTTGTTGTAAACTCAGACCCAAGATGCTTAGGGTTAGTTAACCTCCTAATGCAAAAAACAGGGGTAAATTAATTACCATTACTAAAATTGGGCCACTAAGTCCCCACCTGTCTTCAAAGAAAAACCAAGAAAACACCGTACTGTACATTCCTGTCAGTTCAAGCAATTATAAGCCCCCAAAGGGTGCACCATACAGAGGGCCAGGGTTAAAGATATCTGTAAGCAAGTCAATCTCATTTGTACCTTTAAACGTCCATTTAGAAAAAGTTTTCTTTTTGCAGCTTTGCAAAAAGTTCCGATTCCTGTGGTTTCCCACTGTGTCTTTCCACTAGCGTTCAGTAAGCGAGTGAAATATTTATAGCTCCACCTCAAAGGCAAAGTATTCCACTAAATACAATTCCTGTGAATATACTAGTATAAAATAGATAAATTAGAATAGTGTGTCTCTAGTTAGCAAAAAAACAGTGTTGTACCGTATCTGATTAACAAGAACAGTATAGTACCGTTGTGCTTTTGGTCTTTCCAGTGCTAGTGTTGATTTTTGCATAGGAAAAAAAGTCATTTTACCTTCTATACGTTTCTACCGAGCTGGGGCACACTTGCTTCCCTGCAACCGAATTCGCTCAACAGTAAATAACTACCAAGAGAAAGAGGAGGGAAGAGAAGGACGAATAGTCAATGGACTTATTATTTCTAATGTGTGAAACTACATATCCCATAATTCCATTCCATTTGCTTAACAGAATTCATCTGAGAAAGGGTGCTTTAAGTCTTTCAGTGCTAGTGTAGATTTTTACATGAAAAATGTAATTTTACCTTCAAAAAGTGTTCCAGCGTGCTGGGACACACTTGCTTCCCCGCTGTCAAATTCACCCACCAGTATTAGACTAAAAAAGGGAAGGTGGTGGGAAAGAAGGATAGTCAATGGACTTAGCCCTTTGTTTAGCATCAGAATTTGTATGTGAAAAGGGGTCTTAGGTTAGCTTACCTTGAATGCTGGCTTCAAAAAGAAGGGCCTCGCCTACTCAGGAACACACGTAAAACGGCAGAGAAACAAAACCGCTGCAATCAGCTGTTCCCAACTGGACATTAGGTTACTTCCTGCTTCCTTTTAAAGGGGAATTTGCATTCTAATCTGCCAATCGTGCGACTGCTCCTTCAAACATAAAGGAGATAGAAAGAGGACTAGGCATTGCCTCATTCTAACCCAAGCTCAGGGTACACTCATAGAAACAAAAAATTGACTATTTCTCCAAGATGAATTTAGCATTGCAGCGGGCCTCTAGAGCCTCTCATCCTCTTCAAAAGCCCTCATGGGGCCAGTCCTGGCGCCTATGGCGGCAGGCTCATACACCATGAAAAACAATGTGCTTGGGAACTACTTAATTGTATTGTCAGCCAACATGGAGGCATCCACATAGCTTGGTTCCTAAGAACCAAGCTATGCGGTCTAGTGTTTTGGGTGTGGTAGCCTAGGGACTACTTTACCTGGACTATTTTGTTGGGGCTATTTAAACCACACCCGAGCAAGACAACACGCTTTGCGTTACTTTGCAGCTGCAACGTGACGCTCACCATGTCCAGCTATTCCCTCCAACCTTGGAGAAGCAGAACCTGCAAGGAGACAAAAGGAACATCATTAGCAGCAGCATCTTACCTGCAGTCTTCATCTTTAAACATTCACAGCTACTGAGAACAGCTTCCTCGAATGTGCACGCCTCCCGGACAGAACGACCTGAAAGAGGAAGATAGAGGCAACATTAAAGAAAGCAGTAGAGACATTTGCAAATTACGAACTGCTCAAAAGGCTTACCTGGCTGGTCGCCTCTCGGCTGGCACCACTCCGGACATTCCACTCGCGCTGAAGAACACTGCGACCTACAAGGAAGGAAAACACAGGTTAGCAAAGGCAAATCTTCGCAGCGCTGCGCATAGCGCTTACTTACCGCATCATAGCGCTCTTAATGCGCCATCATTTACCAGCGGGGCTCAATCAAGCCAGTTCGCCGCGCTGAAGCTCTGCATACCTAAGGGAGAAAAAAGAGACATTTTAAACAAAGAAAGGCATGCAGGATAGCAATAAAACTAAAGAACAGCAATAAGACCTACCTGAACAATATCAAACGGGCCGGCGTCAGTGAAGTAACTGGACCGCACTCGCCCATGAAAGACAACGCGCCCCTGCAAAGAAGGCAGGATGGAGAGCACGCCTAATTCTACCACAAAGCAGAACCTTCCCCGCAGACCACATCAGGGCAAAGCTGAGAAGCACACCAGCGAGTAACCCGGCTGGGTGGCGTCCCTGTGGATACCAGGTGAGCGTAACAGAACGCGAAGCCTACCATAACAAATCCACCTGGGTGCCATGGAGACATCAGAAATTGACCAATTGGCCCAATTACTAGGAGAGCTTTGTGCTGATGTTCATTCTGCCCAACAAGAGACTAATGTCCTCCAGAGAGACCTAATAGTGACCAAAGAACACACTGAAGAGATTAGCAGGCAATACTTGCAATCACAGGCAGGACAGACACCTCTACCTGGAAGCAATCCAACGATGCAAAACCCTGCCATACCACCCACTCCGGTACAGATCACGTTACCTGGACAGTGCCCCTGGCACCACCAGAAAGGTTCTCAGGTGACCCACGGAAATATGCGGCATTCATCAATCAGTGCCACCTTCATTTTCTTTGTAGGCCTGGAGCATTTCCAAACGACGAAGCTCAGGTAGCTTTTGTCTTAATATACCTGAGTGGTAGTGCAGCAGATTGGTTGGTGCCGTTCGTAACCCATGACGATCCTCTATTACATGACTTTGGGGGGTTCCAGAGAGAAATGGAAAAACGTTTTGCTCGCCATACCCAGGAACAAGCAGTAGACAATGAACTCTTGTCTCTCCAACAGGGGAATCAGGACTTGTTAACGTACATTGCTACCTTCAACAGATTGGTTGCCGAAGCTAGGTGGCCAGAAAACAAAAGAAGCACGTTATTCCATCGAGGCTTACGAGGCGAATTAAAGGACGTCTTAGCCCAGGTGGTTGATCCACCCAGAGACTGTGCAGAATTCATAAATCTGGTCGTGCAGCTAGACCACCGGTTGCAGGACCGAAAGGCAGACCGGTCTAAGACGGACCCTCGGACCGTGTATGTTCGTCCAAGGGAAAACACACCCTGTGTACCTGAAAATGCTGTAGAACCCATGGAGATTGGAGATTGGAGGGAGCGGGACAAAAGAAGACAACAACAGCTTTGTTTGTATTGTGGGAAACCAGGACATTTCATGAAGGACTGTCCAGTAAAACCCCCAAGAAGAACAGTCGGGCCACACAGAAGGATGAAGCTAAGGAATCAGAAAACTACCAAGCTTGACAAACGTAGAGGTCAGTTTGTCGAGTGAGAAGAAAGAGTTGCTGACCTCGCACTTTGCAATACCAGTGATCTTAATTAACCACCAACAGTCATCAAGAATGCATGCCGTTGAAGCATACATCGATAGCGGAACAGTTGGCTTCCTTTGTGTTCTAAGCCAACTATGGACAAGGTAACCACCGTGGATTGGACAGAAATCGCTTCCGGACCAGTAACCCAGTGCAAAGCCAGGGTAACCTTGCTGTGCCAGGACGGACATCCGGAGTCTATTTCATTTGATCTCATCAAGGCACCTCAGTTCAGGCTAATACTAGGGATGCCATGGTTGATTGCTCACAACCCTTTGATAGACTGGCAGGCATGAAAATTCCCCTTCCCCGGTGACTGCTCCCCTGCCTGCTATTACCAAGAGGAGAAACCCGACGTCTGTATCCCCATGACTCCCGGAGCGACAGTATCAACCCTGGGAGCAACTAATACCTTGCCAAGTGAATACCATGATTTCCAGGATGTTTTCTGAAAGGACCAAGCCAATACATTGCCGCCGCACAGGCCCTATGACTGTCAGATCGACCTTGTTCCTGGTGCACAAATCCCTTGCGGCAGGATCTACGCTCTCACAGAACCAGAAAACCTTCATTTGAAATCCTATTTAGACCAGTACCTTGCAAACGGATTTATCTGTCCTTCGAAGTCCCCTGCAGCCAGTCCTTTGTTCTTCGTACCGAAAAAGGTAGGAGACTTGAGAACCTGTATTGACTACCGCGCATTGAACCAGATCACCGTGAGGAACCGCTACCCCTTGCCACTTATCCCTGAGATGCAGATTTATACCAAATTGGACCTTTGAGGAGCGTACCACCTGGTCTGAGTCAGAAAAGGAGATGAATGGAAAACCGACTTCCGTACTAAGAACGGCTTGTTTGAATATCAAGTCATGCCCTTCGGGTTATGTAACGCTCCTGCGGCATTCCAATATTTCATGAATGACGTCTTATAGGAGTTAATTGATGTGTGCGCCTTAGTGTACATAGACGACATCTTAGTATACTCAGCCTCAGAACAAGATCATGTCAGGCACGTTCGTTCAGTCCTCACCAAGCTCTGTCAACATTGCTTGTTTGCAAAGCTTGAAAAATGTTTTTTTCACGTCACCGTTGTAGAATTTCTTGGTTTTATCCTTACTCCAGGAGGCATCAGAATGGACGTGCACAAGGTAGATGCCATTCTGAAATGGCCTTCACCGACGTCTCTGAAAGGGGTACAAAGCATGCTGGGCTTTGCGAACTTCTACCGCCGGTTCATCCCAGACTTCTCTCAGGTTGTGCACCCTAACACAGTACTATTACGAAAAAACAATAAAAAGTTTGCTTGGACCGAAGAAGCAGAAGAAGCCTTTCAGGAACTTAAACGAAGGTTTACCTCAGTTCCAATCCTGCGACATCCTCGTCCAGACCTCCCTTATGTCGTTGAAACTGATGCGTCTAGTATCGCAATGGGGGCTGTCCTTTCACAGAGAGACCCAGAAATAGGCCAGCTACATCCTGTGTCCTTCTGGTCGAAAAATGTCTCACCTCCAGACATTAATTATGCCATCACGGACAAAGAACTCCTCGCTATCAAATCTGCCTTTAAATCCTGGAGGCATTACCTTCTGGGGGCCAGACACACTATTACAGTCATCACAGACCACCGAAACCTGCAATATCTCAAAATAGCCAAGGCCCAGTCATCGCGCTAATTACGGTGGGCCCTTTTCTTCGCCGAATATGATTATGTAATCACATTTCGACCAGGAGCCAGAAACGGAAAGGCGGATGCCTTATCTCGCATGGGCATAGATGAAATAGTATATACAACTCCAGAACCAGTACCTATTATACCTGAAGACAAACTCTTGGGTATCACGACAGCCTTAACACAAGCGGGACTACGAAAAGAAATCCAACGGACAATGAATCCTGATGCCTACCTCGCATGGCAAACTCAAGGAGAACAATATACCATCAAGGACCATCTACCCTTTTTTAGGGATCGCCTATATGTACCCAAGAAAGAATTACAACGACATATTATTTCAAACTATCACGATTCACTGATCGAAGGGCATCCTGGGATCGTCAAAACCCTAGCTAAGGTGAAAGAGAACTTTTGGTGGCCTACCGGGCGTAAGGACATCATTCAGTATATTCAGTCCTGCGGTGTCTGTGCACAAAATAAATCACAGAAACAAAAACCATCTGGTCTCCTACAACCATTGGACATTCCTCCAGTTCCATGGCACACTCTTTCCCTTAACTTCATCACTGATCTACCTCCAAGCCAAGGGTTCAACAGCATCCTTGTAGTTGTGGACTTATTCTCGAAGATGGCCCATTTTATTCCTGTCAAAGGCCTCCCAGACGCAGTCTCTTTAGCAAAAGTGTTCCTAGAGGGCGTGGTTAAGCTACATGGCTTCCCTTCGGTTCTGGTCTCTGATCGAGGAAGCCAGTTTGTTTCAAACTTCTGGAAAAAATGGTGTGCAATGGCGCAGATCAACGTTCGGCTATCTACCAGTTACCATCCCCAAACGGATGGCCAAACCGAGAGAACCAATCAGACACTCGAGCAATATTTACAGTGCATGCTGCACCACAAACAAAGGAATTGGAAAGACCTACCATGGATAGCCGAATATGCATATAACAATTCTTTGCATTCAAGCACGGGACAAACGCCCTTCTATACCCTTTATGGCATACATCCACGTACCTCTGAACTAGACCTTCCAGCCAGCTTGGAAATGCCAGCGGTAAAGACTCTACACACAACCATTACTCAGGCTTTCAAAAGGGCAAAGGAACACCTTATTCATGCCAAAGTAAAACAAAAGAGATTTGCCGACCAACACCGGAAAAAGGCCCCTGATTATCAAGTAGGAGACAAAGTTTGGTTAGCTGCTAAATTCGTACCCATCAAGGGAACTCAGACCTTTCATCCCAGATTCTTAGGCCCCTATACCATTAAGGCAATTATCAACCTAGCAGCCATGACACTGGATTTACCACCTAATCTACACATCCATCCGGTATTCCATGTGTCCCTCCTGAAACCAATGCAACCCGGCACACGGATTGCGACACCACCTAAGCCCATACTTGTTGACGGAGAACCAGAATTCAAAGTCAAAGATATCTTGGACTCTAAATACTCTACGACCAAGCTATATTATCTTGTCCATTGGAAAGGATTTGGACCACAAGATAGATCCTGGGAGTCCAGTGAGAATATCCACGCACCACGTCTAATCAGGAAATTCCATCGGAACTTCCCAACCAAACCTGGGCCAGACAGAATGAACACCATGGGAGGAGCCTTAGGGGGGAGTGCTGTCACGACCCTTGCCCAAAACACTCTCTGGCAAACCCATTGGCCAGGTGGAGTCAGGACTCGGGCCTCTAGAGACCCAACTGGAGAATAAATATTAAATAAATAACCCGGCGGTATCTTTAACATTGCACCAAAAAAGTGGTGCGTTTAAAATGAATAGGAAAATCCCATAGGAAATATTCCGGTGGTTTGTATCGTGGTATTTTGTGCTTTTTTTAATCAAGTGTAACTACGTCGGCGACGCAGGATATTTGGAGATCAATCTGGCCACCAGCCAGAAACTCTACAAGGGGGGACTGGACAGTGCCCCCTTGGAAAACAGACCCAGGGGCAATCTAATTACCCCTACCAGTCCACAATATGATGGTTTGTACTGGTTCTGTTCACAATTTGAGACTAGTAAAGCCAATGGTGACTTTACATGCCCTGGGAGACAGTAGTCAGTCCCAGGGCATGGAGTCTATGTTTGGGGGTCACTATGACACCCCTGTGTTACTGCACTGAGGGTGCTGTGTAACACCCATAGCAAAAACACATGAAGCCCTATGGAGTAAAAGACCCAATAGCCCATAAAACACATTACATAGTCATTCTCATTCTCAAATCATGCCTAAGAGTGGGAGAAAAAGAGTCTCACTCTTAGCAGGAGAAAAAAAATAAAACCCCAAAAATCCAGCAAAGCTGCTGGGGGACTCACTAGGTTTGGGAAATTAGCCTTTACAGAGAATTCTCCCTAACACTCCAGTTCCGCATTTCTCCGGCTTGTGGTGTCTGATGTGGCCTCCCCGCGGGGCTGCAGAGGGGAGGGGTCGCTCACCTCCACTCCCTCGGTGCTTCCTCGGGACAGGCCGGTAGCCAACGGTTCGAGGCGTAGGTACTTCTTATTTCTTTTATTTCTGTGCCCCTCCCCTGAGCGGGGTTGCACTGTGCGGGGAAAAGGTGTCGCTCAGGGCCGCTGTCTCCCGAGGGACGGCCCGCCAGGTCTCCATCACCGCTGCTACGTTGCTTCGTGTCCCCGATGGCTGCCTGTGCCCTGCTCCGCTACGCTTTTCGTAGGGTTCTGCGGTTCAGCCGCTGTCTATTCTTTGCCCCTCTGTTACATTGGCGGTCCGGTCTTTCCTATCAGGAGTTTTTGCAGGCATCCGCTTTATTATTTTGCATTATTTTTTATGCGGCGTGGGAGGGAGGGACGGAGCAGCGCTCAGGCACGTGCTCCTCTCCGCCGCCATATTTGAAAAAAAACTTTGTGTGGTTTTTTGGTAGGTTTTTTCTAAATGTTTTTGTTTGTATCGCTCTGTTTAAATTTCCAGATGGTGTTGCTTGTATGTTTTTCAAATTCCTCCCGTGTTGTACAATTCCTTTTAACTCGAAGTAACTCTCCATAAGGTATGCTTAGGATGACATGGTTAGAATGATTACTGGACGCTTGTAAAATGCTGTTTACTGCTGTTGGTTTGATATAGAGCGTAGTGTTTACTGTGTTGTCTTGAATATATAGATGTAGATCCAGAAAATCTATTTCAGTTCTGCTTTGTTGTATAGTTAGTTGTAAATTGTATTGATATGTGTTGAGATAGTTGTGATAGTCCATTAATTGTTGTTTTGTTCCATCCCAGATCATAATGATGTTGTCTATGTATCTCCCCACCATACCACATTGTTTCTTGTGGTAAAGGCTTTATTTTGCCAGATGTGCTCTGTCTCATAATGTCCCAATTATAAATCAGCATACAATGGTGCGAAACTAGCTCCCATGGTTGTGCCTTGTATTTGTTTATATAGCTGCTGATTGAAGATGAAAATATTATTACAGAAGGTGAAATTCAACATTTCCAATATCATCAGGTTTTGTTGGTTGAATGATACTGATCTTGTTTTAAGGAAGTGATTTGTAGTTTATAGGCCTTTTTTATGTAGAATGCTTGTATATAGAGCCGACACATCAAAGGTGACCAGCCAATAGTTGTCTTCCCATTGAATTGTTTCTAATTGTTGTTTTATGTGCTTTGTGTCTTTGATGTATGAAGAGAGTCCTGCTGCCAATGGTTGAAGATGATTATCAATGTACTCTGATAGTTTTTCAGACAATGAACCTCCTCTGGTGATTATTGGCCTGCATGGGGGCAATTCTGTGAATGCTTGTTGCATTTTGGGTATGAAATATATTGTTGAGATGATTGGAAATGGGGTATGCATATATTGATGTTCCTCTTCTGTTAATAGACCTGTGTCTCTCCATTGTGAGGTTCCAATCCTCTTGTAATTTAGGAATTGGATTCACTTTACATTTTTCAGAGCATGAGACATTATTCAGGTGTTCTGTTGCCATTTTCACATAATCTTCCATTTTGAGTAGCACTATGTTGCCTCCCTTATCCTCAATTTTTACTGTGATTTGTGGATTTCCTTTTAGATCAATGAATGCCTTTGTTTGATATTGTGAGATTATGCTTGATTTTTGGTTTTTCTTCCTTCAAATATATTTTTCTTAAATCTTGTTGGGTTGCCTTGTAGAACATGTCAATGGCGTTGTCTGTTGCTAAGTGGGGGATGCATTTTGATTTTGGTTTTAGAGATGTCTCTTCGGAGAGTCCCATGGTGATGTTTTGTTCTTCTGCAAATAACTGTATGCTGTACATATCTTGTTGTTCTGATAGACTGAGAAGATCAACTGTACTTTCTACATGAGCAACTGAAATCTCCAATGCGAATACTGTGCTTGGTGGTTCTTTTTTCTTGGTTGCATTTAGAAAATATTTTTGAGCTTTAATTTCCTGCAGAAATTAAAAAGATCATTTTGTGCTTCAAAGTAACTATGGTGGTTGCTTGGACTGAAAGTTAAGCCTTTGTTTAATGCTGTAATTAGCTGTGGTGATAATTCCAATGTTTTTGCCTTGATTTGTCTTTGGACGCCTTTCCCCTTCTGCCCCTTCTGTTCCTACTTTGTTTTGTGTTTGTGTCAATGTCTTTCCCCAATTTTGAGTAGATGCTGGGTGATTTCTCGTTTGTTTGTATTGAATGAATTCCTCTAAAAAAGAGGAAGAGGAGGAAGAAGAGGGAATTTCTGTGTCTTGTTGGTTTATTTCGCTTGATACTGATGCTACATTTTCTTGGTCTATGACACTTGATGAGTCAATACCTGAAGATTGTGATGAAACCTCTGAGGGTTTTGGACTCTGTGGTTGGCGTGGTATTGTTGGTTTATATGTTTTCTTTCCTAGAGGTTTTTGGAATGTATACACACATTTAAATTTGTAATCTAACTCATTTAGAATAAACTGTTTTTTCATTTTGATTTCCTGGGTATATTGATCTATTATATCATCCAAGACTTGCTAGTTCTTAAATATTTCTGGTAAATTCAGTATCTCTATATCATGCTTGGTTTTAGTTATATCTTGTATTATTCTATCATGTACTTTTTTGGCATTCTGTATAAGTCTGTTAATCATCTTCTACCACAAGAGGAAGCAGGGGAAGAGTGGTATTCTCACTACTTCTTAGTTCCAAAGAAGGATGGAGATCTCACACCATTTCAGATCTGGGGCTCTTCACCAAGCTCCCTCTAAAAGACAGACTCAAGACTGTCACTCCTTGCAAGGATCCTTCAGACTTTGGATTTCTACGACTATTTACTGTTGTTGGATCTGCAGGATGCATACTTTCATGTCCCTATCTATGCCATGCACTGGAAATACCTTTGTTTTGTGGTGTGGTTATGGAGGTGGCAGTAGCCCATCTGCACCGACAGAAAGTGCATGCCTTTCCCTACCTCAACAACTGGTTTCTGGTGGCCAGAACAGAAGAAGAGGCCATGAAGTACGTAGGGAACATGTTTACCTTGCTCCACCAAGTAGGTTTGCCAACCTACAAATGGGCTTTCTCAACCTCTCACAATGCTTGAAGTTAATAGGGGCTATATTGTGGCTTACTCACCAACAAAGCGAGGTAAACATTCAGAGTACATTAGCCATCTTCCGACTGGATGGGGTACTCCCTGCTATGGTTTTCTTGAGGGTGCTAGAATATATGGTCTCCTACATCAAGTGGAGCATTATAGAGATTATCCACATCACCCTTCAGGTTCATAGGGACCTGCCTCATTGTTCACGATAATTTGCCATTTGGGCAATTTTTGCGGATTAAACGCAATAGTAGCACTAATGAGAACTATGAGGAAGGAGCTAATGTTTTGATCAATAAATTGAGTAATAGAGGCTACCCAGTGAGTGTGGTGAAACAAGCCACTAAGCGAGCATTCAACAATGATCGAGATTCCTTGTTTGAGAAAAAGAGCAAAGAGATGAAAAACCCTCCTTTTATTTGGTAAATACATTTAGTAATTTATCTTACAAAGTAAAGGGAATAATCTGCAAGAATTGGAGAAAGATGATGTGTACTACCCCACCTGTGGTGGCTTTTAAGAAAAGCACTAATATCAGGAATTTGGTGATGAGAAATTATGTCCAACGAACAGAAGTTCAACCTCGTATATATACGGAGTACTCTTTGGGGCCTGCCACAGGTATTGGGTCATCACCCTTGTGGGAATTGTGCAATGTGTCCTTTAACACACAAAGTATCTGTGGTCAATTTAGGCTTGAGCCATGATTGGATTTTGCAAGAACACACCAATTGTAATACAACTAATGTGATTTATATGATTACGTGTCCATGTGCCCTCATATATATTGGCAAAACCAACAGGAAGTGCAAGACTTGCATGATCAAACATAGGAGCTGTTTTAGGAACAACATTGAAAAAGCCTCTTTGGTAGTTGACTTTAGGAATCTGGGTCATTCCGATAACGAATTTGAATGGTGCATTCTAAAAAGGTGAAAGGAAAGTGCCAAGAACTGATTAATAGAAAATTGGTTAACTTGGAACAGAAACTTATTTTTTTGACAGAGTCACCTTACTGTAAGAGGATTCAATTCAACACTACAGCTAAGTCAATGCCTAGTCTGGGATACTGAATGGAAACCCTTATTGATATATCTTTATGTCCAGTTCATGCGTTCTGGATGACTACCCCTATATAACACCCCTCTCTTGGACTCCCCCTGACCCCACTGAGCCAAGAAGTAGTTCTGTTTTGCAAGTTTAAAATGTTTATTTGATAATTTAAAATATATATATATATCGCACCTTATAATAAATTAATAATTGAATAGCACACTTAATCTGATATGATAAAGATTAACAACGGAGAATCTGGCACTAACACGCTTCTCTATAATCAATAAGGAGTTGACATGAAATGGATAAGGTAGCACACTGGTAAATAGGAACAAAAGAAGAAGGTGGTACAAAATGCTTTATAGAGTTCAAATGGATGCAAGGTTGAATGAATGAAATGCAGTATAGAAATACTCAATATGATTTCAACAAAACAATGTAATCACTTTTCTCTGGCAATCCCCTCCCCCCCTTGATGCAAGGCAAGGAAATGGAAGGAAACACACAGTTCTCATAAATGCAATCAAATGTGATTCAGTTCACCCCGGCAAGCTTAGACAACAGAAGTTTAAAAACACAGGCCCAAATTGCTTTGATATGTGCTGGCAATGAATTAAAAAATATGCTAAATTGCTTTTAATTCCCTTTCAGAGGTTCAGGGTGAGTGGTATCTAGTTAATATTAGTCCAGGCTCACACTAGCAATGATGCAGGGATAGTTAGCAGGTTAAACGAATTTCTGGCAAATGGAAGGCAAGCAGCAACAGTTTTACATGTGAAGAAATTTGCAAATCGCGGTAAAATTCGCGGATGCGTGTTCCGCGATTGAGGGGTAGGAATGCGGTTCTAGGTGCGATTCAAAGCTAAGATTCTAAGCTTTCAAATAAAAGTTATTGCAAGTCTCTAGCACAAACGGTTGCGGAGATATGAGCGATTGAATAAAGGTCGTTTTTCAGATTTGAAATTTTAAAGTTCAAAAAGGCAAGTGCAGCTTGCGACTAGAAAATGACAAGTGACAGCTTTACAAATGACAGGTGACAGTTAGGAGGCAGTTCTACTTAGATTAAATAGATTGAATTATATTATTTTAACTAAGAGATTGGTTCTGCACAGTTTTCTAGGTACTCACACTATATTCTTGAGTGAAAGGGGCCTCATCACGGATCTGGTCAGGGTTTTAGACTGGACTCTGGTCTGGTCTGGTCTGGCCTCTGCACTTCACAGTGATCTGGGTCAGCTCTCTCTGCTGGTCTGGGTCTCTCTGGGTACAGCACTGCTTTCTCTCTGGTCTGGTCTCTTAGTTCTGGATAGATTGAAGTCTCTAGTTTGGCTCTCTGGAGGTTTGATGGAGGTAAAGTATGGATTTTTCCGGCAGAGCTTCCAGCGGCAGATGGATTTTGAAGGTCCCTATCTGTCCTGACTCTCTGCTTTTATGTGTTTAGAATGTGGGTGTGTTCTAGCATCACTGACCCTACCTCTCTCTCAGCTTCTAATTGGTCAAACTTCCATTTATCATTTGATTGGGGAATGAACTGTGAGTCAGAGGGATGTCATTTTATGGCTTGCAGATAGGACACTCCTCTGTCAGATTGCACACATTCTATATTTGATAATAAAAGACATATTTCACAGTTACACAGTTGCTTGAAATTACATATACATGGTGTGGCTGAATTTAGCCATGTCTCTGTCCAAATCTGTTGTTTCTAAGAGCTTGCATTCAGAAATGGCAACTTCTAGCACTTTTTCATGTGCTGAACAACATTGGGTCTTCATTAAATTTTATACAACTGTTCCTCACATATCTACCCACATACCAATGCATTTTCGTTTGTCTAGCTGAAACAGGGAGTCTGTAATATTAATAAACAATGGGGTTTTGCCCCAGAACATCACACAAATTCGAGTTTGGGCTTGAATGAAAGGTACATTTTTTAAAGTAAGGCTCTCAAAGTTATACATTTCTGTCATTTGATTACAAAGAGTTCTCAGTGTTTTTGTAAACTATATATTTTACTTTCAATTCAGTCCTCAGAGTGTTGAGGTCCGCCTCCAAGACTTGGGTGGGTCAGTCCTCTGGGCAGGCAGGGCTTTGTTGACATTAAACAGTCAAAATCAACATATTCCTTTCAGAGGAAAGGGTCCTTTGTGTGGTCTCTGGGAAGCTCCCAGCCAGTCTGCCTTCTATCAATCAAGAGGTCATGTGAAATTCTAACTCCTGGTGTAAAGCTCTGGAGGTGAGAGGGTTTCCCAGGCTTCAGGCCTCTGGGAACAGCATGTGGCTAATTTTTAATTAAAATGCAGCCTTTGAAGTCAGCTGAGTCAAATCCCTTTGTCAGCAACTGCACTCAGTTCTCCTGTCAGAGTTTAGACCGCCAGCGCCCCCTTGAGGATTTTGTTGGTACTGCATGCAATTTTGGGATTTTCTTGGATTAATGCATTCTAAACAGGAATGGTTCTTACATGGTAGTAAATCCTTGCTTAACATTGTTTTGATGGGGCTCCTTACAGTAAAATGGTTATGTGGAACCCCACAAAAGGGTTGAATCTTTAAAGTGGTCCAATGAGTCACGATTTCAGCAACTTTTTGACATCAGTAACAGTGGATTTTGTTAACAAAGACCTTTCTTTACACTGGTGGGTGGCAAGTTAGGTAACCATTTTGGTGTGCGCACAACTGCGCAGCTCTCCTGGATTCTGGGATGAAATGATGGGCGGCGACAGCGCATCCCCATCTTTACGCACTCCAATGATTTATTTTTGTTCTGGGGTAAAATGATGGGCAGCGACAGCTTAATCCCCATATTTACCCCGTCTAATGATTCCACATGGGTCAAAACCCTCCACAAACCCCCCCGCCCGACTGCGCTTTGACTTGAGTCGAGGGGGAGTCGGTTGCAAGGGAGGTTTTGAACCCTGGCGCTGGTATGTCCACATTATCTTCTTCCAATTCTGTAGATGGCACAGTTCAGCATCTTCCTCTCCATCCGGTCAGATCGATCAGTTCTCCTCGCCGGTCCTGATGGGAAGATTGGGCGGTACCCCGGGCCCGTTGCGTCTCTGCTCCCGGTCTCCGGATCGTCCTCCTTGGCCCGTCTCCCGGTTTTCTTTCTCCTAGGACGACAAAGGAAGAGCGGCAATACCTACTCATAGACGTCTTTCCACCACTGTTGAGATAGTGGGGCGGCATATGCATTTCATCATAACGAAACATTACATTCTTATTTTGATAAAAAACAGTATAACTAAGAGACAGTTTCATGCAAATCACAATATTTTAGAGACTAGATGTGGTATGTTTTATGATTGGAACTGAATTAGTCTGAGACAGTACCCGCTAGGATTCCAGAGGATTCCTCCAGTTGTTGCAGAGTGTGCCTGGGATGGCAACATTTCAACTGGTTTATGTGGACCCACTTGTCTTCCCCCTCTGCCGAACCGCCTTTGGGGATGCGGATCTTGTAGGCCACAGGGGAGATCTTATCGACGATCTCAAAGGGTCCCTTCCATGTAGGCAAAAATTTGCGCTGCTTGGCCTGGTTCCTTTGGAAGTTGTATAGATAGACCCGGTCTCCCACCTGATATTCCTTCCTGGAAGTTTTCAGGTCATAATGGGTCTTCATGCTATCAGCTGATCTTTCTAGATTCCGCTGAGCATAAGCAAAAGCATGTTGAAGGTGTTTCCTTAAATTCTCTACATACTCATGAGTAGTGGAGGCATTTATCAGTGTCTGCTCTTGGGTCCTGTAGAGCAAATGCTGCGGAAGCACCATCTTGCGCCCAGTCATCAACTCAAATGGTGACATTTTGGTTGCAGATGAAGGGGTAGATCTGATAGCCATTAGGACCAGAGGTAATCGGATATCCCAACTTGGCCCAGAATCTGCCACAAACTTCTTTAATATGCTCACAATTGTCCGGTTATATCTCTCTACTGCCCCAGAAGAAGCTGGTCTATAAGCAATATGCAGCTTTCTCTTGACCCCCAGTATCTCCCACATCTTTGTCATTACTTCACTGGTGAAGTGGCTACCTCTGTCTGACTCAATCCTTTGAGGTAGACCAAAACGGGAAAAGATGTGGTTAATCATCAAGGCAGCTGCAGTTTCTGCCTTGCAGTTTGGGGCTGGGAGACATTCCACCCACTTGGTAAACAAGCATGTCACAGTCAACATGTACTTATTCCCCCTAGCCGAGCGAATCACAGGGCCTACAAAGTCGATTTGTAAATCTGACCATGGCAGTGTCATTCCCCTCTTTTGTAAAGGCGCCCGGTGTGTGAGGGATGTCGGCTGAAATTGTGCACACACAAGACAACCCTTCAAATATTGGTTGAGGTCCTGGCCCATGTGTGGCCAGTATGCAACCTCTCTTAAGATTTCCAGTGTTGTGTGAAACCCCCTATGACCGGCAGTGGCCGCATCATGGGCGTGACTTAACATCAGGCTTCGGAAGGAGGTAGGAACCACCCACTGATCGTGGCCAGCTTTGGATTTCCTTACCAACAAACCGTCTTGGATCCGGAACATTTTTGGACATTTCATCAACACTCTTAGGTCCTCTTTCCCAATGTAATCGGTATCCGTCAGGGGAAAGTTCTCAGGGTCCTCAAGGTGCTGGTAAAATTTACCAATAATTGGATCCCCCTTCTGAGCAGTAATCAAATCCGCATCAGGGGTCTCCTTACTCCATTGTGCAATTGAAAGGTCGTTGTGAGCATTTGTCTGGGACCTAGTGATGGCAGTGACCTGGATTTCCCCCAACAGGGACTCAATCTCAATTAGATCCCCTTGGATGGCCCCGGTTTTGGCCAGCTGATCAGCTAAGTCATTTCCAGTTTTGTCTGGTCCCTCTACTTTGGAATGACCCTTAATCTTTTTCCAGTAGATGGTCATCCCATTCGATGTGACCAGATCATCAATGTTTTGGATCAACTTCCCATGTTTCAAGGGTTTGTTGTTAGCACATAACATGCCTCTGGTTTTCCAATTAACCAGGTGCTCCACGAACCCGTTCCGTACATAATCCGAATCTGTGATTATGACCAGTTCGTGGAGTTGATGCTGGACAGCAGTGAGGATGGCCTGATGCACAGCCATCAATTCTGCCACCTGACTACTTCGGGGACCAATTTTGTATCCAGCGGAGGGTTCTGGGGACTCATTCACCCATGCATTCCCTACGCCGGCCACCAGTTCTTTCTCCCCGTTGTTGTCAACATGGTAAGAGCATCCATCCACATACACAGTGGGCATTCCCTCACACTTGTCTTCTTCAAAGACTTTGTGTGGGGAATTAAGGTATGCCTCCATGTTGTCCTTGATTTTCAGACTTTCGTCCTCGAGACAGTTTTCTCTGGCACAATCATGCAAGTCAGCCAGACCTTGCGCGAGGGGACTCTTCTTGTTTTGGCCATATCTGACCTCCACAGGAAAGCCTTGCATTGACAGAATCCAGGAAGTAATTCGGGAATTACTCACATTTCCGGCCCGGATTCTGTCACTTTGGAGATATTGCAGAGGCTGGTGTGGAGTCTCCACTATGATGTGTTCCCCCTGGATAAACGGGCGGTAATTCTTCAATGCCCACACCGTTGCCAGGAGTGCCTGCTCACAATCGTTGAATTTTTCCTCCACAGAGGATAAAGTTTTGCTCGCATAGGAGATTACTTTATTGACCTTGTCATGCTTTTGGTATAATACTGCCGTCAAGCACGTATCAGAAAACCCCGTCTCCAGGAAGAACTCCTTGTTTCTGACAGGGTAAGCTAGGCAAGGCGCTTGTGAGAGGCTTCTTTTGAGTTGTTTTACTGCTTCGGCTTGTTCTGGACCCCATTCCCACTTGACCCCCCCCTTCAGGAGATGAATCAGGGGTCTGGTGATCTCTGCTTAGCCCTCAATGAACTTTCTGCTGTAATTAGTCAGTCCAAGGAGGCTCCTTAGTTCCCGCAGAGTTGTGGGGTCTTTCAGTTTCTGAAGTGCTTCCACTTTCTTTTCCTGGGGACAGAGGCCCTGAGGAGTAATCTCATGCCCCAAGAAATTAACACGGGTTCTACACCACTGTGCTTTCTGAAAGGAAAGTTTTGCTCCGGCGGCCCTCAACTGTGTCAGAACATAACGGATCTCCGCTATGTGTTCCTCCACAGATGAACTTTTGATGAGGACATCATCTACATAAGCCAGGTTACCCCTCGCACCCAGGTCGGGCATGGCCTTATGTAGGAAAATGTTGAATTCATTACCGGAGTTAAGGTATCCGAAGGGAGTCCGGGTCCATGTGTACTGCTGGCCCCCAAAGGTGAAAGCCAGTTTGTATTGGTCCTCCCTGCTGACAGGCACGGTCCAGTATCCATTGGTCAGGTCTATTGCAGTGAATACCTGTGACCCCTGGATCTGGGCCAGCCCTTGGTCAATGTAGGGCAGAGGCCATCGGGAAGTATGGACCCGTTTGTTGAGCTCCCTGAGGTCGGCACAGAGTCTCCACTGGCCGTTTGGCTTCAATATTCCCAGCACCGGATTATTGAAGGTGCTGTGGACTGGACGGATTATTCCCCGGGACTCAAGGTTCTTAATTATTTCAGTAAGGGACTCCATTGATGCGAGAGGCAAGCGATATTGCTTCACAAACACAGGAGTCATGCCAGGGTCCGTGGGGATTGTTGTTGTGTGGATGTCAGTGCGACCACAGTCATATGAGTCTACCGCAAAGAGATCTTGGAAATCCAAGAAAACTTGTTTCAACTTTTGCTTTTGTTCCAGAGTCACACAGGCATCAGCTAGGTTGACTCTCTCTTCCACCATCTGCCTGAAGCCTGGAAAGACTTCTGGTTTGGCTATTTCAGCGGCCTCTTCCAGCTGGGTGGAGAAGTCCCTGGTCAGAGTGCTGATTTGGACTGGAGGCTTCAGGTGGGAAAGGCAGCCCTCATGGACCTGGAAAATCACCTCATCCCTCCTGAAGTCACAAGTCACATCTTCCTTACCATAGGGGCAGGAAGTGTACACCAGGAAGTTCCCCCCATGCCGGGTAAAGATCCTGTCTGGTGTTGTATTGTCATCACTGTCACTGTCAAAACAGTCCTTGGGGATTGGTCCTAACAGTTCATTTAATAAGTCGATGGAAAAATGTCGGTCATCAACCGCCATTCCAATAATGGTGCCTGCGGCTAGAGTAATACTCTTTAAGTCGCTGTTATCCACCTCTATTGGAATGGTGTCATGTTCTATGTTGACTAATGGAGTTGGGTTTACCCCCAACCCTTGCTGTTGGAAAGAAGCATTTAGATGTATGTAAGCATCAGGGTTTTTCAACTCTTGTCCCCTTTTAACTTTCACTTCCAGGGAGAATTGTCGGGTCCTTTCTGGGATGGTGACTTCCTCTTTAACCTGAATTTCAACTGCATAAGGTAGCAATTGAGCTGACCTAAATGCTTTTTCTGGATCATCAAAGCCCATGGGATTATCCGCTAATCGGGACCAAGCTTTGAAGTTTATTAGGTCCAAACTAATGGCAAAGCGATTGAGAATGTCACTGCCTAAGTAAAAGGCGGCCGTGACGTCTCGCACGACCCAACAATTATGGACTATGCTCTTGTTGCCAATGGAGATTTTGAGCATACACCTGCTTGGCCGGAGATGTTTTGAATTGGGTGCTTCCAGGTCCATTTCCCATTTGTCTATCAGTTTGAAGGTGGGAATGGCTGGATCTTTTGGAAGTTGGCGAAACATGGCTTCGCTGATGAAGCTCTTACCGTTGTTCACACACACTCGAGCGAGAACAGAGTCCTTCCCATCATTTAACTGAACAGGGATGAACAACTGCTCTCCAATTTGCTGAATATCAGCCAGGCTTTGAGCTGATTTCACATCTTTCTGGACTATAGGAGTGGGAGTTTCTGATTGTGGATTAGTATAGAATTTCAGAGTGTTTCCTTCCAGCGTGGAATACCACTTTAGACTGGAAGGAAGGTTGATTTTCAGAAATAGAGAGGACCCCCCATCACCAGTCTGTTGTCCTACTGCTATTACTGTCACGTCTGGAATTTGGTTGTTCTGGAAGTGAAATTCTACTTGGTCAGATTTTTGTTCAACCATGTGGCATGTGCCGTTTAAACTAACATGGTTGACACTCTGTTTTAATTTTATTGGTCGGCTAGTCTGGGTCCAGAGGACCTTGTTTACGCAATCTATTAGGGGTGACAACCTTCTCAGGAGGTCATTCCCTAGTAAACAAGGGGTGCCCTCTGGGGTCACAACTATGACCGGGTGTTTCAACTTGTGTCGCCCGATCTTAATGTCCAAGTCTGCCGTCCCCTCGACGGGAATTTCCTTCCCGTCAAAGTTCTGCAGTTGTCCAGGAAGAGAGGTGAGAGGGATTTGGTAATTCTCTCCCCTTCCTGCATTCAGTTCGTCAAAGGCCCTTCTGGACAGAAGGGTAGCTTGAGATCCAGTGTCCACCAGCGCTGAGATTGTACCCTGCCCCTGTACTTGTACCGGGGCATAATATCTTCCCTCCTTCTCCTCAAGGGGGCACAGATAATGTACATTTTTGGACAACTGGTGGGCTAACTTTCTGGTCTTGGACATGGCGAGAGAAGAGATTTGGGCAGAATTCGGGGGAGAGCCTTGGGAATCTGAAAGAAAAATTTGGCAACTGGAGATCAGAGCCATTGTGGGTTCCCCTGGCTCCGGTTCTGGGCCGCCCCCCCCTTTTTGGAGGCAGTCACCAGGATGAATTTGAACCAGGGGATTTTCTTGCTGTTGGTTCTGGGATGAGATGGTGGGCGGCGGTAGCTCAGTCTCCACCTCTCCCCAGTCTGGATTGGCATCCCTAGGGACCCATTTTTCTTTGGGAGGAGTTCCCCCCTCTCTGAAGGAGAAGATCCTTTTCCCAGGATCCTCCGAGGATCCCTCTCCCTCAAATTGGAAGATCTGTACCTCCTCCTCAAACTGAGTCTGTTTGGGTCTTTTGTTTCTCCTACCCCCCCTCTGCTCCTTAGGAGGCAGACTTTCAGGGGCAAGAGATTTTGTTTCCGGTTCCTGGGTTTCCAGGGGCTGTTTACAAGTGAGGAAGGAAGCTTCCTCCAAGGCTTTACACCCCCCTTCCCTTTGTGCCTCCTCCCTGGGAACCGGTGTGTTATCGGGGTGCTGCCCCCGTCATTGTTCTGGAGCACCAGGTCCAGAGTTGGGTGCGTTCTGCGCCGGCACGCCCGTCTGAGGGTTCTGCTGAGCCCTCAGTATGTGACCCAGATCCCGCGCCATGTTTTGAACCTGGCGCTCTAACTGGGAAACCCGCTCAGGCTGATACGGGGCCCTGTTTTCTCCCCTGGGCTGATCCCGGGAAGGGTAGCTGTCCCTCCTCTGGTAATACCCCGGGTTGGGAAGATTTGGGTACCCCTCCACCCTTGGCCTCCCCTCTCCCGGATTCAGTGGTCTGGGCTCAGGGAATTGGGGAAAGAAGGATGGATGGTTTTGGGGCTGAAAGTCGGGTGGATATCTGGGGAAAAAGTTCTGCCCAGGGTTTGGTAAATTTCTGCCCTCCTGTGGGAAGCTTGGAGGGAAGTTCCCTGGGTTAGGTGCTTGTCTGGATCCCCCCCCTTGGACTGGAGGAGTCCACACATAACCCAGGATGGGTCGATTTCCCTTGTAACGGGGACTTACATAATCAGGAGAGCGAGGGACCCCATTTGTGGGGCTGCCTCCTTGGCTCCCTGTCTGTGACTGACCCGAGGACCTCCTGGGCCTAGCATTATTAGGTGCAGGTAGGTTTTTAGGCCCCCCCATCTCCAAATCCAAAACGGGGGTGACCTTTACCTCTGCCACCTTGGCAGCAGCAGGGGTGCTGTTGGCTTTGGGGTTTTTCTGGGCATTACTTTTGCTATCTACCGGTTTCTGCACCTCATAGATCCGGGTAGCCTGTTCAATGACCCAGTCTAAAGATCTTTTCTCGTGAAAATCCCTCACGAGCTGGGTCATGATATATTTGGGCAAGGCATGGAAAAACGTATTTATAAATTCCCTGCTATCCGTGCGCACCCTTCTTGTGGTCTGTGCAAAAGCACGCTTAAACTCCTGCACAAATTCTTGTGGGGCCTGATCCTCCCCACATTGCAAATTGTAGGCTGCCTTGCGAGCCTCTTGAGGATTTCTGTGAACAGAAAAATGTTTCAGGATGGCCGCCTTATATGTGGACCATCTTAAATGATTTTGGTCCTCCAGCCCCGCAAAGAAACTGGAGTATTCCGGGGAGAATGTCCACTTTACATATTGAATACAGCTTTGGCTGTCCTTCAAATGGAAAGTCTCCATCATTTGTTCAAACAACTCTAAGTGCTCCCAAACAGAATACTTAGCGTTCTTATGGTAAGGCGTGATGACGCTCCTGATCGCCTTAATCTGCTTTAAGGGGTCCTTAAGCAAGGCCCTTTTTGCCTTATTGGCCTTTTTGGTTCGGGTAACCCTTGTCCATTCTTCCTCGGACTCAGAGGCACTGCTCCCAGAGGTTCCCGTCTGTTCTTCCAGGTTTTCCCGGATTCTGCGAGCCTGGGAATGGCTGGCAGAATGTGGGGACCTGGTCTCCTGTGTCCTGCGCAGTTCAGAGGAGTCTTCAGATTCCTCCTTGCTGCCAGGATTTGATGGGTACCCCCTCCACTGACCTAACTGGGCAGAGGTTTTCAGGATGCCCTTAATGGGCCTACTCTCCTGGTGTTCCCCACTGAACTGTACTGTACTTGGGTGCCCATACCCGGATGCCCACCCCTCCATTCCTGAGTGGTACTGGCCTATGAGCCCCATACTCTTAGCTGGATAGTAATCTGCCATCCCTGCGGCCCTGTGCTCATGTGCGCCAGGGGACATGGGGGTGGCAGAGTCCAGGGACTGAGAGGTATGAGGGCCTCTGGTACTAGGGCTCCTGAGGTTATGCTCCGGAGTTTCCCTTTCCCAGCGAACCTCATCTCTATCCGCCCCTGCTCCCTGTTGCAATGCAAGAGCCTGCATTTGTGCCTTCAGTTCCTCAGTTAAGGCCTTACTGGACTCTATCAGTCTCTCCTGCATCGCTACCTGTTGTTGGAGCCTATCATTGTGTTCACAGAGGGCCTCGTTTTCCCTCTGTGCTTCCTGGTTGGTCCTGGAGAACTGGGCCAGTCTTTGCTGCAGGAGGGTTACCTCCTGAGCTGTGTCCCTATTGGCCTGCTCCTTTCTTGCTAGAGCATCCTCCACCCTCCTGGTGTGCTCTAACAAGTTCTGGTGTTCTTTTTGGAGGTCACCCAGTCCCTGGTGGGCCAGGTGATTTTCTTCCATTTTTCTTTTTAAATGGCAGACTTCCTGGCCTAAGGTATCCCTTTCCTGACTAAGAGCCTGCATCTGTGCCGCCAGGTCGTCCCTTTGCCTTTGGAAGGCACCAGCATTCTGGCGCTCCTGATCAAACTCTGCCTGGGTATCCAGGTCTTTCAGAATTAGTTTGTTGCTCTCCTCCTTCACTCTATCTAGGTGACTTTGCAGGGTGGCTACCTGCTCCGTGCATGCCCTGTTAAAGTCTAATTGTTGCTCCAGCTTTTTCTGGCTCTGCAGTAAGGAGTCCAAACTGTCTTGGTGCTCCTTCTGCA
Source organism: Ambystoma mexicanum (assembly GCF_040938575.1). NCBI lineage: Eukaryota > Metazoa > Chordata > Amphibia > Caudata > Ambystomatidae > Ambystoma > Ambystoma mexicanum. Next base: position 1,183,624,207 of record NC_090928.1, on the reverse strand, counting down.
GGGCCAGAAATCTAGTATCCTGTTCTACCTTTTCCTGTTGCAGCACATCCATATCCTTCTTTATTTTAATGATGTGCTGCCTTCTATCATCTTCTGATTCCTGGCTCCTCTGCAGCCTCTGCTCAGAAGAGACCAGGTCAGATTGGACCTTCTCTAACGCCATCTGTTGCCTATTTGCCAGATTTTGGCTTTCAGCACATCTATCCTGCATGTCTCCCATATATAGGTACAGGTATGCCGCTATCCTAACAATCTTGTCGTGTTCATCTTTGGCTTTAGGAGCCATATATAGTTCACTCAGGGCCACATGTAATGGACCCTGATCTCTCCATAGGTCTGACCCTGTTTCAGTGACCTGTCGCGTGATGGCCTGCAACCAGGCATCCTGGCCCTGTTCGGTCCATTCACCTCTCACAAATAGCTTATGCAAGAGGTGCTCTCTGGCTATTTTCATGTCTACTAAGGTCGTCATTCTAGAGATTGGTCTCTGTCCTGACTTACAGAAGTTTGTATTTTATTTTTGCAGAACAGAACTTTTCTTGGAGTGTCCCTTTTGAGGAGTGCTTTACAGCGTAATGCAGCGTGGTGATCCGACTGGATGTATGTATCCCGTCAGTTAGCACACTGTATTAAGCTGCACAAGTGGTATTCTAACCCAAACGTCCGGCTCGAGCCCCCAATTTGTAAGAGGATTCAATTCAACACTACAGCTAAGTCAATGCCTAGTCTGGGATACTGAATGGAAACCCTTATTGATATATCTTTATGTCCAGTTCATGCGTTCTGGATGACTACCCCTATATAACACCCCTCTCTTGGACTCCCCCTGACCCCACTGAGCCAAGAAGTAGTTCTGTTTTGCAAGTTTAAAAGGTTTATTTGATAATTTAAAATATATATATATATCGCACCTTATAATAAATTAATAATTGAATAGCACACTTAATCTGATATGATAAAGATTAACAACGGAGAATCTGGCACTAACACGCTTCTCTATAATCAATAAGGAGTTGACATGAAATGGATAAGGTAGCACACTGGTAAATAGGAACAAAAGAAGAAGGTGGTACAAAATGCTTTATAGAGTTCAAATGGATGCAAGGTTGAATGAATGAAATGCAGTATAGAAATACTCAATATGATTTCAACAAAACAATGTAATCACTTTTCTCTGGCAATCCCCTCCCCCCCTTGATGCAAGGCAAGGAAATGGAAGGAAACACACAGTTCTCATAAATGCAATCAAATGTGATTCAGTTCACCCCGGCAAGCTTAGACAACAGAAGTTTAAAAACACAGGCCCAAATTGCTTTGATATGTGCTGGCAATGAATTAAAAAATATGCTAAATTGCTTTTAATTCCCTTTCAGAGGTTCAGGGTGAGTGGTATCTAGTTAATATTAGTCCAGGCTCACACTAGCAATGATGCAGGGATAGTTAGCAGGTTAAACGAATTTCTGGCAAATGGAAGGCAAGCAGCAACAGTTTTACATGTGAAGAAATTTGCAAATCGCGGTAAAATTCGCGGATGCGTGTTCCGCGATTGCGGTAAAACTATAAGGGTAGGAATGCGGTTCTAGGTGCGATTCAAAGCTAAGATTCTAAGCTTTCAAATAAAAGTTATTGCAAGTCTGTAGCACAAACGGTTGCGGAGATATGAGCGATTGAATAAAGGTCGTTTTTCAGATTTGAAATTTTAAAGTTCAAAAAGGCAAGTGCAGCTTGCGACTAGAAAATGACAAGTGACAGCTTTACAAATGACAGGTGACAGTTAGGAGGCAGTTCTACTTAGATTAAATAGATTGAATTATATTATTTTAACTAAGAGATTGGTTCTGCACAGTTTTCTAGGTACTCACACTATATTCTTGAGTGAAAGGGGCCTCATCACGGATCTGGTCAGGGTTTTAGACTGGACTCTGGTCTGGTCTGGTCTGGCCTCTGCACTTCACAGTGATCTGGGTCAGCTCTCTCTGCTGGTCTGGGTCTCTCTGGGTACAGCACTGCTTTCTCTCTGGTCTGGTCTCTTAGTTCTGGATAGATTGAAGTCTCTAGTTTGGCTCTCTGGAGGTTTGATGGAGGTAAAGTATGGATTTTTCCGGCAGAGCTTCCAGCGGCAGATGGATTTTGAAGGTCCCTATCTGTCCTGACTCTCTGCTTTTATGTGTTTAGAATGTGGGTGTGTTCTAGCATCACTGACCCTACCTCTCTCTCAGCTTCTAATTGGTCAAACTTCCATTTATCATTTGATTGGGGAATGAACTGTGAGTCAGAGGGATGTCATTTTATGGCTTGCAGATAGGACACTCCTCTGTCAGATTGCACACATTCTATATTTGATAATAAAAGACATATTTCACAGTTACACAGTTGCTTGAAATTACATATACATGGTGTGGCTGAATTTAGCCATGTCTCTGTCCAAATCTGTTGTTTCTAAGAGCTTGCATTCAGAAATGGCAACTTCTAGCACTTTTTCATGTGCTGAACAACATTGGGTCTTCATTAAATTTTATACAACTGTTCCTCACATATCTACCCACATACCAATGCATTTTCGTTTGTCTAGCTGAAACAGGGAGTCTGTAATATTAATAAACAATGGGGTTTTGCCCCAGAACATCACACAAATTCGAGTTTGGGCTTGAATGAAAGGTACATTTTTTAAAGTAAGGCTCTCAAAGTTATACATTTCTGTCATTTGATTACAAAGAGTTCTCAGTGTTTTTGTAAACTATATATTTTACTTTCAATTCAGTCCTCAGAGTGTTGAGGTCCGCCTCCAAGACTTGGGTGGGTCAGTCCTCTGGGCAGGCAGGGCTTTGTTGACATTAAACAGTCAAAATCAACATATTCCTTTCAGAGGAAAGGGTCCTTTGTGTGGTCTCTGGGAAGCTCCCAGCCAGTCTGCCTTCTATCAATCAAGAGGTCATGTGAAATTCTAACTCCTGGTGTAAAGCTCTGGAGGTGAGAGGGTTTCCCAGGCTTCAGGCCTCTGGGAACAGCATGTGGCTAATTTTTAATTAAAATGCAGCCTTTGAAGTCAGCTGAGTCAAATCCCTTTGTCAGCAACTGCACTCAGTTCTCCTGTCAGAGTTTAGACCGCCAGCGCCCCCTTGAGGATTTTGTTGGTACTGCATGCAATTTTGGGATTTTCTTGGATTAATGCATTCTAAACAGGAATGGTTCTTACATGGTAGTAAATCCTTGCTTAACATTGTTTTGATGGGGCTCCTTACAGTAAAATGGTTATGTGGAACCCCACAAAAGGGTTGAATCTTTAAAGTGGTCCAATGAGTCACGATTTCAGCAACTTTTTGACATCAGTAACAGTGGATTTTGTTAACAAAGACCTTTCTTTACACTGGTGGGTGGCAAGTTAGGTAACCATTTTGGTGTGCGCACAACTGCGCAGCTCTCCTGGATTCTGGGATGAAATGATGGGCGGCGACAGCGCATCCCCATCTTTACGCACTCCAATGATTTATTTTTGTTCTGGGGTAAAATGATGGGCAGCGACAGCTTAATCCCCATATTTACCCCGTCTAATGATTCCACATGGGTCAAAACCCTCCACATTACAGAACTTAACGAGAGTATTGAAAGGCACAATGTGGAATAATCCATACTTTCTAGGTGTGGAACAGCTAGAGCGTTGCCTTTTCCTGCTGGTTTTGCTTTTTTGGAAAATTATTTAAGCATTAACCTATTTTTGGTTATGTTAGGGCTATGGTCAGATGCACAAATTATGTAAAGAATTATGGCCCACTGGAATAATTTCTAATGATGGGGTACAGTCACCTGGTATCTAACCTCCTACCCCCGTTGTTTGTTTTTTCCATCTTTCCCCTTGTTTTTTAAGGAGGTAGGCTATATATGTATATTTTTTATGGGGCTGCGAGTACGTCTGTCTGATTATTGTTATTTGTTCCAAGCGGCTTTTTTAGGTCAGCATAGTGAATTACCCGCAAGACCTTTTCCTTAGCCGTAGATTCACATTGAGTAATATAGGAGCCGGGCACACTTTATTTGCTCTAATGAAGATCGAGCAGGCGTGTGATGTCGCCTAGCAACCTACGTTGTTTGGGAGCACGTTATGTGATCACATGCTTTTTTTCTTGAAATGACTTGTGAGATCCATGGTAGACGCTTTTCTTCAACCTGGTTGCGGTCGGGAGTTTCAGATGTACGTTGTTCTTGGCAAAACCAAGGTAAGGAGTTTCTCGAGTTTTGCCTAGTATACACGGAGGCCGTCTGAAATGTACCGCTTGTTTCCGTGTAAATACGAAGCTTCTGATAATGTTCTCATTGGTTTTTAAGGTACGTTAGCATTTGAAAGCTACAATACAGCGATTTCCAATATGTTTTGGATGACGGTTTCGTAATTTTGAGCTGTTGGAAGACTAATGAAATTTGGAAGTACTTTTCGGTCCGGTATAGACAGACTTTACCTTGAAGAAAATATACCAGTTCTGTTAAGGTGAGGGATTTTTGGAGTGTGCTTTCTCTCTTTGTGAGTGTGTATTTGGTATATGGCTATTTTTACCTACAATTTTTGTGGTTCAATAACGTGACGCGTTTTGCCTCCACGTGTGTTTGCTTTTTTCTGTACAGCTTGACCTATTGGAATCTGCTTGATGTGATAACCGGTGTTTTTTCAACTAAGAATTACAATCGTAATATGTGATTCATACCCTTTGGCTGTTCGATACAGGTAGAGATAAATTTATCTTTTTACTTGGTTTACCCTTTTTGGTCTTGAGGGTTAGGGCGAGGTGAAGTTTGTCAAACCTTTGACGCCTACATATTGATATGTATGTATATATTTGTGTACCTACAGATACTGGAATACCGCTTTGAAATCAGAATTAAGAATTAGAATCAGAAGTGGAAAGGAAACGTTCGTTAAAGCACAAGATACATGACTGCCCCTGAGGAATGTCCAGTTATTTTATAACATCTAGGACAGAAACTTATATAAGTCGCTATGGTGGTTTCAGTGTTGACCCACAACAATTAATTTGGCTCTGTGACCTTCCTGTTCTAATAATTGTTTCTGGGTTTTTTTAGCAATTTTTTATGCTTTGTGTATATTGTATTGTAACAAGTGCCTATGCTTACGTCTTTTTATATTTTTGTCATGATATTGTTGCTTGGAGTACATAATAATAAAATATGATATGTGAGATGGTTTGATGTTGGACCCACACATTATAAGTTTTTTGAGGTGATGATGTCTAGGTATTTACTATTTCTGATGGTATACACGTGAGTTATGTTACTATATTTATACCCTTCCTTTTTTTGAGATTCAAGAAAGTCTTCTGAAAGTTGCTCATCCGTCAAGTCTGTGGGCCTCATTACAAGTCTGCTTAGCGGCAGACTTGCCTTATTGTTACCGGCGCCCGATATATCGGTGTTACTGGGATATTACGGGTGCCGGCCACAGCAGTAAGTTCCCATTCCATAGACTCCATGCAGCAGGAACCACTGAAGCACCAACACCATTGTCAGAAGTGCCGTGCTTCAATGAAAACTCTGCCAGTAGTTGCCTGAACTCCCAGCAGGTCGGACCTGCCTGTAGTTCACTACCCCTAGTGGCAGACTCTGAGTATATTGGTCCAGGAAAAATGCCAAAACCAGTAGTACCGGCCGTTTTACCAGTATTTTTCATAAACCGGCCTACTGTCATTTGGTGCTGGGGCCGTGAGCTTGACCCGTTATCATGCTCCAAAGGTACAGTGCTGGAGTTTTTGTTTTCTGTGGCTAAGGCCAGTATTACTGTTTTTACAATTAAGGACTGCTTTACAGCCCTGTCCGTTTTTTAAAGTATGCCTTAGTAAGGTTCATTTGAATGGATTGTGTCCTCCCGCCTATCCATCATCTTTGATATATTCAAGTCTGCTTGCAACTTGCTTTGGAATTTTTTTTTCATAGCAATGAGCATCGCACAGCATTGATTCTTGGTTTTTGACGTCACCGGTAGTGTCCCTCGTGACGTTGATGCTGGTATATGAAGCATGAGCACTGACCGTTACCTCTGTTCTGTTTTTTTCCACATTGCTGCGTGCTTCAGTGCTATTCGTTCTATTATGTTTTTTTCTACAATCAAGTCAATTCGATATTCTTCGGCATGTGCTCGACACAGAAGACGTGTTTCAAAAAGTGTTCAGACTGCGGGGCAAAAATGTCCATAACAGACCCTCCCGGTGTGTGTCTGTGGTGTTTGGGTATAGACCACAAGGTGGACAACTGTGGCTCATTGTTAGGCAGAATCATGTGCAGTGCCCTTAGGGTTCACTACACACAATTAAGACCACAAGTGGCAATACAAGTTCACCTTTGGTACAACCCTGTGCTACACTGTTAAAGTGGTAGCAGTAGCGGAGCAGCCAGACTTATCTCAAGAGCAAATGTACTGTGACTCAAGCAAACACTGACTCAAGGTTTTTGGTTAAAAAGTAAAAGTACATTTATTTTTGACCATCTGTTTGCAAAACACTTCACTTCTATTAAATTAAAACCACACGAAAAATACACTACACACAACCAATTCACTTTGGATAGGGCAACTCAAGGTAAGTACCTTCTGATTTGACGGACCGGGGTTGTGAAACAAAAGACGTTACCGAGAATACATCTGCGATCACTTTTTGACAGTAATGACAGTTCGGTCTTACTAAAGATACGCATATCTGAGGAAAGAAATGTTACCGGGGGAAAAACACAACTATCACCTGAGTTAACCAAAGAGAGTAGGGGGCAAAAATCATTGGAAATACTTTTGTCAAGGCAGACCGAATCAGAGAACACTTTCTAACCCAATGATAAAAGTCAATAGGCCTGCGCCAGTGTTAGGTGGAACAGGGTTCCTGTTGTCGAGGATCACACAGTCAGATAGTTCAAGATTCAATGAGGCCAGGAGTACTTGGATATTGTCAAAAGAGGAAGCAAAAGTCATAAGAAGGAAGAAAGACAAGGACGAGCCTTGGATTCGGAGAAAAGGGGTTCACCCTAGTGCCTCGAAGTCGGACACAGTACCTTATTCTCTGATGAAGCTGGTGCCACAGCAGTTGTTCCTGGTAGTTTCCGCCAGACTCACAGTTCCTGGCTCTTCAGTCGGGGGGACAAGAATGACGACGTCTGGAGTGAGCTGCACTACCCAGGGATGAGGCCAGCAGCAGCAACGGTGAATAAAAGGTGTGCTTCTTTAAAACAGGAAAGGCTCTTCAGATGGCTATCCGGACCACTACAGCAGTGTGCAGCGATTTCGACCACGAAGAGGATCCTGTGGCTGTGGAAGATGAGCTGGTTGACCCCACCAGGCTCAAGGGAAGAAGACTCCAGACTTGATCTTCTCTGGTCGTTGAAGGGTAGATAGCTCAGGACTGCAGCAGGGCCTCACCGGGACTTGGTAGATGCAGCAGCCGTCGTCTTCTCTGCTTCTCTTCGGTTCCTTGCAGTTCCAGTGGCGACTCTGACTTCCAGCCCAAGAGTCCTGCCTTTTATGCCCAAGGTCCCACTTCCTTTTGTGATCTTAACTATTGGGAGTGGCGTGGTGTATTGAGAGCGTATTGAGAGTGTGATTTTTTAACTGCTGCACTTTAGTGAAACGTTATATAACTGAAAAGTAAATAAATGCATATTCTTTTACTCGGAAACCTTGAGTCAGTGTTTGCTTGAATCATAGTAACTGTTGTCCTTTGTGTAACTATTTGATACTGCTCACTTGCTCTTGAGATAAGATCTGGCTGCTCAGCCATTGCTACCACTTTACTGTGTAGTACGGGCATGTACCAAAGGTGAATTTGTGCTGCCACTTGTAGTCCTAATTGTGTGTAGTGTTCCCAAAGGGTAGTGCATATAATTCTGCCTAACAGCGACCAATATCTTTGTGTCTACTGTGTACAATCCGTGGTTTTCAGTCAACATCAGCAAGTCCTCGCTGACCCATGCTCAGAGGTTTGCTTTCCTGAGGTTTGTGAGGGATTCGAAGCTTGGCAAGATATTCCCCTTGCGCCAGCACATGTTGGATATCCATCTGACAGTGACACATTTTCTTTCCAGGGTAACAACTACGAGAGGTTGTTGGACCATAGGGCAGCGTGTGTCCTTTGTGTTCTTCACACCAGATTGAAGATGAGACGCCTGCAACTCCATCTCAAGAGGTTGTGGTCGCAGGGCATGGCTAAGCAGTTGCAACGCATTGCAATACTGATATCTCTGTGCCAAGACCTAGTGGTAGGTAGACCAGAAGAATCTCTGACATGGGGTCCCCTTCAAGTAGCCTACGGCCAATGTTGTCATAACAATGCACTCATTCTTCAATGGGTGGGGAGCCACCTTCGGGGTCCTTAAAGCCTTAAAGCTTGAGCTGTGGTCCAAACAGGAGAGGACACATAAATGCACTGAAACTACAAGCCATCTTCTATGCACTGTGAGCGATCCTGTAGAAAATCTGCCAAAATTCGGTCCTGGTCCAAACGGACAGCTCAACAGTGATGTTCTATATAAACAAGCAGACGGGTACGAGGTCCCCTCCACTGTCAGCTGGCCTTATTGATCTGGGAATGGGCTTTGGCACACTATATACTAATCAAGACAATTTATCTGGCATGGGCTCTGAATGAGGAAGCAGATCTCCTCAGCAGGCTGCACCATTCCAACCATGAGTATGAGATCAAACCCATGGCTCTGCATCACATCTTCCACATGTGAGGTCTTCCCAAGATCAACTGGTTCGCAACACGACAGAAAAAAAGTATCTTTGCTATGCCTCTTGGGGCAACTCGGGCACATGCTCTCTGGGAGAGGCGCTAAACATTCCCTAGATGGGGGAGTTCCTCTACGCCTTCCCACCAATTCCGCTTATCCCCAGAATATTGGCCAAACTAAAATAAGCCACAAAATGCACTCTCATTCTAATAGTGCCTCAGTGGCCAGGTAGATTTTGGTATTCCGACCTGGCGGGACTGAACGTGCTGGGCCCCATTGCTCATTCCTTTTCAACAGTGGCACAGCATCCTGATCTAAGAACAGGGTAAGATCCTCCATCCATGCCTCAATTGCTCAACTTAGCAGTCTGGTCCCAAATGACTTGACTCAAGGTAACTTAGGGCTGTCTGCCGAGGACATGAAAATCATTAGAAGTGGCCATAAGCAAATAACACGGCCTCAATACCAAAGTAAATGGATCAGGTTCTGTCATTGGGCCTTGGACAAAGGCATCAAGCCCCTCTCCAGTGGCTTGGATGATGTGCTAATCTTTGTCTCACATCTGGCATCTTTAGGCATCTCTGTTGACTCCTGTCGCACCTATTCAGCGGCTATTGAAGCCTATCGGAAAATGGGCAAGTTGTTCTTCTCTGTGACAAATTGAGTGGTTCAGAGATATGGAGGGCCTTGTGCAGTTACACCCACCTATAAAGAGGCCTCACCCTGTGTGGGATCTGAACATTGTTTCACCTGCACTAACAGGCAAGCCCTTTGAGCCACCTCATTCCACGGAACTCAAGTTTCTCTCTTGGAAGGGTCCTTTGTTGGTTGGCCTCGCTTCTGCTGTGAGAGTGATCGAGATATAAGCCTTCTCAACTTTGGAACCTTACACATTTTTTCAGAGGGGAAAGGTCGTGCTCTGCATGCATCTGGCTTTCCTGTCAGAAGTGGTTTCCTCTAAGGTGTTGCACAGATACCATCACACCCCGCCCAGACTGCACCATATGTTCAGCGAGCTCTCCTCCAGCTGCCCTAGATGTGGCTCCAATCAGGCTACATATATCCATATGATTTGGTGCTGCCCGCGACTGGCACAATTTTGCACTGAAATATGTTCCACATTGTCTACTACACTGGACCACACTATAGACCCATCCCCTTTACGATGCGTCTTCCACGACCTTCCCCAATTGGGTCACGATTCGAGGAAGCTAGCTGGCCTCTGCATGCTGCTAGCTGTGCGTTGCATATTAATGAACTGGCTTCGGCCTAGAGCACCCACGTATACACAGTGGCTCAGAGCGGTCACTTGGGCGTCAGATACTGAAGAGGCCTGGGGTACGTTGCAACATCCACATTCGAGGCCAAGGGACATCTGGCGGAGGTTCCGCAGTTATATGTCTGCCATGAACTCGGACTCGGACGCTTAGTCCTGCGACTCCGCCCTTCCCTCGCCTGCTACCACCCTGTGAGCAGAAACCCTTTCATCCTCTATATCCAACATTACCTGGACCCATTTGTGTGTACGAAATGACTACTATGTACCAGTATTGTTTTTCATTGTATAAGATTGTACACTGCTATCATGTAGTATGCATCTCTTGCTGTATCAGTGTTGTCAAGTCAAATAAACAAAGGTTTAAAAAAAAAAAAGGTGGGTTCCTCCTTCCATATTCATGAGGAGGAGATCCTGCTGATGTTTTTTCTGGAACCTCTGGCTCTGCAGACTCTACCCTTCACACCTTAGATATCCATAGGGCACTCAAATGATACCTTCACAGGACCAAACTGATCAGAAAATCGGATGCTCTCTTCATCACCTATGAGGGTCACAACCCAGGCAGTCAAGCATCGAAGGACATTAACTACTGTTATTCCTCTCAGAAACTGACTCCATCTAAGGGTATGCAGGATACACAGTGAGAGCAAAGGCCTCTGCAGCAGATTTTCAGAGTCACGTTCTATGGGGCGTCATCAGCAGGACTACCACGTGGTCCACGCCATCAGCCTTTTGCAAACACTACTGTATGGATACCAGTTCCAGGGCTGACATCAGATTTGGTCAGGCAATTTTTTATGCTGAAATCTCCCATCATTATGGAGGAAAGGGGATGGGTCCATAGTGACTACTGTACTCCTAGTCCATAGTTCCCTTTCCTTCATACAACCCTCCCTCCAACCCCCTTCTAAATTGGATCAGTTAGGCTTGGTAGTCGACAAGCGGGAAAAAGGGACTGGTGAGCGAGGCATGTGGGCAGAGTCAGTGGGGGCGGGCACGCCTAGCACACACTGCATACGTTCATTTAAAGGGAATGTTTTATTATGTTGCAAAAAGTGCTCCAATCTCGTTCTCGTGGGATAAGGTATCCCTTCAGTATAGAGGAGAGGGGACTATTGACTAGAGGTAGAGTAGTCACAACAGTGAGTAACTGTTTTTTTTACATCTTGCAGCTCATCCTATAGAGTGCATTCTTCCCAGTTTTTGAAATATCACTATTTGAAACACCCATGTTCTGGTATGTAATTGCATAAAGAAGCTGAGACTTTGTAGTGTGAATTCATATACATGGAGAATTAGGTTACCCGAGTACCTTCTCTAAGAGCTTCTACAGAGTGTTGACATGCAGACATTGATCTCACCAGAACACGAAGAGGTCAATGCTTGGCAATGTCTGTTTCCCCTTGTCATTGTGAAGGTGCTGTGAGGCGTGACTGACTACCCCCACTAACCACAATATAAATCGTGCATGAATGTCATGGAAAATTCATAGCTGTTTCCACTGCTGCTACATTTTTTGCAAGAAGATGACATTCTGCATTTGGTCAGACTCAGAATTAGAATCCACTGACTTCTTAGAAACATGATGTTTTGTTGTATCTCTTTTATCGTGCCTTCTTGGTGGCAACCTTTTTAGCCCAAAGATTAGTAATAATCACATTTTGTCAGCAAATGAGCATTATTTCAAATTCCACACTGACAAAGTAATCATTAAAAATCATCCAGGATTCAGATTCAAAATAGTTTGAGGTTTATCTAAACCGGAAAGGCTTCTTAGCAGTATTTCTAAGAACTTTTGTTAAATGGCAGAGAGGTGTTTCCACATCTTATATGTGTAAAAAGCCATAGATTTTATGTGGACCGAACAAGAACATAAGACTAAGCTTCTTGAACTTTTTCATTTATGGAACAACCAGAAAAAGCCATGCTGTAGCAATACCTGCAATTGTATATCGTGCAGAATTGTATTTGTTTCTCATATGCCAAGGCAAATAGGTGTAGGCGCCCTCCCCGTCTTACTACGTGCAATAAGAATAAATGAGACACACCCCAGACGGGGAAAAAGGCTAAGAGGACAGGTTGCGAGAGTCAAGAAAATTGTTTATGTAATTGGCATCCAAAGAACTCTGCTGCCCGAGAGCGCTCTGACAAATATCACAATTACATCACATTATAAAGGAAAAAATCATCATAGATGACGCAATTAGCATAGGGTATCAAGTTGATGCAGGATTGGACAGTCATTATAGTTCTAATGATAACCAATTTGAGCAGGCAGCCACACCGTCATCATCTAGCTCGACCCAGACGAGCCAGTTCTGCAGGTCATCACGCACCCTGCGCCGGCCAGACATGCTGCCACCTGGTCCAGGGAGTGCAAATTAATAGTCTGAGCAGCCTGATGTAGGCAGTAGAGACTTTATGGGATATGTCTGGGGGAGTTGTGGTGGGAGGGGGGTGAGGGTTTGTGGGGAAGTGTGGGGGAGACGGAGGGGGGGTGAGGGTGTGTGGGGGAGTTGTGGGGGAGGCTGAGGGGGGTGAGGGAGTGTGGGGGAGTTCTGGGGGAGGGGGGAGGGTGTGTGGGGGAGTTCTGGGGGGTGAGGGTGGTGCAGGGTTATTGCACTTTTTATTGTTCAATTTAATACACCCGTTGTGTCAAAAGCAAGACCTGAGTGGACATTCATCATTGCACATGTGTCATTTATTCATATACAGTGCATAGTATGCATGTGCCCACACACCCAGTGGCCTCTGTCAGAATATCATGTCACCCTCTGCAGCCATGTGTCAGTAATATTGTGCAATCACTGACTGACTGACCCACAGCACGTTCCTCCTGTGCATCGGCACCACAATGATGTGCAGCCACTTCTTCTTCATCCCCTTCATCATCACCAGGTGGTAGCAGTTCAATGTCAGGGGGCAGGGGCACGTTGCATCGGAGACACATGTTGTGCAGCATAACACATGCCATGATGGTCTTGGCCACCTTCTCATGCCTGTAGAGGAGTGCCCCACCTGACGGGCTAAGGCAGCGAAACCATGCCTTCAACAGGCCAAAGGTCTGGTCAATGACCACACAGGTACGGGTGTGGGATCGATTGTAGTCCTCCTCATGCCTGTTCTGTGTGTTTCAGACAGGGGTGATGAGCCACGGCATCAAGGGATAGCCACTGTTACCTGCATGGGAGGCATGAAAAGCTATATGTCAGTCGATTGATGATGGACAGCTGTACTAGTCATACATGTCGGCAGATTATCGTTGGTCACATGCACATGTCCCTGGTTGTATCCACGCCATTTTTTAGGCCCTCAATGTGTCCTGTGCCATGGAATAATGGTGTGGGTTGCATCTTCAAGATGATACACGGTGTGCTCTGCCGTCTTGTAGCTCATGCATTGTGTACGTATACAGCTGTGTTTGTGTAAATTTAGTCATGTGTTGTGTTCTGTAGGACTTTCTGATGGGGAGCGTTGGCAATAGGCTCTGCAATGTTAGGCATTCTGCACTGATTTTTACCATGGTGACATGCAGCATTCCTGTGGTTGATATCGGATATCGGGCACAACAATGTGTGATGATCTTGCTTGCGTCGCCTTCCATCTGCACCTGTTTGTAGTTGTATTGCTTGCGATTGTGGTAAACCACTTCCATGGCATGGAGGCCACCTTTTGTTTCAAGAATCTCCTGGGGAGTCTGTGGTAGGGTATGTATTCTGTTGTGTGCCTGAGGGGGCCATCCAGCACTTGCTTCAGGATGCGAGTGAATAAGGGTGGTGATATGCCATGCATGTACCCCACTGTGTGCTGGTAGGTGACTGTGGAAAAGAATTGGAGCACCGGCACTACCTTTAGTGAAGGGGGGATGGCGGTGCGTATTTCAATGAGACTGACAATCGTGTATCTTGTCCACGATGGTGTTGATGGTGTCCTGGTCCAGACAGTACAGGGTGTGGTTGTGCTCCGGGGTTGGGTTGGAGGGACTGGCTCTGATGGTTGGGGGCTGCATGCGTGGCTGCACTGGTGGGGCATGCTGGGCCTGTCTCACCCTCCTTCTCCTGCTGCGTCTCCTCTGTGGTGCCTGCTGTTGGTGTTGGTGTTTTTGCTGGTGTTGCAATGCATGCATGTCCTCCAATGGAAGTGTTGATGCTAATATTGGATTGATATTGGTGTGGAAAGGGGTGTGGTGTGTGGGTGTGCTCCTTTTGGTCAGGCCCAGACTCCATTGCCTCTACCTGTGCTGATGGTGTGCACCTGTGGCAGTTGGGAACACTGCATGTGTCATTTTATGGTTGGTCAGAGATGCCGGTATTTACGGCATGCCAGAATCCACTTTTACCGCCTTCATGATGCCGGTATTTGCATGTCCGCTTCACTTGTGATCTCCTCCAGTTTACGGCATGCCGCTATTGCCGGTATGATGGCCCGCTTGCCCGCGCCCATGCCGCTATTAAAAGCACCGTTATTTACGGTGCCGCTAATAGCGAGTTGGCTGGTCAGAATAGCCCGGAGCGGTAAGCGATGCCAGTAATCCTTTACCAGCATAGTTTATCCCTTACCTCCAACCTCGGAATGACCCCCATAGTTTGTAGGTTCACATGAATTATTTTTTACCAAGAATTCCCACTCTGAAAATAAGGCTTAATCGATAAATACGTACACTTATGAAATATACTAATACTGATGAACTGTGTTTACAGGTAAGTACGTTATTTTTCCTTGGCCTAGTAAATTGTCATTCCAGTGTCGTAAGAGGCCCCACTGCCAAACCTTCTTCTGTCTTGCATGTTAATACCTTAACTGGGGGAGTACGACCATGAGTACATTCTTGGCGTCACCTGATCCTGAGTAGCTTCTACACCGACATTTTATTGTGCAGCACTCACTTAAAGGTGGGCACAGAGAGTCGTTCAGAGTGCGAGTGTGAGCACAGTCTTAGAGGTTTGGGCGAGCTGTGAGAGGCAATGGAGGTGGCCGTTCAACCTCAACAGAAATACTGAAACAAACGAGAGTCGCTTTTTCCTTCCATTTAGACTGTTTTCCTGTGCAGATTATATTCTTGGAATGTATGCTTATGAAGTAAAACCCTCAGAGCTTTGTCTTCCCCTTGGTTAGCCCTCATGTTCACTCATACCAACATATCTCCTCCTGAATCCTCCAACACAGTTGTCCTGGGGAGCGCCTCTGAATGAGCCCGTAATAAAAACCAAGCCTACATCTAAAACCCTAGAGAGAAGGCTAAAAAATTACCCAAGGAACAATCACAGCATTTTTTCAAAATGTAGGGTATTCATTCATCTTGGAGATACTTGGAGAAGATAATCGTTTGGGTACGCTAGATTTAGCTGTAGCTCAAAAGGAGGTCTCAAGAGCTACCAGATTGATTTCCCCCCTACTAAAGGTCTCTGAATATACGCAAACGGAAATGGTTGTTGATGAAGCGTACAGAAGTCTGATCACTGGTAATTCAGTATCTGACCCTCACAGCAGATAAACTCTCAATGTCTCCTAATCTATTTACAACCGGTAATAGCAATGTTATTAGATCTCTAGATCCTTCTAGTTTTTCCTTCGAATCTTACCCTTCTCAGCTACATTCTCCTCACCTTATAGAACCTCTACGCGAATAAACAACATTACGTCAGCATTCACTCTTTGCTGTAAA
Organism: Ambystoma mexicanum; assembly: GCF_040938575.1. Classification (NCBI taxonomy): domain Eukaryota; kingdom Metazoa; phylum Chordata; class Amphibia; order Caudata; family Ambystomatidae; genus Ambystoma; species Ambystoma mexicanum. The sequence continues at coordinate 1,183,608,545 of NC_090928.1, read as the reverse complement.
ATTTGTAATGAATTCTCTAGTTAATTATATCAGACTATTTGCAACCAAATCAAGGTTGATAAAGCACTCTTTACTTTGATAAAAAGAATTTTTGGAAGGCTATGTTTGGGCCAAAGTGCGACACCCGGCTGCTCATGATTTACATAGAGCAGATGCTACGGCGCTCCTGACAGCAACAGGAGCACATATTCCAACGCTCCTGCCATTCTCTCAGAATACTACCACTTTTGAAAACGTAATATCTTCAGTCTTCGGTAATGAATCTGCACACTGAGGTTTTGAGTTCCCATGTGGTTACGAGCAAGGGAGTGTAAAGGCATCATGAAGCAAGATACAGACAACAGATTCAAAGTTAAACCAAAAGGACTTTATTAACTCAAATGTCAGGATGGTTTAAGGCCTAACTTGCCCTATACTAAGGTGGGATTTCCCTACTTAAATAAATTAAGGATAGTCCAACTCAATAGGTTCAACTTAAAAGTCTGTCTGTGTCCAAAACCTATACTTGCCCTCACAACTAAAGCTAAACAATGTGTAGGGATGTCATCAACCAAAGTAACAGTGTTCGAGCTAAAGTTCTGAACTTCTTACAGATCCAGGGTTGCTCTTAGCTCCCTTCCCCAAGTTCAAAACAGTTTCAACAAAAGGGCCGTGGGGTTCCCTTCCCAGAGTTCAACACAGTTCCACAAAATGGTCTTGGGGTTCCCTTCCTCGAGTTCAACACAGTTAAACAAAATAGTCTTGGGGTTCCCTTCCTCAAGTTCAAAACAGTGCCAACAAAAGGGCCTCAGGGTTCTTTTCCCTGAGTTCAACACAGTTCCAGAAAATGGTCTTAAGGCTTTAAATTCACAGTAATGCACTTGTGTAATTTGCATTTTCTTTCCATCACTTGAACAACTGTTATGTCAACCTGCTTCAGCCTCTAGACACCTCTTGGGTTACTCCAAGGAAGGGTTCCTCGGTCCAGGCACAGTTGTCGGACCACACTGTCCAACCATAATAGGTCACGCAACCGATAACCCTTGGTGCTTTACAACAGTTCATACTTTCTCATAGGACTTCCTTGACAACACAGGTTTCCTTTCTGCATCTCTGTTATACGTCCTCTTATTCTTCTGATGCACTTTAATGTCCTCTTGCCTTTATCAACTTGTGATTCTCACACACTTTCCTTAGTGCTATTTCTTCTGATTAACACCTTGCTTTCACACTATCCAATATGGCTTTGCTTTCCGTACTTTTCACTTTGTTTGCCAGTGCTATTTCTGTAACCTCCTCTCGTTCACAAAGGCACATCACGCTCTGTTTCATTCATGCAATATTCTCATATCTTTTGTTCAATTCAGCATTCAATTCAGCATTCAAACTTATTACAAGCTTGTTAGGTTATCTTTGGTCTTCGGGCACATTCCTTATTCAAAATGTATTTCATGCTTGGCAAATTGTTTGGTATTCAATAGTTTACTTTTCCGGTATCCTGACCCCTTTATCATGTATTCCTTCTTGTTTGGCATTAACCATCACCCACACGATGCCCCTGGAGCGCCCTGGCCTGAGTGAACCTTCCCTGTCACTCACCGGTAGGCAGCCACTCCTCAAGGTGCACTGGTTTCCTTCGTGGGTTCTTGTTCGCTCCTCTCGCACTCCGCCGAGGAGCTGCAGAGATCAACGCTTGCGCTCTCCCGCAGCAGTCAGCGGCTTCTCCGTGTTCCCCACTCCCAACAAGGAATATGGGGCAAAGGGCTTCACTCAGCTCCAGACCCTCTTGCCGCCCGCAATGGCCTCAGCATCTTTCTGGCTTCCCTTCTCTCGACATCCTTTTCACCGGCCCATATGTTGCCTGCTCCACCTCTGCTTTTCGGCCCAGCTGCTTCTTCTTTCTGCTGCTTCTCTCTCTTCTTATATCTTGCAACCATTTAACAGGTTGCAAGTTTGAACACTCACTTTCACTTGCCTGACCATAGTTATTGGGACATAACCGACCCTCGCAACACTACTCCGGGCTCTTCCTCGTCTCAGTACTATCATGGTTTAAATGAGGGAAGATGGTTTACAACAGCCTATAAAGGCAGGGGGAGGGTAAAGTTGGTTCACACTAGAAAAGGGTGGATAATATTTCTTACCCTCAAACCTTTACCTGTTCACCCATTTTCTGTTGTATCTCGAATGATATAATCTTCTGGTGTTATCTTAGCCCGAGGGAAAGGGGTAACAATATCCCATAAATGCATTTGGGATTAAGGGTTTATCGTCTCACCTAAGGGTATACCCCTACCATTTCTCAAATCTCCCCATACCCAGGTGATCATCCCTCACATCTTCACCCCCATGCTTGGGCTCCAAGAGCAATGGCCCTTCCCTGGCCACCTGAGCAGAGGATAATGGGGAGAAAGTAGTGAGGATGCCCTCAGGCTCCTCACAGGAGTAAAATTGCAGAAACAAAATCATTTAAAAAAAAACAATAAAAGGAATGTTTCCTCATGGAAAAATAAAGTCTCCAAAAAACTTCCTCTGTAAATTGAGACTGTCAATAATCATCACACATCCCTCTGATACCACGGCTGACTCAAAATAAACAACCAATAACATCACTAAACAAAAATCAGGCAGTGCAGCTGCTATAGCCTCATTGAAGAGCTTCATGGGGCCCTTGTCTTTGGGCACAGCGAAAGCGCCCAAATCACCCATAATGCACTATTTAACACCTATCACAGATGTCACATTCTAGGGGGATTGGGAACTAAATGTGAGTCATCTTTCAATGTATTCTTCTTATGAATTTTATAATGCGAACCATCCTGCTCACTTTGTTCTTATCGAACAAAAATGTAACCCATCTACCTTAAATGGACCTCAATGCTTGACCTCAAAAGAAAAATAAATGTGTGTGCCAATACAAACGCGTTTTTTGAAAGAATATGGAAAACTTAGTTACGAAGGCTCCCAGTGACATATTGTTCTTCACATTAGGAGAAAAATGCAAATGGTAGCAAGATAAATGCACGACGAAAAGAAATCGGGACAAGCCAGTGAATTAGAGTCTAGCAATAGTATGCTGAAGTAATTCTTTATGTTTTTGCCTAGAGCGGTTATTTTGATCTGATCATCAAGTCACCTTCAAGATATCCCAAGTTTATATGTATGATATCATCTGCTGATATTAAACGGTTTTAATGTATTCATCCTATATTCTAGATTAACAACTGTTCTATTATTAAGCAAAGCTCATTCCTTTCACATCCTAGGATATAATATTTACTGTCCCGTCGAACACATGCTACAAAAATCATTAAATACTGAAACATCCAAAACGCCACAAAATCCAGGCATATATGATAGTGATATTCAAGACCATCTGGAGAAAGATTCTTCTTCTTCTAAGAGACTAGTAGCACATTTTCAGCCAAAAGCCCAAACAACTTATTTCCTAGACAACTGGTTTTCGATATCTCAAACCGTCCATAGAACTGGCTCTGATCTAAATTCATCACCTCGAGGAGAGGATTTCCCAGCATGCTCCTTGGTTTCTTAGAACTCCAATGGACAATTATACTTATTTAACTCACATACCAATGCTCTAACCAACATGGACTATGACACACTTTTGTTACAAGAAATCTGGTTGCTTTCTAAACCTTTCTTGATTGCTAATCTGTTATTTTTCAGCCGGCAGCTAAGGGTGTAAAAGCTTGCCTGTATGGGAGTCTTTTGATGGCAATATTCTCCCTCTTGAGCATGAAATGTGATTTGTGGCAATCAAATACAACTGATATACTAGTTGTTAAAATAACCTGTAAGGCTTCTACGCATGTTTTGGACTCTTGGACTGTGGCTTCAAATGGCGATATATTAGTGGCAGGCGATTTCTGTTCTGGTTGCCTAACACCTCTGTGCCATTTAGATGGGACGCATTCCAGAGACTCCAAGACAAGAGGAAAATATATATTTGGATGTTATGCAATGGTGGGGACTCCATATGGCCAATGACCAACTAGGTAAAGATACATTTGACTATATATTTCTATCTAAAACACTTTTTGATAATTGCTCATCATTTGAGGATGTCACTTCAAAGGTTAATGACCATGCTTTGCTTCATACGATGTTTAACTTGAATTGGCCCAAGAGAAGTCAGATCTTGATCTGCACGAATCTTGAGGTAAATATACAAAAAAATAGACTACCCTGGGTCCTCTATGCTATTATCAGGTTCAGTTGTAAACTCGTTAATTTATAGTAACTTGAATCGAACCCCAGGAGTCTCAGGAATTGCACATAATTTAGAATTTTGTATCAGATCTTTCTGAGTTCTACACAGAAATCTTAATAAGTTAACCGAGTATCAAGCTATCAGAGATGCTAATCAATCAGGCTTCAGACCAGGTATAGATACTTCCTTGAATAACCTCATCCTATCCTTATTACATCAACAGTCTTGTGACTTTTGGATATTCTACCTAAATGCCTTTTTTGGATTTGTCACAAGCTTTTGATGGTGTAAACGAACAAGACTCTGGTACAAATTATCTTTGGGCCTGGAGGATAGAGCTCAGGGGAAACGTGTTTCATGTGAAAGCACGATAGTGTACAGCAGAACAGGTTTGAATCACGGTCCCGCACTCAGACTGGTCTGCGGATTTAGGCGGTTATCAAAGATTAATTATTTATGGGTTGCCCGTTGTCTATCGTTAATTTCTTGAGTTACATTTTGACAGATATAAAACTCGCCTTGATTCTCGAGACTCCTTTTCAGAAGTAATTCTACCTTGCAAGATTGTATCCTGGCACCAACACTTTTTAATTTGTACTTAGCTGATTTACGTACTGCACTGTCCTGCAGTGATTCCTCTCTTCCTAAGTAGAGACATCTCGCAGTGCGTCATTTGGTGTACAAAGATGATATTGCGGTGATGGGACCAAACGCCTAAAGATCTTCAAAGCTTGCTTACCTCCCTTTCGATTATATGAATGATATTTAAAAATGAATTTGACAAAAACTAAAATACATATCTTTAACGCTGGTACTAACACAAAATCACATTGTAAATTTTATATTAACATTGTGCAAGTAGATTTACTGGAAAGCTGGAAGTACCTTGGTAATAACATCGAGCAAAACATTTCGTACTTAGCAATCACTAAAGAATTTCATACTAAATCTTTAGTTTTTGCTTCTCAAATGTTTAGAATTCATATGAAATATGATAAAAAGGTTCTATGAGGGGAAAATAGTATTACTTGTAACCTGAAACTTCATTTAATTACCTAATTTTGGGTGGGAGAAAGTGGAGGCTAATCTATGTTGGAACAAGGGGGTGCCATAAGGCACTGAGAATTAATTACCCCTCATTCGAGTGACCTGTGCTAATGAAGTTGACGTCTGCGTGATCCGGGGCTTTGGTAGAAGCGATTGCCTCGGGACGCGTGTATTGGTTATACACATGTGCAAACATTGTCGCACTTCTACCGTTTCCCGTGCCAGTCGATCACCTTTACCAGGCACGCTTATTCAAACCGTTCTTCGATTGATTTAGAGAACCAAGGACAAGGTGACACTTGCCAGTGAAACTGACGTTCAGCCAACATCTCTGTGGATTCTACAAAAAAAGTATTGAGAAAGACGGATGAAATTCGTTCACCGACTAGGTCACACCCTCTCTAGAGCAAACACATTTTTTAGATCTCCGATGTCCCATTTACATCATAGAAAAGACCAATTGTGAAGAAATCATGTCCTGAAGATGGCCGCCATATTTATCTCCGAATGGACATTTGAGCAAATGTCCAATTCATTTGTGGGCCGAAACATGTCAACACTTTGTCTCAGCTAATGTCTAAAGATAGGCAGTATAGCTATGTGAATTTGTCTTCTAAAAATAGGGCTATTGAATGACTTATTTGTTTGATTTGTGTGTTTTATATGTCTTTTAGTGTTTTGTATTTTTCGGATACACTGATGTATGACTTGATCTTGTTGTTTACATTTATATGATTAAAACTACATTTTTAAGGATCTGTTGATGTTGAGTATACTTCAGACTGTTAATTTAACTCCATGTCTGTGTTCAGAAAACAATTTATATGTTATATTAAATTGTATGTGACTATAATCCCTGCATCTCTACCATCTCTAGAGCAAGAGTAGTGAGGAGTAATTAATTCTCAGTGCCTCACTGCACCCCTTTGTTCCTATAACTGTGTCCCATATGAGAATTACTCCTCCGATAACAAATAATTTAAATTTCCCTAGTGACTGTCCTATTACTATAATTATTATGAGCTTGGATTAAAATCTCTACAAGTGTATATCAACTGGAAGTCTCTACTCCTCTATTCGAAAGTGCTAAATCTCCCAGCCATGTCTTTCTTTACAAACCTATTAGAGCTCAAGGAGTGGCAATCTTCCTCTGTGTTTAACAAATGGGTTGGAAAGGTAAGGCCATATATTAAACAACTAGATATTAAAGATCAAGACCTGTAGAGTCTCCTATGGGAGCTAAAAAGCAGTTGAACTAGATGGACTGGATTACAACTAGAGCTTTAAATACACATTATAATATGTTCTGATTCCCACTTTAAAGGGAAATTACATCCCAAACGTGAAATTAGTGGAATTAGAGCCTGTCTCTTCAGAGTATGTAGATTTTGTAGAGACAACTCTACGATCGAAAATATGGAACATCTGGTAATGATGAACTGGCCATTTCTTGAACCAAAATTTATGGCTTAGTTCTTGAGCCTTTTAATTATAGGCCGATAATAACCAATACGAGTAACATTGTAAGTGGAAGTTCAATTTCTCTGAGAGATCAATTTCTAATCTTTTCCATTTGATGTTTACTTCTTTTCTTCAGGCTTTTGATAAATGTTTTAAGAAATGTTATTGTTTTTTTTAAACACTCTTTATTAGCATTTCGTGTTAATACCCCAAACACCCAGCCCCCCACCCTCCGCCCACCCAACCCCTCTCCCCCCTTCCCCTTCCCTTACATACATCCGAAAAACTTTAATGAAACACAGTAATAACTCCATAGCCCCGCCCACCCCCCATCTCCCCATCCCTCCCTTCCAAGAACCAAATTCCGGCTTCCAGGCCATCCAACGATCACAGCATACTGATCCACCACATCCATGGTTTCCCTGAGGGTCCAACTTGTCCTTGCCGGCTCACCAACACCCACCTGCCCCCTCCTCCCTTATCACCTTCTCCTCATCTGTAAATCCTCACGGCGGTCGTAAATCATTGTCTTTAGACAGGTCATTCAGCAGTTGGGCCCATTGGACCATAACACCTTCCCCTTCCAGTTCGGAGTCCACATTTTGCAGAACCGTCATTTCCGCCAACCACACCTCTGCACATCCTTCCGCCATAGAGTAACTGACGGACCTTGAGGGCACTTCCACTCTATCGCCATCCGGCGTTTAGCCAGTATAAGTAGGAACCGGCTCATCCTGTCCACACTTTATGCCTTTTCCCCCCTGGGACCTTACCACACAGACACGTCTCCGGACAACGCTCCAGTCTAGTTCCCAACAAACCATTCAATCCTTTTAGAACCTCTTCCCAATACGCCACTATTACCCTGCAGTCCCATACCATATGCCAAAACCCCGCCTGTGGCACCCCACACCTAGGGCAGTCATCCGATAAATCCCTGTTCATTGCCTTAAGTACCACCGGGAACACATATGTTCTATGCAAGATATTGAATTGAACCAGTTGAAACCGGGCATTCCTCAATGTTTGTCGGACCAACCCCCACACCTTGACCCACTCTGCACTCGATATGGGGCGAACCATGTCCGCCTCCCATCTCCCCTTGACCCTCAATTCCCCTTCTGCCGCTCCCTCTTGAAGGGCCTTATATATCCGCGATATGCAGGCTCTCCCCCCGGCCTGGTCCAGCAATACTCGAAGAACCGAACACGCTTCCGGCTCCTCCCGGGATTTCTACCCACAACTCCGCCAGCCTACGGACCACTGCCCCATACACTAGGAAAAACCCCTGCGATAGGTCAAATTTCCGGCACCACTCCGCACAGGTAAGTAACCTCCCCCCCTTCAAAAAGATCCCCCACAGCCTTTTTCCCTGCGTCTCTGTACCCCTTCTCTCCCAATCGCCTGACGGAGCTTCTGATCGGCACCCCACGGGAGATTACTCTCGTACCGCCTCCCTATCCCTCTACCACCAAAATACTTCCTCCACGTCTCCTTCAACACTACCGTTCTCCCTCTATCCCCCAGTGGATATCAGAGAAGCTCCACCGGTCTGTTGTTCGGCAGCAAACTTCCTATCAATCCCCCAGGGCCCCCGTCCCCCGGCTGATCCTACACCAACACCGCCTGCAGCTGTCACGCCACAAAGTATTTCTCATAATCCGGGAGACTTAAGCCCCCGTCCTCTCTTGACCTCTGCAGTATCTTCAAGGACACCTTCCTTCTCCCCGTATCCCATAGTAACTCTCTAATCTTAATATCTAACATTTTAAAGAACACTCTCTTTGCCACATATGGTATATTAGCAAAGAAATACAACAATCGCGGCAGAATCGCCATTTTACAGAGGGCCACCCTACCCATCAGAGAAAGCGGTAATACCTTCCAGAACTGGACAGAGTCTCCTATTCCGGACAATGCCCTCCCTGTGTTGTACACAAACGTGTCTTCTAGTTCATGAAATACTCGTATCCCCAGATATCGGAATGACTCAGTCTCCCATCATATCCCCAGCTCCTGTAACTCCCCCAGTGGGCAACTCCGTAGCACCCCTAACGGAAACAGCATCGACTTCTCCAGGTTAATCCGGAAACCCGACATACGCCTAAAATTCCAAAGTATCTCCAACAACTCCGGAAGGTATACCTTAGGGTCCACTATATACAACAACAGGTCGTCCGCGTAAAGAGACACTACGGCTCAATCCCAGCCTCCATCATCTCTTGCCTCAGGAATGCCGCCAATGGTTCCAGGGCCAGGGGAAAACAAAATTGGAGAGACTGCACATCCTTGCCGCGTCCCCCTTCCCAACTTCCATGTATCCGACACCCAATTATTTGTTCCAATCATCGCCAGCGGTTTTTCATATAGGAGGGCCAACCACCTACAGATATTTTCCCCAAACCCAAACTCACGCAGCACCCGAAACAACCACTTCCACTCCAGGGAATCAAATGCTTTCATGGCGTCAAAAGAAGCAAACGCCATGTCTGGTGCAGGCGCATGATATTGCCTGATGTATTCCTTCCTCCAATAAACCCACATGTCATGATGCCTACCTCTAAGGAGCCAGGCCGGGCCCAGCAACCCCAGAGGCAGACATCATTTTCCCCAGGGAAGTCTCAGCGGGCCCAAGTCGGGGCCCTTTGGACTCAGTCCTGGCGCCTTAGGCGCCAGGCTCATAGCGGACCCCAGTCCTGGCGCCTTAGGCGCCAGGCTCATAGAAGAGGATGGGCCTCATTCCGAGGCTGGAGCTATCCATGGAGTAAAGAGCACCATGGTAAGCAACCATGGAGCTATTTACTCCATGGAAATCCGGCATGGTGAATGGAGTAATTACCGGTCCATTCCAAGGTTGGAGGGACCGGTAATTCCCCATTCACCATACCGGTTCCCCATCCCCATTCCTGCCCCCATAGGGCTCAATGGGAATGGGGAAGGAGTAAATTACGGCACCGTAAATTACGGTGCCGTAATTTACTCCAAGGTCCCTTTGCGGGTTGGATTTTTAACGCCTGCTAAAAGCAGGCGTTAAATGCCAACCCGCAAAAGGGAACTCGGAATATGGTGGTAAGTGTTAACGGTCACCGTTGCCATTAACGGTGACCGTTAACCCTTACCTCCAGCCTCGGAATGAGGCCCGATATATGTTTAAGTGCTTGGGTGCACACTTACCTGATGCAGACCTTGCTGCTTCATCCAGGCCCTCTTGAGGCCTGAATGGGACTACTTAACCTGTAGGACTACCTCACCACCCGGGTGTGGTCGGGGAAGGATACATACCTGATTGGTGGAAGGATACATACCAGGAACTTCTTCCAAGGCTGTTTAAACCCCACCCGAACAGCCACACATGCTTTGCGTTGTTCTGCACCTAGCAGCTGGACGCTCACCGTGTCAGCTCCTGCATCCTGACTTCAGCCAAGCCTGCCAGCACCCTGGAACACCTGCAAGGGGAGAAAGGAAGAGAATAGGAGAAGAAAAGCCCTTACCTGCTAAATCTGCATCCCGGATTCATTTCTCCAACGGCCCTGAAAAGGGAGTCATCATTTTAAAGGCATTTCGTTTCGATCGCTGCAGCGGTGCATTTTACTCACCTTTGCAAGGCGCTTCCATCTTCAGCAGCGATCTTCCGGATTCATCTACGCCCCGGCGCCTAGAGGAAAAAAGACAAGAACAAAGGTGAGAGGGAGAAAAGGAATAAGGAAAGCTCAGTTTCCTTTTAAGTCTTACCTGTTGGATTATTCCCACTGCATTTCGGGTCCTGCCGCTTCCTGGCATCTCCGGACCCCGGCCCCTATGGGGAAAAAAGACAAAGACATTGAATGAGCGAATGCAAAGACATTACCTGAGCGCTCATCCAGAACTGTTTCACTTCGGGTCGGCGCCATATCTCCGGCACTCCGAACCCCGGCCCCTAAGGGGAAAAAGACATAAGCATTAGCGCTTGCTGCAATTAGACAACGAACATTATTATTAAGCTTGAACTTTTGAACAGAACTTTTACAGCGCCTTACCTGAACAGTCAAGCTTACCTGAACTCCCATCAATCCTCAATCCAGTGAAGTAACTGGGTTTCAACGCGCCCCTGCATCAGAAGCAGGATGGAGAGCTCATCCTTCCAAACCCTAAAGTGAGGCTTCACAGGGAATCGTGGAGGAGGTATCGTGGAGGGTTGGAAGGGAGTGGGAGGCTTGAGCATTGTTCCACAGTTGGTAATACTCCCTTTTCACGTACAGGAGGGTATCCAACGAGCCAGGGAAGCCAGAATAGAGGGGCCCTTCCTGTCCATCTTCAGAGTTCTGCGCCTTCGACGCCGCGCCTCTGTGGGAACCAGGTGAGCGTTACACCACATTGGTCCGGGTGGACCAAACTCAGCGCCACTCCCGCCAACCTAGCGGCAGAGATCTTCCCTAAAAGGTTCCCGTCCACATTCAATAAGGATATGGGGCGGTACACCGCACAATCTTTTGGATCTTTTCCCTCCTTTAGGAGTACCGTAATTACAGCCTCTCATCAATTCCGGGAGACAGCCTCTCTGGAATGCCTCCTCATATACTTTCTGCAGCTGTGGTACCAGGAGGTCAGCAAACATAGTGTAAAACTCCACCGGAAGCCCATCACTACTCGGAGCTGTGCCTGTCTTCATTGCGCGGATCGCCCAACGAATGTCCCCCTCCTCTATCGTTCTTCCTGCCTATCCTCCCACAATTTCAGTAACTGGAGTGCCTCCATGAGATCTTCAACATCCTCCTCTACATACCATCCCTCGCTTGTGTACAATTCCTTGTAGAATGCTACAAATGTGTCATTGATTCCCTTCTGGGTCCCTATTACCTCCCCCGTACTGGACCTTAGATGGGTTATGACCTGACTCGGCTGTTCCCTACCAATCAACCAACCCAACAGCCTGCCCGCCTTATTCCCTGCCCCATGCAATCTAACATCCCTCCTACTGCCATCAAAATGTGACCACTCCATCAGGGTTTCCTGGTAGAGTTCCATCTTCCGTGCCAGGGTCTCCCCCACTTCCACACCCCTCGCCGCCTCCCCATCCAGCTCTGCCACTTGTTCCTCCATTTGTTGCAGCAAAGTTAAGAGTCTCTTACGCATCCCTAGTGTCACGGATAAGCACTGCCCTCTCACAGTCGCCTTAAAAGCCTCCCATAACACTCCCCTAGACTCCACGAGCCCTCATTTAACTTGAAGTATGATCTTATCCCTTCTCGGAGTTCCCCCACAAACGCCCCATCCTGTAGCATCTCCCTCTACAGACACCACAACCGCCGTGGAGGCCTCTCTAAGGACCCAAATAGTGTGACCACTAAGGGGGAATGGTCTGACAGAGTGCACCCTAGGTATCTTGCCTCCCCAAAATGCTGACAGTGCTCTCTCCCCGTTATAATGTAATCCAACCGTGAATATGAACCGTGCGCCCCCGAATAATAGGAATAAGCTCTTTCCTCACCATGCTTCTCCCTCCACACCTCCACCAAGTCAAGGTCCCTCATTATCCCATGGAGCGACCCCGCCATATACTTCTTAGGTCCTCCTATACTCCCCAACCCATCCAACCGCTCATCCAGGTGACAATTAAAATCCCCACACCATATTATCACATCCCCCCCTATACGCCCCCATCATACGCAGCACTGAGGGGAAATACTCCTTATCATCCATGTTCGGTGCATGTGAATTAACCAAACAAATCGTCTTGCCCTCCCATAAACATCGCACAAGCACCATTCTTCCACCCTCATCCTTTGACACCGCCTCCAACCTCAGTGGCGTCCCCCTTGCCATCCAAATAAGCACCCCTCTAGCCTGGGATGAATTTCGTACCCACCACTTGCCCCCCCCAAATTTTCCCCAACTTCCCCAGCATCTCTGCGCGTGCATGTGTCTCCTGTAGCAGGGCCACTTGTATTCCCTGTCTTTTCAAAAACTCTCCCACTCTCTGCCTCTTCTGGTAGTTCCCCAATCCCCGGACATTCCATGTCCCAATTGTCAAGCCTCCTAACCTACCCATATAGACTATTGGTGATATTACTTACGTTATCCCCTCCACTCTCCCAGAAGCCCAAATATCCGCCCTCAGGGTTACCCTTACCTTCCCTAGCCATCATGTGTCTGCTGTGACCAATCTTACTTCTATTCCTTGTTCCCAACTCCCCTTCTTGCTCCTACCCCCAACTTGGCACTTTAGTCTCCAAACCCCCCCAACCATCCCCCTCACCTCCCTCCTCCCCATCCCCTCTCCCAAATTCTCCCCTCTAACCCCTCCACCCTCCCTCCATCCCCATAACTTTCGGAAATAAACCCACCCCCCTGAGTTCCATTCCACCACTCCCTTCTTCCCCATAACTGTAGACCCATTGACTCACTCAGCCCCTCCATTCGCTCCTCTCACAGGGCCAACAGCCAATAACGTCGTTTGGACTGTGGGGCTCCATCACCTCCCCCGTACCACACCTCCCAACTCCTACCCCTCCAGGTCACCTCCTGCTCGTTCCGAAACAGCCTGCCCCTGTAGTGCAGATCCCCTCTCATCCCGCACCCCACTTTATCCACATTCTTCCGAGTCTGGTCCCGCCGACTCTTTATGCCCCCCAGCTGGAGGATCCATCCTATGCGATCTCGTATCTAACAGTCCCAGGCCTCTTTTGGAGATGTGAAAAACCAAGACTCCCCCCACCCCCCGCCAACACCTTGAGCTTCGCCGGAAAGAACATCATGTACTTTAAATTGAGTTCCCGCAGACGACTTCTGACAGCATCGTAAGATCTTCTTTGAAGCTGTACCTCCAGCGTGAAGTCGGGAAAAATTATCAACTTTGCATTACCAATTGTATATTGGCCCACTCTGCGGGCATCCTGTAGAATCGCATCCCGATCCCGGAAATTCATAATTTTGGCCACCATCACCCTCTGTGGGGGGTGGGGGGGCCTCCCCAGGACCCTATGGGCCCTCACCACAGTGAAAAGGTTGGACAAGCCTTTGATCCCTAGTACTTTTAGGATCACATTTTCCACGAATAATTCTGCACTGGGGCCCTCTTCTCGTTCCGGAATCCCGACCAAGCGGATGTTGCACCGCCCCTAGAGTGTCCCTCCGAGTCTTCTGCCCTGGCTTCTAGTACTCGAGTTGCCCCCACAAGGCTCGCCACCTGATTTTTGAGCTTTTGGACATCATCCGCCACCGTACTGACCCCCTGCTCCACTTCAGTTACTCTCTCACACACCTTGCGAAGGTCAGCTCTCACCAGGGAGACACCCACCTCTTTGATACTTTCTTCAAGGGTGCTCCTGGATACCTGTATCGCTTCTATCAGCGAATCCAAAGTCACTGTGCCCCTCTCCCCCCATGAAGATGCCTCCCGCACCTGCCGATCCAGTCCGGCCTGTCCCTGTGGCCTATCCTTTGCAGCAGCATATTTGTCTATTTGTTGCTGGTTTCCCTATATTGGGCTCAGCACCCGCCATTCTGTGCCCTGCCAGCATCCCAACGGCCAATACTGCTTAGCGTCCACAGTCGCCACCAAAAATGTCTCTGCCAGGCCTCCCCTGTGTTCCCAATTCCACTCTCCACCACCCGATTTCAATTCACCAGAGCCATTGCTCCTGGGGGGTCCTCCAGCCCCAATTCTTGTGAAGGATTTTGCCTTAATCTACAACACCGGATGCTCTCTGCTGGCTCTGAGCCCAGTCTCCTGCACCCCCCCTACTTCAATGGGGGTACCTTCCACCGCCCCCTCTTCTCTTCCTCTCCTATGTCTTTGCTGCAGTGCCCGGGAGACAGCCGCTGCCTCCCTCCTACCGTGTCTTCAGCGGGCGTCGCTCCCACACACCAAGCAAACCTTGTCGCCAGGCAGCTCCACTGTCAGGGAGACCACAAGATGCAACGCGTACGTTGTTACCGCCCTGGCCGCACTCCGCAGCTTCTTGCCCGTTCCCGAAGTACCACTCGTTGCCTTCCTGCCCCGTGCGGGCCGCCTCCGCCACTGTTGCCGCAGCGGCTCACTTCCCCTCTCAGGGGATGGACGTCTCCTTCGTCGTGGAGGGAGAGGCCTTCCCAACCTCCACTCCTCCCCGTCCGCCCACTCCTCGTTTCCAATCGGGGGGGGAGCCTCACCTCCAAGCCCTTCACCGCCGCTGTGACTCGGCGTACCTCGGCTCCCGTTCACCGCCGGAGCCAAGCCCACTCACCCACTGCCAATCCGGGCTTGCAGCATCCCTCCTCTGCTCACAAGCACTGGTCGGGCCGCTCTCCTCATCCTCACCTCGCTGCAGGGGCCATCTTGCAAGTCCCTTCCGCCACACAGCAGAGTTGTTGGCGGGTCGCAGGACCGCTTCCCCACCACGCTCAGCCTCCAAAATGAACCCACCCGCTCTCCAGCAGGCATGGACGTATCCCCAGCACTCGGATGTCTTAACCTGGGGGTTTTTGCACAGGATTACAGCAGGATTCCTATGATGGCACGGGAACTCTGGAGGTTTACGTGCACACCATTCGGCAGTTAGCCACGCCCCCAAGAAATTTTATTGTTATTTGTATTTTTACTGTGATTTGTGAAAGGTTTAAATGTACCGTAACACAAATTAAAAAAAAGAAACAATTACAAAAATAACTTCAGTTTGGATGGAAAGAGAGGCAGATAAGGATTTTTGGAAGGGGATATGGAGCAGGTGATGCCACACTGGGACCTTGGACATGAAGTTGCTTTTTTGTTGGGCTCTAGTTACATTCCCTGTTATCATGTAGATTCCATAAGTACCTTTTGCTGTCTATCCATGTAGGTACCAAAGGGTGTGACATTCAATGTGGAAATGCAAGTTTAGAGGTGGAAACTGATGAGGGAGCTGTTGGGGATTTAGGAAAAGCTGTGAGGCCTAGGAATTGCACCTTCTGTGTTCTTTTGCAAATAAATATGTTGTTAACTTTACCCAGAATATGTTAACATACACAAGTATGATGCATGCTATATTTTTCATTGCAGACAATCAAACCTGCAGATATCTCCACAGTACGAAAACTTGCAAAACCACCACATCTCATCATGAGAATCATGGATTGCTGTTTAATACTTTTCCAAAGGAGGATGGACACTGTAACATTGGATCCTGAGCGGCCATGTGTGAAACCATCTTGGGGAGAGTCACTAAAAGTAAGTTATTTTTCTGACAAAACCTTTTATTAGATTGACATGGCACCACCAGCAGGTTTCTGACTGTTGTCATTTAGACAGAGGTTGCTGAGAGAAAAGGCATTATAACACACATTTCATGTTCTGTGTATCCATCTGCTGTACTCGTCTCCTGCTGAAATGGACAGAAGTGGGGTGTGGTATAGATGCACCCATCTCTCTCAGTGCATTATTAGAGGTGGTAGTCTTGAAAAGGCAGAGGCTTCTGGTTGGGTGTCAAGGCCACTTTTCTGTGATGCAAAGAATGGAATGGTGGAGCAACAGCTTTGTTTCCACTAATATAACTTATCGACACTCCCAGCTATCTTAGATATAAACGTTACTCTCATTTCAGGTGCATGTGGGTATTGTCCCCAGGCCTAAGGGGACATACACTTGTGAGCAATAAAGAAAGCCAGTTGTTTCCAAAGGGTAACATAAATGCACTCTTGGGGGCGTGGCTTGGCAGCCATGGAATAGGCTGCTCTCCTCGGGAGCTCCTGGATCCGAAAATTGATCCGGACGAGCGCATGCCGTTTGATTACCAATTCCAGCAAGAAAAGCAGACTGAATAAATAGGAAAGTGAGCTGACTCTAACGCACGTTCCCGCGTGCAGATCGAGTAAAGATGCCAGGATTTATGGAACTTTGAAGCCTCCGACAGGCAATGCGGAGCTGTCATCAAGATGGCGGCGAGCTCTGAACAAAGGAGCTCTTGGGTGTGTGGACCGAGCCCGCTGTGAGGGTCGCAGTGGCCAGGGAAGCAGGCGTCTTTCTTGCAAAGGCAGACAACAGCTGGGTATCAAGGAGCATACCTAGCGGGGAGGCTCAGCCGAGCAAAGCTGCCCGTGCAGGAGCGCCCGCGTGGCAGTGGCGGTGGGGGGGCGGCCCGCAGGCGCCTGAGAACGGGAGGCGGACTCCCTTGGAAGCGCGGGGACAACTGCGCTGCAACGCCCAGTGCCCCCACAGCACAGATGCTAAACGCCCAGGAACTGGGCTAAAATCAGCGGCCCCAGGCGCCGCGGAAGGACTCTGCAGCCAAGACCGACAGGCAGCTGCCAACAATAAAGAGAACGTTGCGCGCGCATATGCAATGAATGCGCGGCTACAACAAAGAAAAGACGCGCCGTATAGCAGGCAATGGGGAGCTCCGGCAGACCGCACTGCTAGGCGAAAGCCAACAGAATGACAACAATGCCAGTCTCCATCAACACTGCATGAAGGCAGGTTAACACAAAGCAGACACAGACTTGTCATAGAAAGGTGCCATGCAACACGAGTGTATCATCTCCGCTGCAGGCCAAGGTGCATCACATGGACATAGCAGCACGCCCTGAATATGGATCAGGGAAGATAGCGACAAGGTGCGGAGCACCATGAAGGTAGTACACGAAAAGCAGCCCCTGACAGGGGAAATAGGTGGCAAGCCTCGAGGTAGCAAAAGGCCGCCACCAGAAGACGCGTACACCAGAGTGCAGCTGCACACACAGAAACGGGGCCTTGAGGACGTTGGCCAAGACTGAGCACCGAACAGCTGAATGGTGGAGGCCCCCTCAGGGACAGAGGAACTAAGCCTCAGTTAGAGGCACACAGGCAGTAGACTTTGGCGCATAAGGAGGCACACCCCCCACAAATGAAAGTCGGAGACACACTAGAAGGGTGTGGTGAAGTGAGGGGGACACCCCCGGTGTGGTGCGAGAGGAGCACCGGCTACCAAACAAGTGCAGTATAACAACGTGGCACAGGCAGCCCCGCAAAATGCTATCAGGCCAGTAGAGCTAGCGCCGGGCCCGTCCTACACTGCCAAAACAGCTCACTAGTCCCAAGGGAAGGACCAAACACACTTGGATAGTCAGCACGTGCACTGCCTAGGCGTGGGTGGCACGCACTGTATACATAGAAGTGGGGCCAGGAGGAGACTGAGCCAAGGTATAAGCACAGAACGGGTGCAGCGCTGTAGCCCCCACGTAACAGTTAAGAGCACGCAGAGCCGGGAAGCCGGGGGGTCAGAATTGCAGGCTATACACATGGTGGACCTGTACACTGAGGAATAGGAGCACACAGCAGACAAGGCCACAGGGAGCCCCGCACCCGAGAAGTCAAGGCTGCGGGCCAGCACAAAAACCAACATACCGTAGGTATGACGTAAGCCTGAGCAGCAGACGGGCAGGACTGGGGATGTCTAGTGTAATGGCTGTCAAGGGGGGCAAAGGTAAAGGCAAGCAGCCAACAATGGACATTTTTACCAAATCACAGCAGGCCCTAACCACGCCTGCACAAGCTATGGCCACCACACAGAAAGAGACGACTTCGCCAAGGGGCGACCACCAGATCCTGGCGGCCATAACGGAACTGAAATCCAAGCCGGGTGCTGCGGCACTGGAAACTAAGATAGACACTGTAGGGATAGAGGTCAACCTACTGAGACAGGATGTAAGAGCACTAGTGGAACGAACGAGTGGCCTGGAGAGTGCTGTAAAAACCAATGCTGATGTTAGCACCACCAACGCCAAAGAGGTCCACATATTGAAACAACAAATGTCTAACCTGGAAAACCGAGCTGAGGAGGCCGAAGGGCGAGCAAGACGAAAGAAATATACGCGTGGGGGGCCCACCGGAGGGAGAAGAAGGCCTGGATCCTACGGACTACGTGAAAAACATGTTCATCCAGGAAATAGGGGGTGGCAAGCTCTCCCAGGGGTTTGCGATTGAACGAGCGCATAGGGCCCTGATGAGAAGGCCTCAACCCGGGGCCCCTCCCCAAGCAATAATAGCAAAGATATTGAACTACAGAGACAGGGAAACATCTTGTAATTTTTCCGGAAAGGTGGCACAATAATGCGAGCGTCGGTGACTGTCACTGCATACCCGGATTATACCATGCTGGTACAGAGATAACGGTACAGCTACATCGTGGTGAAAAGAAGATTGCGGACAGCCGGATTCAAATGCATGCTTTTGTACCCTGCGAAACTTAAGGTCTTACACAAAGGCAAAGCACACTTTTCGAAACCCCAGAGGAGGCAGCATGCTGGCTGGATACCCAAGGCTGCCCAGAGTCTGGAGACGGTCAAGAACGAGATGGACAGGATAAGTGACACGGCGCAATTCTTGATATTGCAGGGGGCGGGAGAAGCTACAGTGAGATATCAGAAAATGGGTGAAGTGACCGCGCTAGAGGGGTGCGGATGCTAACTAGTTGATACATTCAGTGGGTGGACTTGTTGGACTGGAATATAGAACTGTACAAGGTAGCTATGAGCCACAAACACACTGTGAACTATGGTCAATATAGGAGACATAAAATGAAGACAACCTACCCCCAGTAGTTAAAGTTGTTGAGACGCCAGAAGGGCGATATCTCCCTACTGTGCCCCGAGTACTGGTGATAGCCAAGAAAAGGGCTAGATGCGGGGGTGCCTGAGATCCAGGGATGTAGCTGGGCAACAGTTGGAATGGGGGAGGGAATTGGGGATTAACCAGGGGAAGGGAAGGGAAGGGAGGAGGAAGGGAGGGGAGTTGGGGAGGTTGAAGAAGTTGAAATGTTAATAGTTAAGGGCAGTTCATGTTGGGGTACGAGCTTACACGCGCTAGTACTTGCACACTGGACAGGGGTTGGGAAGATGCGAAAGGGGGGCAGGAAGAGGCTAGAACATGGGGGACCTTAAGGTAATTTCTTGGAATGTCAGGGGGCTCAACAGCTACCTAAAAAGGAACAAGATCATGATGTATCTGAGAAGGCAGAAAAGAGATGTAGCTCTACTACAGGAGACTCACCTCACAAAAGAAAAATTAGAGATGATTGTAAAGACAGGAGGGGGGTGTCTGTACTCCTGCTCTCTATGTGGCAGAGGAGAGGCACAGAGGACCCCAGCCAAGATTCTCTATAGGGTAGCGCTGGTCGAGCAATGAAGGCCTAGCTTCTCAGGAGGTGATTCAGGCTGGTTCTTAAGTACAGTGTAGTCCCCAAGCCCCCACAGCGGAATGTCCACACACTGTATTAGTTAAAACAGTCTTTATATAATTAATATTCAAGGTTATGTACACTATCACAATAATTCACTTTGTGCTCAGAAAATCAACAATGGTAAATATATACAGTTCTAAAGTGGTACCACAATTATTATCAAATCTCATTCAAGTGCATCAACTATACTCTGGTCAAATGTCACACATTACTTAATAAAGGCAACAACCAATAGACATAGGAGGAAAGCAGTGGGTGAGAACAATTGGCAGAATACTGGCCCCTACCACTAGACACAGTTCTGTTTGGAAATCCCCCTTCACCTGGGCAATCTGTAAAATAAAGATATAACACAAGCCCAGTCCATATATTGTTCTATAAGTCTTATTTCCTTCTATAATGTTTCAACCCCTCCCGCCCAATGGACCTGGTAGAGCAGACTTCTTCGAAGAGGCGTTGATGAATCCTTCTTGAGTGACTCCCCTTAAAGCAGGAGCCACTGATCGTCGAGAGGTGTTGAAGAAGGTGAACTTGGCGTCAACGGCGTTGATGAAAAGTTCGAGGGTGCCGAGACCACAGCGACGATCCAGGCAGTGCTCGTGGGCGACGTCCTGCTGGGATGAGTGTGCGGGCCACCTCAGCGATTGATAGTTCAGGACCGCAAAGATTTTCTGAAGAACTGTGGACCGACAAGGGTGTCGAGTCGTCGAAGTCTTTGTGGTCTTTGGGTGGCAGGAAACCCACTGGCAGAGTCTCCTCAGCACGTCGGCGTCCTCGACTTTCTCCAGCGGGATAAAGCGATCAACAGTGTAGACAAGGGAGTACTTCGATTCAACAGTCTTAGGCAAAGGAGCGGGCGGCTCTGGTCATCGGTGGCTCGGTGTCAAGCGGTCCCCTCTTCTGGGCAACGCGGCTTCAACGGGCCTCCAGCGGTTATGGCGATACTCCGAACCCTGTTCGACAGCAATGGGTTTGACAGCGTCGATGTCCGGGTGCTTCACTTCGTTCTCCTCAGCGGTCCCCGTCTCCGGTCGGCAGCATTTCGAGGGTCTGACTTCCAGGGAGCTTCGGCGAAGGTTGGCGCTGCTCGATGGTCCCTCGGAGCATGGGAAGAGGGCACCTAACCAGATCCTCTCTCGGATCAGTCCTCGACAAACTGGACCGCTTTCGGATCGGGTCGAAGCAAAAGCAGCAGCAGTTCTTCTTCTTCCAGCTGGGCATCAAGGATAAGCAGTTCCAGTTACTTTTCAAGTGTTAACTCAGTTTCTGAACAATTTCCAGTGGTGTGAGGTCCCCAGATATAGTATTCTGACTCTCATCCACACTGCTGGGTCACACCCAGCAGCCAATCATACAGAAGGGCATTCATGATGCCAGTCAGCCAATCAGACATACAGTGCATTCAGGCCATTCTCCTCCCTCTCAGATACTTACAACAAGGAATGTGGATTGGGACAAGTACCCAGCCATTCAACACTACACAATGCTTTCACGCAAGTTTTTGGCAGGGCTGTCTCAGTCTTTCTCTCTCATACCAGACATCGACAACAAGAAGTGCATATTGGTCACACACTCCATTCACCCAGGTCCCACCCACAGGGTGTACCCACAACATACACTCACTGGGAAGGCTCGAGCCAGTCTGGCCTGGAATTCACAACAACACCATATATGGAACTTCCACCCAACAGCCAGTCAGTGGGAAGGGACAGAGTCAGGGCTTCCCAGGACTTTGGGAATACAAGGTAACGGGCAATAGAAAGCAAGATGGCCCACAGGGGCCGTCTTGTTTCCTATCAGGAATCAACTCCAAAATGGAGGATACTCAGAGCACCTTTGAAATTCAGCATGGAGCTGCCACCAGCCCATACCCTGCTCTGTGGCCCACACACAGGTGCCCAAAGACATACACTAGGGGCACAGGGTTGCACCCCCACCCATGGGTGTCATAACGGTATCCCATAGGTCTGTACACCAAACCAAAAACAGAAAAAGCTGTACTGCCAGGAGTCCCACATGGATGGACTCCTGGGCAGAAAACAATATAGAACACAAATGAAAAAGGACTACAGGACAAGGACAGGGAGGCCCTGTCCCTCCAATGCTTTTCCAGCATCACAATGATCCAGAAGAAGTGGAGAGGGACCGTCATCGGGGCAACATATTCGGCATATGCAAGGGGAGTGATTACGTGGGTAGCACCGCATGTCCCATTTCAATTACTACAATCTACAATCGAAGCGGATGGGAGGTTGGTGGTTATACGCAGGCTTGTGGAAAATAAAGAAATATGCTTTATTAACACATGCCCCGAATCAGGACACAGTGACATACTTCAAGACCCTACAAAGCAAATTAAGCTTGCATTGGGGGGCAGGGGGACGGTGACCTGGGGAGGAGATTTTAATTACACATTGTTAGGCAGAATCCTATGCAGTTCCCTTAGGGAGCACTACAGAAGATTAGGGCTACAGGTATATGCAATAAATTCCCTTTGGTATCAGTCTGTACCACACAGATTTAGTTGGTAGCTGTGGCTGAGCAGTCAGACTTATCTCAAGAGGGAGATAAGCAGTATTCAGGGTTTACACAATAGGACTCCAGCACTATGGGACTAGGAAACACTGACCAAAGCTTTGTATCTAAAAGAATATATATTTATTTTACACACTCTTAAGTTTAACACACAAATCACTATCATTAAAGCAGGTTAAAACAGTCAGGAAAGGTATACACAACTGCCTATTTAAACACAAGTTTGGGCAAGAGTGAAAACTGAGCAAAACGGCACAGTGTAAACCGAGCAGAAATGGCACTCTAACAATTTCTCAAAAGGGAGGGAAAGGACAAGTTATACAGGTTTGGATTCTAAAACACACCAGCAACACTTCCCAGTTGGATTGTGAACAAGTTAGGCAAGACAGTACTTTAGCATAGGCAATACTTAGGTGAAAACCGAGCAAAATGGCACTTCAAAATATTAAAAAAGGGAAGGAAAAAGGGGATTATAAGAGTTTAGGTGCGCCAACACATTTCTTGATGAAAAGCAATCTAGAGAAGGCAGTTGTAACAGATTTAGCCAGAGTCGAAAGGCTTGTGCCAGAATCAGTGGTACAAGACAAAGTGCCCAGGATCAAACTGTTCTAGTAGCTGCAGTCAAGTCTTTGTGTAACGATTTGAAAAGGCGTTTGCAGAAGGTTAAAGACCATGTTAGATGATAGGGGTGGCCAACGCAGCAGGTAAGTAAATGATTTGAAAAACCTTTAGCAGTACTCAACGAAACGGGAGGCCTGGCAGAACAATGTACCTTGAAAGTGGAAGAGGCTCCTGCGGTGGCGGTTGTTCCTGGCACTTCCTGCAGTTCGGGAGATCCAGCAGAGGAAGAGAGGCTCTCGTCGTGGAAGAAGGTTCGAGTCACTGCACTGCCCAGGGATGAAGCCAGCCACGGTGCTGCCAAAACGAAATAAAAGGTACGCTCCTTTAAATCGCAGTCGTGGTAGACAGGTGCCTGGCTAACCGTTCTCCGAGTGCTGGCCACTGGCGATTTGACCAAGGCAGGTCTTGGAAGACGATTGTCGAACTGGTTGGCCCCACCAGATCAAGGGAAGAAGACTCTTGCAGGTGAAGATCTTCTCGAGTTGTTCGAGAAAAGTGGTGAGGATCTGCAGCAGGGCTTCACTGGTGGTTCAGTCGTTGCAGATGTCTTCAGCTTCTCTCCTTTTCGGGTTACTTAGTTCCAGTGGCGACGTCTTGTCCTCCAGTCCTCAGTGCCCTGTCTTTATGCAGAAAAGCCCCCATTCATACAGCCAAGCTGTCACTCACACAGTGGGGTGGCTATCCTGGCTGGATAACCCCCCAGCCTATCAGGGCAGAGTGCAACTTGGGTTGCCTAGGTAACCCTGTCCAGGGTGCCTATTCCCCCTCCCACACATCCTGTCTACTCCAGACTCAGTGGCGCCGAGAGGAGGGCTTCTGTGCAGAAGCCTGCCAAAAGGACGAACAAAGGATCCCCAACCCGGGTTACAATTTCAGAGAAAGACAAGAGAGAAATATTAACAAAGATCTGGCAATAAAACCCTACCGGAGTAAAGTTAATAATAAAATAAACCAGCGGTTTGTTAGAGGCTGTCAGTAATAGTAGTAGCCTCGAACAATGGGAAAATCCCATAGGGAAATATTTGCGGTCGAATATTTACGGTAGTAACCACTGCCACCAGCCAGAAACTTTGGAGAGAGGGACTGGACGGTACCCTCTCGAAAATGAACACTAGTGAAAAACTATAAACCCTTTCCAGTACTTCCATAGTAAGATGGGTTGTACTGGTTTTGTTCATAATTATTGACTAGTAAAGTCAATGGGGACTTTACATGCCCTGGGAGACAGTAGTCAGTCCCAGGGTATGGAGTCTATGTTTGGGGGTCACTATGAAACCCCTGTGTTACTGCACTGAGGGTGCTGTGTAACACACATATAAAAAGATGATACCTATGAGGGTGAGAAAACCCCATAGACCATAAGCACAAAAATAGCCTAAAACACACATCAGCAATATGTCTAAGAGTGGGAAAAAGAGTCTCACTCTTAGCAAGAGAAAAAAATAAACCCCTCAAATCCAACAAAGCTGTTGGGACTCTATAGGTAATGGAAATTAGCCTTAAAATATAATTCTTCCTAACACACATTAAACCCGAAGGTAGACATGTCGGATAATAAACAAGACAGGCCCGCCCCTGCTGCCAAGGCCCTGCAGACCTTGTTGACAGATTTCTGGCTAGAAGATACATGGAGGGTGCACCACCCACAAGACAGACAGTATTCGCATTACTCTGCCCCACACAACTTGTATACGAGACTAGACTACATGTTCGCCACGCAGGAAGTGATAGCAGAAGTACTACAGACAGAATACAAGGCAAGGGTCCTATTGGATCACTCGCCATTGGTTTTAATATGACAATACTGACCCCCAAGAGCCAGGATACCAACTTGGTGACTCAGAGCTGAAACACTTAAAGATACAATGTTTAGGGAGGATCTAAGAGAAGAAATTGTAAGGTACTTTGAGACCAATACTGGGAGCGTGGAGTCTGCCGGTACTCTATGGGAAGCTTTTAAGGTGGTGGTGAGAGGGATGGCAATAGCCAAATCCAAAGGGCTGCAGGGAGGCTTACTAAGGGAATTGCAGAAGGCTGAAACTACACTAGATATAATCTTGGGCAGGGGGGGTAGCACGAAGGAGGATGCCGAAACCATAAGCCGACTGCAACAGGAATGTGCAGAATACTGGGAGAGACTATGTAAAATGAACTATAAAAAGTATGTAGAGAGGCAGCAGGCGGGGGGAGACAAGCCAGGAAGGATGGTGGCATGGTTGTACAAAAGGGAGACCCCCATACCTATGACAAGGGCAATAACAGGGGAGAATGGGCAATTAATGGACACCCAAGAGGGCATCAATCGAGAGTTCATTGAATACTATAGGAAATTATATGGTGACGAAAAAGGTAGCAACAACTGGGAAATAATGGACACACTGGAGGACATACTCTTGCAACGAATAAGCGTGGCGTAGCGTGAGGTCCTAGATGCCGCGATCACTCTAGAAGAGCTGGGAGAGGTGGTGGTGCAACTACCCACTAGTAAGACCCCGGGGGGAGGTGGGCTCCACAGTGAATTGTACAAAATGTACAGAGACAGGGTGCTTCCCCCGCTGCTCACAATGCTAAATGAGACATTCGAGACAGGGTGGCTGCCAGAATCCCTAAGAGAAGCAATAATCATCCCACTCCCCAAACACAACAAGCCAGGCAAGGACTGCGGATCGTTCAGACCGATATCGATGCTGAATCAAGATAGCAAAATACTTACAGCGGTATTGGCAGACATAATGAAACAGATCATTAACAAATGAATACACCCTGACCAAACAAGGTATGTCCCGCGCTGGAACATAGCCGACAACCTTAGACGACTCCACCGTGTTATAGAACACACAAAAGAAATCTCGGAGGCGATGTCAATTGTATCACTGGATGCAATAAAAGCCTTTGACTCTGTCAAATGGCCCTGGCTGACCGCGGCCCTGACTCACTATGGGATAGGACAGGGGTACCTCAAATGGGTCAAACTACTGTATAGAGCACCGGATACAGGAGCTATCATCTCCAAAAGATGGCAACTGAGCAAGGGTACCAGACAAGGATGCCCATGGTCTCAGATGCTGTATATTTTAGCACTGGAACCCCAGGCAATATACCTGAGGCAACAGTATGAGGTAATAGGGATCGGAATAAAAGGGGAGCCGCATTTAATCTCGCTATACGCAGACGATATGCTGCTATACTTACGATACCCTGAAGAAAATCTCCAATATATCTTGGAAGTAATGGAGCGATTTGCGTTGCTATCGGGTATAGCAGTGAATCCCAGAAAATCATGCATAGTCCCATTAGGGAGGTATGTAGGAGTCCCATGCGATCAATTACCGGTATTGTAAATACCATGGAAGCCAAAAACATTTAGATACCTGGGGACAGACAATTATCACACGGTGGAGGCGGAACATCAGAACAACACTGAGAAAGCGCTACAGAAAATTGAAAATAGTTTGAGGTTCTCGTCTAAGCTCCCCCTGGCAATGATGGGAAGAGGGGCGCTGCTAAAGATGGTGGTATTGCCGAGACTATTGCATTTGTTCGGGACTATACCATACCTGATACCGAAGCGATTCTATGCAAAGCTACAGAGCATATGCAGGGGGTTTCTATGGCATGGTACAAGGAACAGAATCGCCCTTTGGATGTTGCAGAATACACACGACAAAGGGCGTATAAAACTGCCAAACTGTGAGATCTATTACCTAGCTAGTCAACATGTAGCCAAATGGTTATCAGAAGACCCCACCTCAGAGTTGAGATTGCTGAGACTAGAATGTGCCCCGTTCTTCCTTAAGGAAATAATATGGCTGCCCAAAGTAGAGATAAAAGAGCGCTCAAAGATGCTGGCACTGGGATGGGAGGTATGGTGAAAAGCGTGTCAGGCCATGGAGAACCCGACACCGTGTTCTCCACAAATACCGCTGGTCGCACTGGTGGGAGGGGATGACCAACTAATGAAGACAATTAGGAGGCACTGGGAACCGGTGAGAATTGTAACAATGGGAGATATATGGCAAGAAGGGGAGATAAAGGTATTCGGGGGGCTATTAGCACCATGGCTGCCTCCAAGCCTGGGTCCGGGTTCTCTGAATGGGGACTTACCGGGTCATTCCAACCTTGGAGGACCCGGTAAGTCCCCATTCAGAAAACCATTCCCCATTCCCATTCTAACCCTCCATAGGGCTCAATTGGAATGGGGAAGGAGCAAATAACGGGGCTGCTAATAGCGGGCCGTTATTTGCTCCCTGGTCCCTTAAAGGGTACCTCTAAGAACGGCTGGTTAGACCAGCCGTTCCTGGTGGGACCCGCTAAGGGACCTCGGAATGTGGTGGTAGGGAGTTAACGGCACCGGCATTCTTACCGGTGCCGTTAACCCCCTACCGCCATACTCGGAATGAGGCCCAATATATGATATAGCAGAAGGAGGGCATGAGATATCCAGACTATACAAACTTCTGATGTCCAAGGTGGGGAAGAAGGTGGCACAATTGAGACATGACTGGGAATAAAAGGCGGGGGTACCAATGAGTGATGGGATGTGGGAGCGGGCCCAAGGATACCACAAGAAAGTATCTAGAAACGCGAGGCTACAGCAAATATACAGCTATGTATAACCCACAGAGCATATATGACTCGCCAAAGAATAGCCAGATTCAAGAATGCAAAACGGCAAACATGCCCCAAATGCAGGGAAGAAAACGCGGGGATGATGCATATGTTTTGTGCATGCCTGGAAATTGGGAAATTTTGGGAAGAAATAGCCCACCGGCTAGATGAGAAGGGGATCAAATTAAATGTTGAATCAGCATGGGCATGATTGATGGGAGGATTCCCTAGGCCACGCCAACTAAAACATGTGAGCAAATTAAAGGACTTGGCATCCAAACTTGCCAAGCGCAGAATTGCCATGGGATGGAAAGCATGTAACAGACCTAGAATAGAAGTCTGGTGGAGTGACCTTCAAAAATGGACTGAAGCTGAAACAGCAATATGGCCCGAAACAGGGAGTAGAGGAGGGGAGGAAGAAGCAGATACCCTGACTGCCTGGATTATATGGGCCCACCCAGGACTGGTCAAGCGACCAGGACTCAGAGGAGGATAAGGAAAGAGGAATCCCTTTAGAAGAAACAGGTGTAGAACGAGAAGCGGAGTAGGCTCGGATGGGGGGGCGGGGCGGGCAGCAGACATGGAAGTGTAAATGTAAATATTGAAATGTTATGATGTGCATTGTAAGTTTGTTGAATTTTGTTTTGGTTGTAATAAAAATAGTTTTAAAAAAAACATAAATGCACTCTTAACGCATAGGGTCCTTCAAAAAAAATCTTCACTAGATTGAGCATATGTCAATATTAATGATTTTATTCACATTCTCACAAACAAAAAAATGCTATACATTTAAACAAAACATTGGTCTAATGTCTGTTATATGCCCAATTTCTTAAGAACAAATTTGAACTCAAAGGCTAGTAAAAAACACTGGGAGAAACACTTGAGGAGGAAACCGTGAACGAAGCTTGCTGCAACCTCCTGGACCTTTGAATTGCCCGGTGAAGCCCTGCTGCTGTGCTGAATGCCTTTTTCACCTCAACAGAGAAGCTTCGGACGGAACAACTTCTCCCCTGGGTTAGTGGAACCAACTAATACCGAGACAAACTCCACTGGACCACCATACCTGACTGGCTGTGCTCTTCCTTGCTGTGAGAGCCTAATGCCAGGAGTCGAGTGCAACATCTGCCGCAGCACGAATCCGGCTAGAAACTCCAGGAGACACATAAGGACCTTCTAGAAGCAGGACCTCCATATCCAGAGTCCCCTCACCAGAGTGCAGGACTGAGGGAGCAGAGTCCAACCAGTGTCTGAGATCCGCAATGGTGCTGTTTGCTAAGCGCTGAAACCACGAAGTACCGGTGAGCAGAAAAGAGCCCCATCTACCTAGGACCTCCCAAGTAACGCCGCAGGAGCCCTCCAGGCGTCGTCCCTCTTGTCCCCGTGACTGACGCTCAGGAACAAGGGTCTGCACCACTGTAGCAAGACAGAATCCAGCTGGACCACTGTTCTTCAAACCAGAGGTACTATGAGGCTTGGGGTACTTACCTTATTGCCTTCAGCCACGCTCTTCTCATCTGGGAATTGCATTGGCTTACCTTTTCCGAGTTTCTTATCACGGGCTTAACAGCTTGTGACCCTAAAAGTGATTTTTCTAAAAACTCTCTAACTGTGTGCAAGACTTTGATCTAAGAAGTACATCAGACCCATAGATAGTATCCCAAATGACTTTGGCTGTCCTAGCTCCCTGAAGACTCTTGTAGTCCATCCATTGAATTTGATACTGTTTGCCCCTCATAGGTGGTAGCTTGTTGTATACTGTTACTGCTGGGAAAAGCTCATCTTGATTTCATTGGAAGATTTAGGGGGTCATTCTGAGTTTGGAGGTAGCCATGGTGCTATTAGCACCATGGCTACCTCCAAACCCGGGTCCGGGTCCGGTCTGGCTGAATGGGGACTTACTGGGTCATTCTGACCCTGAAGGACCCGGTAAGTCCCCATTCAGTTTACCATTACCCATTCTCATTTGAGCCCCCATAGGGCTCAATGGGAATGGGGAAGGCGCTAATTACGGGCCCGCAAATAGCGGGCCCTTTATTAGCGCCCTGGTCCCTTAGCGGGACCCGCAAAGGACGTGTGGTCAGACCACACGTCCTTTGCGGGTTCCGCTAAGGGACCTTGGAATAGGACGATAAGGATTTGCCGGCACCAGCATCCTTACCGGTGCCGGTAAACCCTTACCGCCCAACTCGGAATGAGGCCCTTAGTTGTCCTCACACTTACTGAGAAACTGTCTAACCTTTTTCCTTCCCTAACCTTTTCTTTCTGCAGCCTCAGAATCTGCAATGTTTACTAGTGTAATATATAAATGCCAGTACTGTCCTTGTGATTGAAGTCCCCTATAGGTGTAGGAATTGTGTAGGAAGCATATCCAAAGATTATCCACTAACTTGTTTTGATTCTGAAAAGTAATTTAAAAGTATACTTGGCTACTTGTATTTACGTATTTTATTTGTACAGTTCTACAGCTCACAATTACCCCTCTTGAGATAGGCCTGGCTGCTCAGTCACATTACCAATTGCCAATTACCATTGATATGACCACGACTGCTCTACTTAAACTTAGGTCTGCATCTCCTGCTGACTCAATTCCTTTGTGGGACCTCCAGACGCTCCCTTTGAAGACTGTCACTGTGTTTATGATGGCTTTGCACCATTCTTTTTTCGTCCGTGATGATCCCTCAGTCCTTAGAGCATGCATTGGTCTCTCCGCTGTTAAAGAAGGCCCATATTGACCCCTCTATGGCAGAGAACTACTGCCCCATCTCTCTTTCACCAGTTCTCATGAAGTTGATGGAGGCCATTGTTACCCTGCAACTGTCACAATTTCTTGAGTCTCACTGTATCCTGCACTCATTTCATTCTGGCTTTAGACCTCTTCTGTGCACTGAGTCAGTGTGTAATTTCTATTCTTTATTTATTTTTTATTTTTTTGGGGTGCAAAATTTCTATTTTCACAACAACAAATAAGAACAAAACATTTCCTTATCTATTAACCACAAGCATAGTCAACCAAAGCAAAAGACGTTAAACAGTTCATCATAAACTAAGTCCAAATATCAAATGTAAGCGAAAGAAAAGAGGTGAATGAAATGGAGAGAAGAAGAAAAGGAAGAAAGGGAAAAGAAAGTAAACATTGAAACCAAAGACCGAAAATTACATATGCAGTAAACAATGCAATAGATGGAAGGTAATTACAAGATCGTTTCATAAAATTACAGGTAAGTAATCATAAAAGTAATATTCAAAGTTAGGGATGTATCACTACAGAATAAAACTTCACATTCATCCATAGACCTCAAGAAAACAGCTCCAAATGCCCCAAAATGTGTCAAATTCATCAGTATTCTTGTAAATAGCTTTTTCATACGTTGAAACAGTAAGAAGCTCCTCCCAATCATCAATATTAAAGGAATTACTTGATTTCCAGGACCTCAAAATGAATTTTTTAGCAATCATACATGCACGCAGCAACCAAACCTTCTTACCAAAGTCAATTTCATCCAGCAAAGAGCCATCGCCTAAAATCAGTAACGAAACATTCATGCGGATCGTGATGTTTAAGACCAGGCTTAACCTCTCCCAAACCTTTTCCCAGAATTGCTTTGTTTTAGGACAGGACCAAATCAAATGACTGAGAGATCATCTGGAGCACTTACACTTCCAGCACAGATTGTTATCCAACAGCTGCCTCCTGAACAGTTTCTCCGGCTTCCAATAAGCCCTAAACAACAATTTCGTTTGAGAAGCTCTGAGGCCCCAATCCAAACTCACAAGACGAGTGTTCTCACAGCACCTCCGCCAACATCTGACGTTCACATCCTCTCCCAAGTCCTCAGCCCAAGTTGCCGGTAACCTCTGATCACCTTTCCGAGTAGCTTTCAAGAAACCATACATGGTAGAAGCAGGGTGTGAAGCACTCAAGCATGCCGTCAGAGCCGCCCAGGCGGGGCTCTGAACAGTCAATTGCGGCACCTCAACACAGGCTGAAATAATAATCTTCAATTTTCTATATTCAGCAAACGAGCATTCTGCCATGTCATACATCTGGCCAAGCTGAGTGTATGTTAACCATCTGTTTCCCTCAAACAAATCCCCAATGTATTTGATGCCAGCCACAAACCGCTCCGTCCAAAACAGGACCTTACCCTGATACTTCAAGGCTAGATTTTTCCATATGGAGGCGTCTGGATGTAAATAGGGATTAGCACTCATACGGTTAGAAAGCTTACACCAGCAGGCTTGCAAGAACAAAGTGAGAACGCTGACCTTTTTTGATTTACTCCTCTGAGTAGTTAGCAGCGCTTTCGGATCCAACTGGGAAACCGCACTGCATTCCCAAGAGAAGAGGTCAGAATGTTCAGACTGTACATCGCCAGAATCAACAATTCTGCACAAGTGCCAAATGGAAAATGATAAATGGTAGTCTGAGAAATTAGGCAGGTTCATTCCCCCCAATTTCAAGGGGAGTTGAAGTTTCCAAAGTGTGAGCCTCGGAGGTTTCCCATTCCAAATAAAGTTCTGCATAATCCTATTGACCTCCTTAAAGATGCTTCCTGGTATCCTGATAGGGAGCATGCTCAAGAAGTAATTTATTCGAGGAGCTAGGTTCATTTTCAAACAGTTGATTTTGCCCCAGGTAGATAACTTCAAAAGACTCCACCTAACCAAATCCGATTTGAGATTCGGAAGGATCCATGCAAAATTAACGGCAGGTAGCTCCAATCCATATGCCAAGATATTTCAATTTTTCAGCACACCACTTGAATTGAAATTGAGCACATGCATGTCGTTGACATAAACCATTGACTGGTAGGATCTCGGATTTACTCCAATTAATCTTATATCCTGACACCAAAGAGAAGGAACGAATGTCTCGCATCAAATAAGAGAACCCAACAGCAGGGTCTTGAAGGACAATCAATAAATCGTCTGCATACAACCAAACCAAATTATTTCGATCATTTCCAATTACAGGCTGAAGGTGTACATCCGCCCGCAAGCTCACTGCAAGCGGTTCCATAGACAAAATAAACAGGAGAGGTGAAAGCGGACAGCCCTGCCTTGTACCACGATGTAGTTCAAAAGGGTCAGAAATAAGACCATTCGTCAGCACACTTGCAGAAGGGTTGTTATACAGCAGCTTAACCCAACGTTGGAATTCTTGCCCAAAATTCATTTTCCCCAGGCAGGCAAACAAAAAGTCCCACTCAACACGATCAAATGCCTTTTCAGCATCTAGGGAAATTACTGCACTGGCAATAGGTTGAGTATGTCCCTTCTCAATGGTCAACAGCAGCCGCCTCATGTTGTCTGGCACCGCTCTGCCAGAGACAAAACTGCAATTTTATATATTCGCATACGACAAACAGGTGTTCTTCCGCCTTAATTCTCTGGTGTTAGACCCCCCTCCCTTTCAAACTTCAGAATTGCTTGTCTTCCATCGGGGTTTGGAAGACTTCCAATTTGTTAAAATTAAATGAAGAAAAAAACGAGGTTCTAGTGATTGGTTCTCTCTCTTCTTGTCTTTCTTGGGGTGGGGAATATTGGCCGCCTTCTCTTTGGAAGTCCATTGGAAGTAGATTCAGTTAAAAAGCCTGGTTGTTCAACTTCTGTCCAGTGGACCTAGAGAAGAGCAGATCTCCTCTGTCTGCCGGTCTGGTTTTGGTAAAGTGAGAGTTTTGAGGAAGATTTTACCTTTCCTCCCTTTTGATTCTCATGCCAAAGTAGTGACCTCTTACATCATCGGTTCAGTAGATTACTGCAATGGTATCTACCTTGGTCAGCCAGCTTTTCTATTGCAATGCCTTCAGAACTTCCAGAACTCCACTGCACGACTGACCCTAGAATGTATTACCCACTAGGCCAGGCACATTCCAAAATGTAGGGGAAAAACACAATGTTCAGACAATTGCCATGAGGAAACCACCAAAACACACCGGCAACAACACATGTCCTACCTCCCCACGTTCCCAAAGGTGCCTCGACAAAAAATGGTACCTTGCATGTGTGGGTGCACTTACCTGGGCGCAAAGGGAAAAGGCTAAAACACTGGTACACCAAATCTCTTCTGTGTAGCCCAAGCTTCAGGACAGTCAGGGGTGATGTTCGTGGCTATGGACACCTGTCTCCCATGTGGGCTGACCATCGGCAAGCCCAGCTGCAGCCCCAGGGAACCCCGGTAGGGTCCCCATCCCTTCCCGGAGGGTAAATCGCTAATGCAGGAGGGAAACGCTGCAGCACAATGCAGCCAGACCTTCAGGAGGGTGGGGGGCGGGGGTTGTGTCCCCGGCCATGGGTTTGGGTCGATCATCCCAAAGTCCAGCAGCAGTCCCAGGGAGCCCCGGCAGTGTCCCCATCCCCTCCCAGAGGAAAACCTGTAATGCAGCCCAGCCAGAAGTTCAGAGCGGTCAGGGGTGATGCCCCGGCATTGGGTGCCTGTGTCCCATTTGGGTGGATGGCCCCCAAGTTCAACAGCTGGCCTGGGGAGCCCCGGCAGGCTCCCCGTCCCTTCACGGAAGGAAAAGCTGTAATGGGACAAGGACGCCACCAGGGCTCCTCGGGACCACTGCTGAACCTGGGGATGGTCGACCCACATGGGAGACAGGTGCCCAAGGCTGGGGACATCACCGTCGACCATCCAGGAGTTCTGGCTGGCCTGCATTACAGGTTTTATCTCCAGGGAGGAATGGTGACTCTGCAGGAGCTACCTGGGACTGCTTCTAAACTTGGGGATGGTCGTCCAACAAGGTAGACATGCGCCCGAACCCGGAGGCAGCACCTCCGGCTGTCCCGGCGCTCTGGCTGGCATGTGTTACAGCGTTTCCCTCCGGGAACGGATAGGGACCCTGCTGGGGATTAGTGGGACCCCTGCTGGACTTGGGGATGATCTCCCAACATGGATGGCAGGCACCCAAGCTCGGACGCAGCACCCACGGCTGTCCCACAGCTCTGGCTGGCCTGCGTTATAGCTTTTCCCTCTGGGAAGTGATGGGGTCCCTGCTGGGTTCTCCCTGGGACTGCCACTGAACTTGGGGATGGTCGACCAACAGGGGAGGCACATGCCCAAGACCAGGGGCAGCAGCCCGACCTCCCTGGAGCTCTGGCTGAGCTGTGCTACAGATTTTCTCTCTGGGGAGGCATTGGGTCAATGCCAGGGCTCCCTGGGTCCGCTGCTGAACTTGGGGACAGTTGACCAACAAGGGAGACAGGTGCCCAAGGCCGGGGGCAGCACCATCGACCGTCCTGGAGCTCTGGCTAGGCTGCGTTACAGCTTTTCCCTCCGGGGAGGGATGCAGATCCTGTCGGGGCACACTGGAGCCGCCGCTGGACTTGGGGATGGTAGACCAACATGAGAGACAGGTGCCAAAGGCCGGGGACATCTCCCCTGACCATCATGGAGTTCTGGCTGCCCTGCGTTACAGGTTTTCCCTCCAGGGAGGGATGGGAACTGGAAATAGCAAAGTGACAATGTGCCTTTACTATTTTCATGAACGTAATTTGATTAGCAGTAGGTGCACAGAGCCGCTCCAGAGCAGAAGTCAGACAGAGAGAAGTGGTGGTATGATGTTGAAGTTGGGTGTGGATTTCCGATGGGGATGTGATGGCAGCGGCGTAATTGGGGAAAGCCCGGCCAGATTAATAGCCGACACAGAAAATGGATACCCATGTAAGGTACTAAAATAGATGTGAGAGACTTGGTACCAGGAGATGACACAGACAACTGAAATGAAGTTCAAAAATCTTTATTTTAATGGTCAGGATGATGTAATGCCTAACTTGCCCTAGTTCTAAGGTGGGAATGTTCCCTAGGTGAAAGTAAACTAAGCTAGACTTAGACTTAAGGGAAGTCTTAGTCTAGCAGTCCAAAATAAAATACTGTGTCAAAACCTATGCTTGCCCTCACTTCTATAAAATAAAAAAATAACAATTTGTAGGGTACTTGATAAACTCAATAGTGTTCACAGTTAACGTAGAATGGCACTGGACCTTCTCTAACTCCCTTTCCCATGTTCAAGACACTCAGGTTTACAAGGTTCTGCAGTCTTCTCAGGAATCACTTGCAAAACGTTCACAGTACCTTACTACTCACAAGTTCTGTGGGCCTCTCTGGGCTACCTTTCCCGAACTCCAAAACCTCTGATGTTTACTTTCTCTCTTCCAAACTCCAACTCCTCTTGACTTGTACACTTTTAGCATGTCACACAGTTCACTTGTTCAACGGGGTCGCCCCTGGTCTTGGCGCTGTTGTCAGACTACATGGTCTACCCATTACAGGTCACTCAACCAGGTGTCCACGGCTTTTGATATGCTCTCCTCATGTAATTCCATTTCACAAAATATATCTCTTTTTTATATATTTATTTTGTTATCTTTAAGCATTCTCATCATCTTTATCTTTAAACCTTATTGCCTTCTTCACATTTTACTTTCTTTAGCCATTTCCCTCATTATCTTGTTTGGTGGGGTTTTGCTCACACTTTGCCTCTTTGCGTAGCTCCCCTTCCGCTGTTTCACACTAACAGCCATTCTTAATTCCTTTCATTCGTCCCAACTAATAAAATTGATACTTTTCAATTGTCCTTCAATATCAGAGACTTTTGACAACGCTTTTTCGTAAGCGCGATCATTCTGATACAAGGTTTTACTGTCTCATTGTCTGTATCTCATTTGTTTTGTTTTAACTCTGAGCTTTCTATTAACATGCCGCATGCATGCGTTTGCATTGACACAATGGGCCTCATTACGACTCAGGCGGTAAGGGTTTTACGACGGCGTAAACAGCGCCGACCCTTACCGCCTGAGTACGAGGTCCCTTAGCGCCATGGCGTATTTAACACCTTCTTTTAGCAGGTGTTAAAATCCATGGCGCTAAGGGACCATGGAGTTAATTACGCCACCGTAAATTACGGTGGCGTAATTAAAGCCTTCCCCACTCCCATAATGCCTATGGGGCAAAAATGGGAATGGGGAAGGGTAAATGGGGATTGGGGACTTACCGCCCCGCCAAGGTCGGAATGGGGCGGTAAGTCCGCCAACCACCATGGCGTAAACGTAGTTTACGCCATGGTGGTAAAGTCACGGCCCAGGCGGCAACTTACCGCCTGGGTCGTAATGAGGCCCAATGTAATTCAGCGACTTTCCCTCACGTACCGGGCTTCTTTTTTGCATTGAAACTCACTGGTTATGTTGTTGCTTTGGTTAACTTCTGCTTCTCACGACTGAGGTCAGGGTCTCACCTCATGCCTCTCAGACACTCCTGAGCTCTTACCTCTCTGCCCAGGGGAACAAGCAACTACTTAGGCTCACAGAAGGATCAAAAGGCCTTTGGGCTCCCTTCTCTGGACTCTGGCTCCCTGGAGAAACAGTTCCCTCACCACGTTTCCTCTCGCAACCTCTTTCTGCAGTCAATAAGCATCTCAGCGTCCCATTCTCCACCTTCTAGGCTGCTACAGCTCAACTGTGACCCTGACTCACCCTTCTACTTGTTCAACTTGCTGTCTGTGATCGCTCCTTTTGTACTCCTGGGCATGGTCAACTTAAAGTGTCTGACCTTTTTAAGGGGACATATCTCCCTCTTCCTCGTCTCAGTCCTTGAGCAGTACTGTGGGGAATAGGTGTACTGGGACTTATAGTATCCCATGAAGACTGAAGGGTACTCAGCTAGGTCAATGTGTTGTTTATAAATGTGT
Source organism: Ambystoma mexicanum (assembly GCF_040938575.1). Classification (NCBI taxonomy): domain Eukaryota; kingdom Metazoa; phylum Chordata; class Amphibia; order Caudata; family Ambystomatidae; genus Ambystoma; species Ambystoma mexicanum. The sequence continues at coordinate 1,183,571,223 of NC_090928.1, read as the reverse complement.
GATGTATCTAATCCTCTCTTCCTCGCCTCCGTCCTATTCTGGTGTTCTCTATACAATGTTTGCCTTTGCTTTTGAAGGCTTTTCCTTCTTTTTATAATTAGTGGAACTTTGGCGGGCAGTGTAGGATAAAGCTGGTAATATCCTTGAACCACTAAGGGACATTACTACCCGGCACGCGTAATATAAAATGAAAGAAACACACCGATTGGTGCATTTCTGAGCCTTACCTTATGGTAAGCCTGCACACGTTGCGGTGTACGGGGGCATTACCTGACACAGTAATGGCCCCACTCATCAGGAGATATTGCCTAAGTAGGGTTAGTCAATACTAGCGAATGGAGGATAGTATCTCTTAAATCTCTAACTCATAACTCCCCTCCCGCTCACCCCTCTCATCCCGACCCTCTTTCCCCTTTTCTTTATTTAGCCCTCAACACTTTCAGAGTACATACTTACCTGTTGACTGTCAGCTGAATCTCACAGGCAAAGTTGTCACTTGTTGCAGTTCCCACTTACCCTCCCGACTGGTCCATTCCCCCAACCCCATTTTCCTGTAGGTATTAATCTCTGATGGGTATGAAAAAATGATGATCATTGCTGTCATATTTTGCTACCCTGGTAAATGTTCCTACCTCTGCTTTTTTACATTTTCTCCAGCATTGGATCTTTCATAGATTTACATACTGTGAATATTACCTGTTGTCCGTCTGGGAACCTCTGGTTACCTATGTTATAAAACATTTCCGAAAGGAACAATTGGCACCTTGAGTGTCCAACCCACATCGTTGTGAATGTTTTTGGTCCCTACCAATGGGATGTCGAGTGCATAGCACAGCCCCAGCAGTTTCACCTCATATTTCAACCATCATCTTTTCTGATAAGAATCCCTGTGTTTGTGTCTCCAAAGAGAGATAATATGGGCCTCATTACAGGTCGGGCAGTCTGGAAATAACAGTGGCGGTAAACCCGCCGCCACTGTTAATTCCGGACCGCCCGATCCCGAGTCCTGCAGGCGGGAGGTGGCGTTCCCGCCAGGTCTGACCTGGCGGGTTTACCACCGCCCGCCTGCAGGCGGACCAGGAAACACTGGCACCATCACGAGATGGTGCCGGTGTTTCCATGACCCCTATTCCCATTGAGTCCCACAGGACTCAATGGGAATGGGGATTTACACCATTCCGCCTCTGGAATTCCCGGGACTCTGGGGTTGTAATGCCCCGGTAATTCCGGGAATCACAGAGGCGGAATGGTAATACGAGTCCGGCGGTAACCAGGTGGTTTTACCACCTCGGTTACCGCCGGACTTGTAATGAGGCCCTATGTCAGCAACAATTGGCTGGAAATTACCTAAAGTACCAACTGAATATCACAAGAATGCAATTATCACATTGCCTTCCTTTTTCCAAAATGCTACCACCGTGGCAGAAACAGTATTACCTTCTTCCGACGTCAAGAGGGCCTTAAAGTATTTCCTCGCCCGCACAAAATCCTTCAGGGCTACAAGCCAACTTTTCATTGTATTTGGGTGTAGCTTAGGCAGCAGTGAGAAAGACCGAACCTGCAGAGATTCATAACCATCTAATTCTATGTCAAGACGGAGGTGAGCGCTTCATCTTCTTATTTATTTGCTCTCCAGCAGTTTCAACACAACAAATAAAATGTCCATCCTTCCGATGGCACAAACACATTTTTTTTTTTCTTTTTCAAAACTTCATTTCCCATCAGCCTAGGCCCTGAACCCAGTGTCCTGGTCATGTGACCTAGTCCTTCCTCTTCCTGTAAACCTCCTCTTCTTTTCCTGCTCTCCAAGAGATAAGTACCCTTTCACTTAGCTGCGCATTTCTGTCAGCTTTTTGTCTTGGGTTATCAATTGTAGCGATGATAGATAGCGTTTTTCTCATGACCATTCATTAGGACAGCGCGCAGGGATCGCGCAGCGTAGGGAGGATTCGACAATCCTTTACTTTAAATTGTTTTTAGCCTGAGCCCCGTGCTGCAGTATCAGCACCTCAGGGGCCGGCCTGAGACACCGCACTCGCGTCGACAGAGCCCCCACCTTCGTGAGGGAGGCGCGAGAGACAGAGTTAACGCCCTACGCGGACGACGCCGGAGGAGATACGTCTTTCCCCAGCCCTCCACCCTCGCGGGGGCGGGGCTTCGCCGAGGAACTCGGCGTATAGGGCGAGGGACGAGCCCCCCCTCCCTCGGGAAGGAGGGGCTAACCGCTGCGCGGGCAGTGTGACCCGATTCCCCGGCAGAGCTAGATCGATAATCTTTACCGGAATTGGTGAACTCAGTGCCTACACTGAAAAAAAGTAACGAAGCTGCTTTGCAGTCAGGTGCAGCCTCTAGATAAAGGAGTGAGAATTGGACGTGCCCTTACACCTGTTCAGGTACTATCAGGCACCTACCAGCACATATCATGACCGATTTTGAGTGGAGCGAGGAGGAGCAAGAAGCCACGTACTCGGAAGATCTGGCTCAGAGCTTCAAGGACGTGCTGGGTAATTCACTCATAGAGGCAGTGGCTCTAGGAGTCAGACCCCTGCAGGACCGCCTGCTAACAATCGAGACTTTCCTAAGCCAAAAGGACAGAAGCACCGTACCATCAACAAGCACGTCCACCAGGGCCACGCCAGAGAGCCCTCAGGGGTGTACGAAGGCCCGGAAGAGCGCAAACTCTTCTGACCCCCCGGGCCAACCTGAAGGGACGAATCCAAAGGCCCCGGAGGCATCCAACACTTTCAATAGGCTCAGAGAAGCCTTTATGGCCAAATCGGAGGTGCCGAGCCTCATGACCCCCTACCCAGGGGAAGAGAATATGGGAGACGCAGGAGAGGAGGTCCCTCGAGAAGGGGAATCCGTAGAATCTCCAACATCCTCGCAGGAGGAGGAAGATAAGGACGGAGACGAAGGGAGCTTACCGCCTCCGAGAAAGAGACTGAGAAAACTGAATCATCTAGAGGAGGAAACCTCAGACATGTTCCAACCCGAGGAGATTAGGAACCCGAGATCTTCGGAATGGGTGCCCTCCCCGAGAGTGGCACGATACATGGCGCAGAGGCTACGCAAGGCCTTAGAGAAGGAAGTGAGGCAAAGAATGAGGGCGGAATGCCCCAGGCCGGAACTCCCAGGGAAGGTAGCAGAAGCGCCAGAATTGGACCCTAAAATGTTTGCGTTTGTGGCGAAAGCGAATAGAGACCCTAGGAAAGGGATGGACCGCTCCTGGAGGAGTTGTCAGGAGAAGGTCCTGGATCTAGCAGGCCCACTAGCCAAGATCATGGACCTGGCAGAAAGAGCGAAAGACACAGGAGAAGAAATTGACCCGGACGGATTAGCGAACTGGGCCCAAAGAGCCGTATGCCTGTTAGGTAACGCGAACGGCGCCATATCCTCAGAGCGCAGAAGAGGACTGCTTTTGAAGATAGATCAAAAGCTAGGAGACCTGTCCTCCTACGAAGCAGGAGAGGCCACGCAAGGACTGCTGTTCGGCGAGACCTTCGGAAAGGAGATGGGGAGGTTCGTAGGGACCTACACCTCATTGGAGAAAGCGCAAGCCTCCATTAGAAAAATCTTCCCCGGAAGGGTTTTTGGAGGGACCGGTCGCTACAGAGGCCGAGCGTCCGGTCGTTATCAGTCAGCCAGAAGGCCTCAATCGAACAGAGCGCAATATTGGGAAGATAAGAAGCCAGACACCTTCTTCCAACCCAGAGGCCGTTTCCCCAGAGGAAAGCGAGGCAGAGGACAGGGAAGAGGACAATTCGTTCCCACAGGTGAGAGTATCCGCCTACCCAGCAGTAGGGGGGAGGATAGCGATGTACTGGGAGAACTGGCGCGCGCTTTCCTGCGACGCTTGGGTGCTTCAGTCAGTCAGGGGCCTACACATACAATTTACACAGACCCCGATCCAATACAGAACCCCCAGGTTGATAGTGACAGCGCGAACAGAAGCAGCCCTGTTGCGAACAGAACTTCAGAGTTTAGCGGAGAAACGGGCCATCGAGCCATGCGTAGCTCCGAAATTTATAGGCAATATGTTCCTGGTTCACAGGAAAGAGAAAGTGAGACCAGTAATAAATCTGAAGGACTTGAACGAGTGGGTAGTTTACAACCACTTCAAGATGGAAGGGACTCACCAGCTGAGAGACACGCTCAGACAGGGCGACTGGCTCACAAGAATAGACCTGAAAGACGCGTATCTCACGATCCCAGTAGATCAGGAATACCGACCCTTCCTGGCTTTCAACTGGGACGGGCGATTATGGCAGTTCGCCACGATGCCTTTCGGACTAGCGTCCGCTCCCTGGGCATTTACGAAAATGATGAGACCAGTAGCAGCAATCAGAGAGAAGGGCATTCGGATCATCATCTACCTAGACGATATCCTAATAATGGCAAGCAGCGAAGAGGCGCTGCGATATCAGACCAGATGGGTGGCGAACCTACTGACCTCTTTGGGATTCCTAGTGAACCAAGAGAAATCGGAAACTGTACCAGTCAGGAGGATAGAATTCCTAGGTTTCATTATAGATACCAGGTCGAACAGGAAGATCAGGGATATTCGAAGGGAGATAAGGACCTGCCTCGACAGACCGTCCACATCGCTGCGAACAATCGCAAGAATTGTGGGTCTGCTGGCAGCGTCAATTCAAGCGATATTCCCGGGGCCCCTTCATTACCGAGTGCTCCAGAGGTTCAAAATAAGACACCTACAGCAAGGACTCGGCTATCACCAGCTAGTCCAGCTAGACCAAGAAGCCCGAACGGAGCTAGAGTGGTGGCTCCAGAACATGGAGGCATGGAACGGCAGAGCCATTTTTGGCGACCGGCCGGACATGGTAATAGAATCGGACGCCAGCAGGGCAGGCTGGGGTGCCCGATGCGGAGAACTCCAAACGGGAGGCAGATGGAGCTCGGAGGAGCTCAAGCTTCACATAAACTGCCTGGAGCTTCTGGCCGGCTCTTTTGCTATCAGAGCTTTCACCAAGGACAGAGTGAACTCATGTATACTTCTGAAGTATGGACAACATCTCAGCAGTCAAATACATAAATCACTTAGGTGGGACGAAGTCCAGATTGTTAGCAGAGATAGCCAAGGACTTCTGGCACTCTTGTCTGGAGTCGGGAACGGCAGTGACGGCAGAATATCTACCAGGAGCCCAGAAAGTGGTGGCAGACTGGAACTCCAGACATCTCACAGACACCAGCGACTGGATGCTGCACAGAGCGACATTCCAGCGGATAGAGAAGCTCTGGGGACCATTTCACGCAGATCTATTTGCGTCCAGACTGAACGCTCAAATGAGCAGGTTTTTCAGCTGGAGGCTGGACCCAGCAGCAGCAGGGACAGATGCTTTTCTGCAAGATTGGAGAGGACAAACGCTATATGCTTTCCCTCCATTTATAATGATAAGCAGAGTTCTAACAAAAGTCCGCAAGGAGGAAGCGAATCTGATCATAGTAGTGCCGATATGGAAGTCCCAAGTCTGGTTTCCAGCGTTAATGGAACTGATGGCGGACTATCCTCGAGTGTTGCCGCAAGAGGAAGATCTCCTCACGGACCCAGCTGGGTCGTATCACCCTCTGAGAGTGAAGGGGACGATGCCGCTAATGGTGTGCAAGATAGCAGGAGACGTTGGAATCTCCCGGGAATTTCGCCTCAAGCTGCGAGCCTCATCGCAGAATCATGGGCTCCATCGACTAGAAGGAGCTACGATGCAGCTTGGAACAAATGGTCAAGATGGTGCAAGGCGAGAGGTTTTCATCCCGTTTCTGCCCCTCTAGTAGAGATCGTGAACTTCCTGGCGGAACTTCTGCAGGACGGTAAAGCCTACCGCACGATAGGGGTATATCGATCGGCAATATCGACAGGCCATATGCCTATTGATGGAGTACCAGTAGGTGAGAACGTGGCAGTAATTAGACTCCTGAAAGGGATAAGATGCAGAAAGCCACCGCAACCGAGGTATAAATCTCTATGGGACGTTACAGTCGTGCTTCGACTATTAGCCGACTGGCCCAGTAATAGGTACCTAACACTGGGAAGACTGTCGGAGAAATTAGCGATGCTTCTATGCATGATCTCTTGCAGGAGAGTAGCAGACGTCAGAGCATTGGAAGTAGACAGAATGATATACGGGCCAGACGGAAGTCATGAGTCTAGCAGGGATAGACATGGCGACGTTTGGAGCTCACTCTATAAGAGGAGCGGGGGCATCCAAAGCACTCCGTCAAGGAGCGACATTGCAGGATATTCTGAAAGCAGCCGATTGGGCGAGTGATAGCACGTTCAGAACGTTTTACTTTAAGCCAATTAATGCACTGGCAGAAGCTATGGTAAGAAGCTTTGAACAAGCATAATGCTCGCCTCCGTCTTGACATAGAATGAAGATTCCCCCTGCTAATAGCACAGGGAGCTCTTGATTCTATTAAAGACAAGGAGGCGAGCATTAATCTCCCACCCGAGATACACGAGAGAAGGATAAAAGATTACGTGGGAATATTAAGATATGTACGGAGTGAATAACAAGTGCATTTTTCCTCAGGAATAGGGTGTGTATCCGCCGCCCTAATTTGTACTGTTGTCTTTCCGTCTTAGGAGAAGATCAGAAGAACGGCTGAGTAAGCACGAGAGCTGATCGGAAAGCATCGATTGTGATCGCAAGTTTGGATGCGAGAGTTCGTTTTCACAGTTCTACAGTTCAGGGACCTCCCGGATCAAGTTGTCAGTTCAGGAGATGTTCACGATGTTAATTGGAATGCAGTCAAAGAAGAGGAGGTTTACAGGAAGAGGAAGGACTAGGTCACATGACCAGGACACTGGGTTCAGGGCCTAGGCTGATGGGAAATGAAGTTTTGAAAAAGAAAAAAAAAAATGTGTTTGTGCCATCGGAAGGATGGACATTTTATTTGTTGTGTTGAAATTGCTGGAGAGCAAATAAATAAGAAGATGAAGCATAATGCTCGCCTCCTTGTCTTTAATAGAATCAAGAGCTCCCTGCGCTATTAGCAGGGGGAATCTTCATTGTTTCATATTATTAGCACTCGTATCCCAGAAGGAAGGCACCCTGCAAGGCCACGAGGGGGGGCCCAGAGCTCCCTGTGAGAAGGTATCCCACGAGAAGGAGGGCACCAGCCTCTGAACTTCACCAGTCCAAACTCTTGTATCCAGATGCCCCCATCCCAAGACATCAGCATTCCAGTGTACCGCTCAACCCCAGACAACCAGCCATAAAACTGTTAGTGTGCCGATCTATCAGGACGATCACAGTAGAAAGGAGAGCTCACCCCACCTGGGGTCCCTGCGATTTATGCTGCGAAGAAAATAACACATTTAAGCTCGGGTGGGAAGAAATGGAACGGCGCTGACGCGTCTGGGATCGAGCAGGGGTTTAGAGTTATTGTGACCTCAAAAGTAGCCCCTGCTAACATGTCTGCAGTACGAGGTGCATATTAAGCCACAGATAGTAGATCTACTGAATTGTTACAGTAATTGCCAATTAAGATCTTTGCGCTTGATGACTTATGAAGAAGAATCCCATGTGGAAGAAGAGGAGCAGGTGAAGCTGGGACCAATGGCCTGGCATCCCATATGGAGCAGGCTGCTTATGTTATGTATAGGGTCGTGACAACCAACTATGAGGTTTTTTAACCTATGTGATATCAAAATGTGCTGTTGGTAGAATCTTCTGACGGATAACAAACAATGACATTACATGCTGTCTGATTTACCTACCCTGTCAAATGTTCCTACCTCTGTGTAGGTTGTCAAATGTGCTTAGTGCCTACCCATTGAAATGCAACCACACTTTCGAATGGATTGTTTCCTCCCATGTATTCCTCATCTTCAGGTATGTTGTCTCCCAGCTTTGCTGCTTCCGAAACATTTTTCATCAGAAGGTGCTGTGTTCGAGGCCACGGAGTCGTAGTCCCTCGAGGGCCGCCGTTGAGTGTTGACATCATCCGCTGTATAAAGGGCTCGAGCAGAGCCCGTTACCTCAGTTCTGTTTTTCCGAGCAACTGCTTCGTGTCATGAACGGCACATCAGGTTCTCGACAATGTCCTTGTCATCAACTCCCACCACACACAAGACAGATTTAAAAAAATGTCAGAAGTGTGGTAGGAAAATGTCAATAACCGACCCCCATCGGAATTGCCTCTGATGTCTCAGCACAGACCATCGGGTTGACGAGTGCGGTTCCTGTCAGGCCATGTCCAATAAGACTCTTAGGGAACGTAGAGGTAAGCTGGCGGTGGGGGAGGAAACTTACAAGTCTTCTAAAAGACAAAAAGATTTGGATGAATCTAGTAGAAAATCTCAACATGGGTCGAGGAGTGTTAGGCAGAAACCTGTGCAGTTCCCTTAGGGACCACTGCAAAAAGTTTAAGACCAGAGGAGTAAGCAGTAAACCCAATTGGTAGCAGTCTGCACCACCCAGATTTACCTGGTAGCTGTGGCTGAGCAGTCAGACTTCTCTCAATAAGAGTTAGGCAGTATATAGAGTATACACAATAGGGCTCAAAATACAGTAGAACAAGCAAACACTGACCAGAGCTTTGGTATTAAAAGTATATAATTATTTATTTAAAACACTTATGAAAATACACTGGCACTAATATATCACGCAAGTTCAAACTTTCTTCAATGGGCCTCATTACGACCCAGGCGGAGCACCATGGTGCTATTAGCACCATGGTCCATGCCGGTGTCCGCCATGGCGGAATGGGGAATTACCACCCCATTCCAAGGTTGGCGGGGCGGTAATTCCCCATGCCGCCATGGCCCTTCCCCATTCCCATTTTTGCCCCATAGGGCTCAATGGGAATGAGGAAGGCGCTAAGTACGGTGCCGCAAATTGCGGCACCGTACTTAGCACCAAGGTCCCTTTGCGGGTCCCTACTTTAACGGCTGGTAAAACCAGCCGTTAAGGTCGGGTCCCGCAAAGGGACCTCGTAATTAGGCGCTAATAGGTTAACGGCGCCGCAGCCTTTTACAGCGCCGTTAACCCATTAGCGCCTGGGTCATAATGAGGCCCAGTCACTATAAGTATATACACCTCCCTAGTTAATTATTGGACAAGTCTAGGTTAAGACACCACTTATTAGCAAAACAGAGGTGAGCGTGTAACCTTAGATGGCACTCCAATAATTTGTTAAAAAGGGAGAGAAAAGGCAGAGTATGGAAATAACACAGTACCACCACTTTTAAGAAACCACAGCAAGTCAAGAAAGGCAGGGTCTACTGTAGAGCCAAAGTTCATAGGCCAGGCCCACTCTTGGAGAGAGCAAGGCGGAATGTGCCCAAGATCACACAGTGGAAATGCACTCAAAGTCTTTGCAGAAAATGTCAAAAGAGGTTGGAGCAGTTCAGAAAGGCAAAGTTAGCAGGTCTGAGGCCAACCTAGTCGGAAAGTCAAGGATTTATAGGACACCTTAGACAATCCGTTGCAAGGGAGACCAGGCGGGACACAGTACCTGAAATTGTGAGAAAGCTCCAGCGGTGGCAGTTGTTCCTGGCAGCGAGTGAAAGTCGTGGCTTCGACCAGAGGAAGAGAAGATCTCGACGAGGAAGAAAGCTGGAGGTCGTTGCACTGCCAGGAAAGAAACCAGCCGCGGAGTTCCCAATTAAAAGGTACAACCCTTTTATTCACGGTCAGTGGTGAAGCGTGGCTATCCGGCCGCCGGGGTGCTTGGCATAGGCGATTCGACCACGATAGGTCCTGGAAGGCGAAAAAGGCGAACTGGTTGGTCCCACCAGCTCAAAGGGAAGAAGACTCTCCTGGAAGAAGATCTCCTCTGTCGTCGGGGAAGTGTTGAGTTCGTACAGCAGGGCTCCACTGGTGGTGTCGTCGTTGTAGATGGCTCAGCTTCTCCCCTCTTTGGATTCTTTAGGTCCTGTGGCGACTTCTGAAGTTCCAGTCCCCAAAGCCCTGCTTTTATGCAGAAAAACCCCCATTCAACAGCCTAGCTGTCACTCAAACATGCTAAGTGACCACTCGGCCAATCACACAAGAGTGCGACTTAAGTTGCCAAGGCAACTCAGCCCAGGGTGCCTAATCCCTCTCCCACACATCCTATAAACCCCAGACAGAGTGGCGCCATTTGGAGGGCTTCTGTGCAGAAGCCCGCCAAAAAGTGGAACAAAGGGCTCGACTTGGGTTAGAGTTTCAGAGGCGAACACAAACGCCATTTTAAAACCGAGTCCTGGCAAAAAGACCCAACCGGGGAATTAATATTAAATAAATAACCCGGCGATATCTTTAACATTGCACCAAAAAGTGGTGCATTTAAAATCAATGGGAAAATCCCATAAGAAATTGTCCGGTGGAATATTTTGCGTGGTATCCACTGCCACCAGCCAGAAACTCGACAAGGGTGGACTGGACAGTACCCCCTTGGAAAACAGACCCTGAGGCAATCAAATTACCCCTACCAGTACTTCCACAATATGATGGTTTGTACTGGTTCTGTTCACAATTTGAGACTAGTAAAGCCAATGGTGGCTTTACATGCCCTGGGAGACAGTAGTCAGTCCCAGGGTATGGAGTCTATGTTTGGGGGTCACTAGGACACCCATGTGTTACTGCACTGAGGGTGCTGTGTAACACACATACCAAAAACACAAGAAGCCCTATGGAGTAAAAGACCCCATAGCCCATAAAACACATTCACAGTCAAAGGACATTCTCAAATCATGCCTAAGAGTGGGAGAAAAAGAGTCTCACTCTTAGCAGGAGAAAAAAATAAACCCCAAAAATCCAGCAAAGCTGCTGGGGGACTCACTAGGTTTGGAAAATTAGCCTTAACAGAGAATTCTCCCTAACAAGGAGGTAGAGACCGAAAAGTCCCTCGAGGTTATCCTCCTTGTCTTCGACTAAAGTCAAAAAAGCAACGTCACAGGTCTTCTTCCTCCTCTGAGAGGAGAGTGACTTATCCATCCAAGCACGATTCCCCTGAAAAATGGGAGGCCTTTAGAGCTTCGATGCTTAAAATATTCGAGAAAGGGGCCCAGACCCCCTCGAAGATGCCGCCTGGAGATCATGCCTCTACCGACTCTAAAAGTGACACAGGGAGATCATCGACTAAACACGCGAGAGCTGAAAAAGAGTTGAGAGTATCATCAAGGGAAAGTTCCCCTACGTCTTGTACTAAGACAAAACCTATGGTGCATGAATCGCTGGTAGCGGAATCAACGTCGAAGTCGAAACTCCACTCGACAAAGTCGACGACTACTGCGTCGAAAACCGCCGATGAAAATAGCGTTGATGACCTTGACTGTATCGAAGCCTTCTTCGACAGTATCGAAGCTTCCTTCGAAAACATCAAAGCCAGAACCTTTTTTAATCAACACCTTTTTCGAGGCATTCTTTAATCCCGATACACAAGTCGACGCCATTGCCCATGCCTAAGTCGATACCACCCTCTTTACCTGAAAAAAGCTTTCCATCCTCAACCCAGACAGGAATTTTTCAGATCCATGTCATCCATTTTTGAAGAACACTCCTCTGAAGAGGACGTCACTTCAGCTGGAGTTAGGTTTGGAGCCAGAGAGGTTCTTGAAGAGCTAGTGGACCCAAATTCCAAGCTAACAGATTTTTATGACTGTCTCCAAAAGGCCATTGGCCTACACAGTTAACCTAAAGTGGAATTTGAGAGACCAGACCCTAAAGATCATGCTGATCCTAGTTATAGAAATCTTATGGGAAGGGTAAACGATTTTATGGGTTGGAAGGCAGTTTTGACCAGGATGACATGACGGACATTATGAGTGAAGGTCCTCTAAAAGATCCTGTTCTTCCATTCCATAAAGCACTTCAGAAGACGGTGATGGTAAATTGGAATGCTCCTGATTCTATTTCATCAGTAAACAAGAAATGTGTACCAAAATACAAGCCACCTTTATCAGATCCGGAATATCTTTATAAACATCCCTCCCCTGAAAGTCTAGTGGTTAAAGCTGCAACCTCCACTAGGCCATCAGCTTACCCCTCAATACCACCTGACAGGGATGATAAAAAAGTTGATGCTTGGGCCTGGAAGGTTTTTTCTTCGGGCGGCATGGCCCTTAAATCGACTAATGTGACTTGTACTTTAGCAAGATTTAAATATACCTTGTGGGACTGCATGACATCAGCGGCTGAACGCATCCCGGAAGGTGAGGAACAGGATGGTTTCCTGGCTATAGTAAAAGATGTTAGAGAATCCATGGAGGAATGCCTTCAGTCAGGACTGGACACTGCTGATAGTGTAAGCATGGCATCTAGCACGGTCCTTCGCAGGTTTGCATGGCTAAGGAAATCTGGCTTTGCACCTGATGTGCAGTCTAGATTACTTAATATGCCCTTTGACGGCTTGAGGTTGTTTGGCAGCAGGGTGGACGAGAGCTTGGAAAAGCTGCAAACCTCAAAAGCGGCAGCAAAATCACTTAGCGCCGCTATAAAACAGTCTCAGCAACACTTACGCAGGCTCATCTTCCTGGAAGAGTCGCCCCTTTCGCTTCTATTCCTCTTTTGGAAAAGGGAGGGGGCAGGGCAGTCAAAGAGGCCAACAGAGAAAACCCTTTCGTGGTGGAAAAGGGAGAGGTGCTAGTTCAGCCACAACAGCGGCTAATACCTCCTCAGCCGCTGCAAAGACACTTTGAGGTCTTCATCCACAAGACCCCGGTGGGAAGCAGAATAACTTGGTATCTGGACGAATGGCGGGGCATTACGTCAGATTCCTGGGCACTATAGATAGTGACCCATGGTTACTGCCTTCCTTTTTATCAAAGACCTCAAGATCATCCACCGGGAGCCAACTCTGTAAAAATTCCAGACCTGCTCCTTGTGCAAGAGATTTTAACCCTATGAGACAAAGGTGCAATAGAACATGTACCTGTAGCGGAAAGGAACAAGGGTTGGTACTCCCCTTATTTCCTCATCCCTAAAAAGGACGGAGGATTGAGACCCTTCTTGGACTTAAGAAATTTGAACAAATTCCTCAGGAAGGACAAGTTCAAGATGGTGACCCTTTCTCAGATTCTTCAGGCTCTTCAGCTTCAGGACTGGCTGGTTTGATTTTACCTTCAGGATGCTTACTTTCATGTGCCAATCCATCTCAAGCAGAGAAAGTACCTGAGGTTCGCAATTGGTGGTTCTCATTATCAGTTTCGGGTTCTACCATTTGGGCTATCCTCCGACCCGAGGGTTTTCACCAAACTGATGGGGGTGGTGGCAGTGAGTATCAGGAGAAGGGGATTCACGTCTATCCTTATTTGGACGATTAAATAATCAGGGCAAGTTCACCCAAACGAGCCCAAGAACATCTAGCCTTGACCTGCCACTTCTTACACAGACTGGCCTTTTCTCTCAATTACAAGAAGTCGCAAATGATTCCAAGCCAAAGACTCCAATTCATCGGAGCAGTCCTGGATACTTCCTCAGGTAAAGCCTCGCCTCCCGAGGAGAGTGCTCACCACATTCTGCAGATGGTAATAAAGTTTCAAAATGCCCAACATTTATCGACATTTGATTTTCAAAGGTTGCTCGGCCTCATTGAAATCTTCATTTTTCTGGTGCCAGAGGCCAGATTGAGGATGAGATCCCTTCAATGGGCCCTCAGGACTCAATGGTCCCAATTTTCAGGCGAAATGTCAGATCTTCTGCAAGTCCCACCCAAAGTGGCTCAAGATCTCCTATGGTGGGCTTGCAAGGAGAATATCCGCAAAGGGGAACCTTTTTGGCAACCGTGACCGGAGATAACGGTAATGACAGACTCCTCACTCATGGGGTGGGGAGCCCACACCAAAGATCTGACAATCAGCGGTCGTTGTTCTCCATCGGAGTGCAAACTACACATAACCTTTTGGAGCTGGGGGCAATCAGACTAGCGCTGAAGGCTATTCTGCCCTCTGTACAGGGAAAGAATGTCCTGATAATGACTGTACTACCTCAACAAAAGAGGAGGCATAGGACCACTTCCACTGTGCAGAGAGGCAATGCAGCTCTGGTTCTGGGCAATGCAAGGAGGAATCTCTCTATCAGCAGTTCACCTAGCTGGAGAGCTGAACACAGCGGCAGACGCTCTAAGCAGCCAGAGCACAGTCTCCCACGAATGGGAGCTAGCTCAGGAAGTCCTTAGAGATCTTCACCCTTTGGGGAAGCCCTCAAGTGGATCTGTTCGCAACCGGTGCCAACCGGAAGTGCGAGCTGTACTGCTCAAGGGACACGTTCGTGGTGGACTGGGTATTTCCACTCCTACGCGTTTCCTCCAGTCCCTATGATTCTTCAGGTAATCAGGAGGTTGAGAAAGTTCAGGAAAACCATGATCCTAATTGCCCCGGATTGGCCCAGGAGGACGTGGGACCCGAACCTTCTGGACATGTCCATCTGCCCTCCAATACGTCTTCCACAAAGAGAGGATCTTCTCTCGTAAGAGCAAGGTCAGGTACTCCATCCAGAAGCCAAAACTCAGCCTTCACGCATGGTTTCTGAGAGGCTGAGATATAAGGATTGGGACTTTCTGGATGACGTAATGGAGATTTTGCTTTCGGCCAGAAGGCCAGCAACAAAATCCCTGTACCGGTGTTGTTGGAATAAGTTCAGTAACTGGTGCAGGGATAAGAATGTGGATCCATTTCTTTCTAATACTCCAACAGTACATTCTTTCCTCTTAAACTTGGCCAATTTGGGGCTCCAAATTGGCACTATAAAAGTATATCTGGCAGCGCTATCTATCTTTAAGCGTTCCTCGGAAGAGGTGTCCTATTTTGAAATGCCCTTAGTAATTCAATTCTTGAAAGGGCTAACAAATGTGTACCTCTCCCCCCCCCCCCCGACACCTTTTCAGGTGCCCATCTCGGATTTGAATTTAGTCTTAAAATTTCTCATGTGTGCCCCTTTCAAACCTTTATATTCTTGCCTATTAAGACTTCTCACTCTTAAAACAATTTTGTTGGTGGCTATAACATCAGCCCGCAGGGTAAGTGAGTTGCAGGCACTTTCTTGTAAGCCTCCTCACACTATTTTCCATAGAGACAAAGTTATTCTAAAAGTCAAACCATCTTTCTTGCCTAAAATAATCTCGGATTTGCATCTGTCACAGAAAATTACCTTACCTTCTTTTTATCCTCCTCCGCACGCTAGTAAAGAAGAGGAAAGGTTGCATAGACTGGATCCAAAAAGGACTCTCAGTTTCTACATTTCCAGATTAGAAAATCTTTGCAATGTGACCAACTATTTGGTGGGTTTACTGGACACAAATTGGGCCTTGGAGTGTCTAAACAAACTCTATCCAGATGGATAATTCTAGCAATCTCTGAATACTATAAATTGACTGGAAAAGAGCCTCCAGGTGGTTTAAGGGCTCATTCAACCAGAGGTATGGCAACTTCCACGGCTCTTCAGAGGGGTGTCCCGTGCAGGATATTTGTGCGGCGGCCACCTTGCCATCAATGCACACCTTTGTGAAGCACTACTGCTTGGACTCTACTTCATATCAAGCTGTCCTTCATTCAGTCCATAATTGAAATTTTCTGGTACTCCCTCCTCCAAATTCTTACTGCTTTGGGAGCTTATCTAAAGATGAGGAATACGTGGGAGGACATAATTCATTCGAAGAACAATTTGCTTACCAACTGTAACGTTCTTTCGATTGGATGTTCCTCCCACGTATTCCTCATCGACTCTCCCAACCTACCCCTCCATATAGTTTATGCCAGTTGTTGCCCTCAAACTTCCTTAAGAGCCTGAGGACTTTAAGCCTGATCTGCTGATGCGACCGTGAACATCGTAAAAACAGAACTGAGGTAATGGGCGCTGCTCGAGCCCTTTTATACAGCGTTTGACGTTGACGCTCGACGGCAGCCCTCGTGAGACTATGACTCCGCGGCCTCGAACACAGCGCCCTCTGGTGAAATCTTTTTCTGAAGCTGCAAAGCTGGGAGACAACATATCTAAAGATGAGAGATACGTGGGAGGAACATCCAATCCAAAGAACGTTACAGTTGGTAAGTAATTTGTTCTTCTACACGGTCAAAATGTGCTATCGGTAGGATTTTCTGACGGGTAGCAAAAATTACATGCTGTCAGATTTTCCTATCCTGTCAAATTTTCCAACCTCTGCGTAGGCTGTCAATTGTGCCCAGTGCCTACCCATTGAAATCTATCCACACTTTCCTTCTACACGGTCAAAATGTGCTATTAGTGGGATTTTCTTATGGGTAGCAAAAATAAATTGCATTACATGCTGTCAGATTTTCCTACTCTTGTCAAATTTTCCTACCTCTGCATAGGCTGTCAAATGTGCCTAGTGCCTACTGTAAGGAAGGCATGGTATCAAAGCAAGACAGACACAAGTTATCACAGTTTAAGGGTGTTTATTAAACTGTAAAGTGGGTGAGATAAATGCCTAATCTAAACCTAAATCTAAGATGGGAGCAAGCTACGACCATCAAATAATAATAATAATACAGTCCTAGTAGAATCTAGTCAAATAAAAAGGGCCTAGACTAAAAATAAAAGATTGCCAATCCTTAACACTATGCTACAAAGTAGTGTGGGATAATGTTCACAAGAAAAGAAAGATGTGTTCTCAAAATGATAAGTTAGGATGTTATGGCCGGGGTCTCCCCTCCCTGCGTTTTTAGCATGGGACAAGGCGGGACTCTTGAGCACAGCACACTCCTGGGCATCTCTGGCTCGAGTTCACAGTTCCTTTTCACTATATCAGGGCCTTCTGTACCCAAGTCTCTTCTTATGCAAAGTCTCTTACTTCAGAGGCTTGATATGCCAAAACAACAAAACCAAAGTTCCTTCTGATAACCTTCACGTAGGGTGATTACTCTTCACCCTTGGATCTCCCTCAGCCAGGCTCCGATCCTTCTTTCAGCGTTAACCTCCCAAAGCACTTCCCAACTTAAACAGATACTTCCGAAGGGCGATCTCCTCTTGCTGGATCACTCTGGTAACCTATGACAAGGCCAGGCTTTACAAAATCACAGTTCGTACGGCGTTCCCCTCAGCAAGGTGCAAACGTAATTTTCACAATTGGCTTATCACAACTTTTACAAAGTTTCAAGGACTTTCGATTGTACAAGGGGTTTTGGTCGACCCATGTAGGACCACATTGACACCTCAGGTTGACCTTCCCTAAGGCCTCTTGGTATTTGTAATTTCTTATCCCTTTTTGTTCAACATAGTGGGCCTCATTACGCCCCGTGCAGTGCTGGAAAGAAGGGGGCCGGTACGGGACCGGCCCCCTTCATTCCGACAGGGCTGATTACAAGCTTCCCATCGCGGGACCTGGATCGCACGCCTGGTAAAACCAGGCGTGCTTTCCGGGTCCCGCGAGGGGAAGGAGGTAACAACGGGACACCTGTAATGTGCCCGTTGTTACCTCCCTGCCCATTCCCATTGAGCCCTATGGCGGCTCAATGGGAATGGGGAATGGTTTTCTGCAAGGAAGAATGACCGGGTCCTCCAATGTTGGAACAACCCGGTTATTCCTCATTGCAGGAACCCGTTAAACGAGCCCGGATTGGTGGCAGCCATGGAGCTAATACCGCCAAACTCGTAATGAGGGCCAGTCTCTTTGTTCAGGAGACGAGTACCAAGTTCATTCACACAAGACCTCTGTCTCTTCATCTTCTTAATGTTGCCACTGCAACCTTGAGTCTAACACAGACAGGCCCACTAATCAGGTTCATCTGACTCACCGGCTGTGCTGAACTCATTGGTGTTTCTTTTGCCATTTAAGTCAAGGACGGTACCACAAAGGCAACAGTGTCTTTCTGCCCTGGCTATCAGTGCGGGAGGGTTCCATGTACCGCTGACATCCGTCACACCACTCGGCAACTGCGATTCCCGGTTTTATGTGTCTTTCATCGGAGGCTTCGCAGGTCTGGGTTGAAAATGGCAAGGGCAGCTGCCTCCTTGATGTCCTTTCAGGCCTCGCCGCCTTTCTCCTCCGGTTGAACCATCATCCTAGAATAGTGGTTTCCTCGTGCATACGGCCTTGCTGAAAGTGTGCTCTCGTGCTCCACCTTTTATCCCAATGGGGAAGGGCAAGAGCAGTCAGGTGTGTGTAGTTGTCAGCAATTGCCTGACACTGCCTGACCCTTGTGTTGCGGCATGTCAGGTAAACGGCTCTGGTATAAGTCCGATGTCGCTCACGGTGGGAGAAAATGTTTGTGTTGGAAAATGGGGCGGGGTACAGTTTTTAAGTATCCTACTGGGCAGGATGGGAAAAAGGTGTCATAAGGAATGGGATACCGCGTCTCACCCTTCGGTGTCCCACTTCCACTTCCCAAAGACCTTCAGTTCAGGTGATGCTCCCGCACTGGTCCACCCCCAGGAACTGGATCCAATATCTATGGCTGTGTCCTGGCCACCTGGATGACAGATCCCCGGGGACTAGCGGGTGAGACACCTTCAGGTTTCTCACAGTATCCATTGAAATGTACTCACACTTTCTTTCTACACTGGCAAAATGTGCTATCAGTAGGAATTTCTGGCGGGTAGCAAAAAATTACATTACATGATGTTGGATTTTCCAACCATATCACATTTCCCTACCTCTGCTTAGCCTGTCAAATTTGCCTAGTGCCTACCCATTGAAATGTACCCGTACTTTCCTTCTACATGGTCAAAATGTGTTATTGGTAGGATTTTCTGACGGGTAGCAAAAAATGACAATGCATGCTGTCATATTTTCCTACCTGGTCAAATTTTCCTAGATCTGCATCGGCTGTTAAATGTGCCTAGTGCCTACCCATTGAAATGTACCCACACTTTCCTTCTACATGGTCAAAATGTGCTATTGGTAGGATTTTCTGATGGGTAGCAAAAAATGACATTTCATGCTGTCAGATTTTCCTACCCTGTCACATTTTCCTACCTTTGCGTAGCCTGTCAAATGTGCCTAGTGCCTACCCATTGAAATTAACCCACACGTTCCTTCTACACGGTCAAAATGTGCTATCGGTAGGATTTTCTGACAGGTAGCAAAAAAATCATATTACAATTGCTGTCAGATTTTCCTACTGTGTCACATTTTCCTATCGGTAGGAATTTCTGACATACCCCTGTGTTTGTAGCCCGGCAGGGGTGGGGTGGAGCTACACCGTGGTGGTGGTCGCTGTGCACTGTGGTGCCATCTCCTCAGCTCTGCAAAGACCGAAAACCCTTGCCCCCCTTGTGGCCGCAAACTCCTGGAGGATGTCGCCTCCCCGTGGAGCCACCAAGCAACGTCTGATGAGTGATCCTGACCGCTGGTGCTGCGGTTAAGGTGGTGGACTTGGTGGCTTTTAAGCAGTGCACTGCAGCCCCATACGTTGCCACCAGCATGATTGCAGGGGGAGATAGGAGCCCTGAAAGCACAGCACTAACATTAAGAGAATATAGCTCCAGAGCCGTGTGACCCGCAATACAGTGCCACGTGGTAAGCTGTGTATAAATGCATGTCTAGCTTGCTGTTCACTGCCCGTGTCACATCAGATCCTGCCTCCTGAGGGCACATAGTCCAGACACACAGGCTCCATTTAGCTAGCACTCTGGATGTTCCTGCGGTGGTGTCTCAAATCTGCATTTTATGCACATCAGTTATGGCTCCTACGTGTGTAGTAGCTTCCTCCCCTGATTGCCTCTGACTTAGCAACGACCTTCTCCACTGCAGCTTGTGGGGGCACTGTGAGGGCCAAGTTCTACCTACATGGAGCTGCTGCAAAGGGCATGTTCTGTAGCTTTCTGGAGGTGGTAGGGGTGCAGCAAGCCCATGAGAGCTGGGTGCTGGTGACCACAGCACAGCAAGGTATTCTTTTTTTATATGCAGCAGGGACGGGCTGCATCTTACAAGCAAGCTAATCCAAAGAGAAGTGCCAGCAACAAAAACTTTCACATTTCTCACTACACTAAGCTGAAAAAAGTGTGAGTTATTCTTTGTGGCAACCCCCTTTTGTCATGTGGCTACACACGATAAAGACATGTCACCACCTAGAGGCTGGCAGTAGTGCAGTTCCGCTAGCATCTCTCGCACTGGGGTTTGAGACTTGGAGCTAGCAGGAAGGGGTGAACCCTGTTGGGGTGAATCTTCAGTGGATCCACGCTTAAGTTCCCTTGCCTCCTGTAGCCACGATGACGAAAACACCCAGGCTAGGCAAGCAGGGAGACATACCCACAATGCTGCAACCTGCTGAACAGAGCAAGCACACTGAGGTGGTGACAGCCCAGATTCATGGGGCTGACCCCTTCCAACTATACTTAACGCATATGTCCACCAAATCAGATCTGCAAGAACTACTGGCAGAAATTCACAAGGAAATCCACAAAAGTACAGAGGAGCTATCACATAAGATCCTGGCGCTAGGTAAGAGGGTCTCTGAAGTAGAGGACACATTATGCAAACAATCCTATGATGTGGGAGAGTGCTCTAATAGATTGGAGGCCTTGGAGGCGGCATGTTGTTATGCCCTGGAAGACAAGCAGGAGGATGGGGAGAATCTCGTCCTAAGAAATAGCATCCGAATATGTGGCATCACCATGGGGTAAGGGATGACGAACTCCCTGACTTTGTGGTGGACATCTTATGATTCTTCCTGGAGCTGCCTGAGGACTCGGCTATTGAACTGGATAGAACATATTGCAGCAGGAATTGGACTTCCTCAGCACATTAGAGGCCCCTGGATGTGCTCTCAAGGGTCAGTTTCTTCAAGATGAAGGAACGCATAATAACGGCGGCCCATCTCTTGTCAACCATTTTCTTCCGTAACATGTCACTTTCTTTGTACCTAGATCTGGCATCCATGACCCTAGTGAAGGGCGCATCGACCACTGACTGAATGGTTGCACAGCAAAGAAGTGGCCTATAGATGGAGCTTTCCTACAGTGCTCCATTCCCCTAACCATGGGAGGTGATGGATTATTCCGACGCCGATGGAGGCTGAGGGTTTGATGAATGCCGGAGAGGCGGGGGGGTCGTGAGTCTGACATGTAGGGGTTGAGTCTGAGTTCTGGGCCAGAGGCATCACAAAAATGGATGAAGGTGGGAAGGGGAAGGAGGGTGAAGGGGCCAGTCAGGAAGACATGAGCAATCCTGTAGTGAATTTTGGAGTGCCAGTGTTTTTTAGGCACATGGAATGTGGGGCATGTTTTTGGGTGTGTTATGCTGCCTTCCAAGTCAGATTCCCTGATGGAATTAGAGAAGTCTATTATTTGCCCCTGTTTGTGCACTGTTGACTGGTAACTTTTGGGTGAGGGAGGGCAAAGTGGGGTGGGAAGGGGGGGGGGGTTTGATTCACACATGTTTACTGTGGTACTGGCGTTTGATTGCATTTCCTAATATGGAGTGTACTGAAAGATGACGAGAGAGTGGGGATGGCCTGACTGTCTCAGATGTTCTGGATAAGTTAACAGCTAACCCGGAAGGGGGAGGACTTGTTGGTGATGGGCACATGGAATGCTCAAGGGTTGAAGGCCCCAATGAAATGGAAATCTGTCTTGCTTAAACTGGGGGAAATGTCTTTTTCAATAGTGTTTTTACCAGAAAAGCACCTGCTTGTGCCAGATCAAAAGCGATTGCACAGTACAGTGTTCCCGCAATAGTTCTTTGCCTCTGGTGGGGAGAAGAAGAGGGGGATGGCAAGATTCATTCGGGAGAAAATCCTGATATCCAAGGTTAAGGTTTTACAAGCTCCCCAGGGGAGATTTTTTGTGCATGAGGTGTATGCTTTGGGAGCGTCTCTTCACGTTGGCTTTCCTGTATGCCCATAACACTGGGCATGATGGGCTCCTGGGAAAGTTTCTCCTACAGGTGCTCTCCTTTGCAGAGGGGAAGGTTTTGATAGGGGGCAACTCCAACCTGGCACCGCATCCTCTGATGGACAAAACCTTGCCTGCTACCATACAGGATTTTTAGCATGCACTATCCTTTGGTTTTCTTCTCAGATGGTTGGGGGTGGTGGATTCATGGTGACTGTTTCATGGCAAGGAAAACGATTACTCCTTTTAGTCTCATGTGCATGGGGGTTTCTCCAGACTGAGTCTGCGGCCGGTTCACAATGCTCTGTACCTTTGTGTCCTTGCGGTGGACATTGGCACATAGACATTTTCGGACCACACTCTGTTGTCAATCGTTATGTCTATTTTGGGTAGGCTGGAAAGGCAGCGGTGCCCCTGGAGGCTGTATGGTCCTGTGCTGAGGGACCCAATGATATGCCGCAAGGTGGGGGAGGTAATCGCCAATTATTTTCATGAAGATATCAATTCTGGCCCCTCCCAGGGTATTGGGCCTCATTACAACTCAGGCGGTAAGGGGTTTACGGCGCCGTAAACAGCGCCGACCTTTACCGCCTGAGTACGAGGTCCCTTAGCGCCATGGCAGACTTAACACCTGCTTTTAGCAGGTGTTAAAATCCATGGCGCTAAGGGACCATGGAGTTAATTACGCCACCGTAATTTACGGTGGCGTAATTAACGCCTTCCTCACTCCCATTATGCCCTATGGGGCAAAAATGGGAATGGGGAAGGGTAAATGGGGATTGGGGACTTAACGCCCCGCCAAACTCGGAATGGGGCGGTAAGTCCGCCAACCACCATGGCGTAAACGTAGTTTACGCCATGGTGGTAAAGTCACGGCCCAGGCGGTAACTTACCGCCTGGGTCGTAATGAGGCCCATTGTGTGGTATTCAGTAAATCTGCCACCATATACCAAGGAGCGGCAGTCAACCCGACTGGGTCTGGAGAGAAGGGTTCAGCAGACGCAGCAGAGAACAGGGTATTATTGAAATTTCTAAAGCACAAGCCAAGGCCCGGAGGCATCTGGGCACTGGGGGAGAGAGACCAGGCAAGTCAAAAACCGAAACAGAGGCAGAGAGAACAGAAAAGAAATAAATTAGGTGTTGAACAATCAGGTCTTTAGTTGTTTCAGAAAACTGACATGCTCAGGTAGAGCTCAGAGCGCCAGAGAGAGAGCGTTCCAAAGCCTTGGACATAAAAAAGAGTGGCCTCTTGATCTCGACTTGTGGAATCGTGGCACAACAAGGAGATTTTTGTCACTGGAACGTAGCCTGCAAGAAGGAGTATATGTTTTAAGATTGTGGCGCTGAAAAAGAGGGCTTTTCGAGTACAAGGCACTCTGAACAATACACAGTATCTTCAAATCGATCCGTTTCCTAGCCAGAAGCCAGTGTAGTTTACCCAATAACGTGGTGACATGCTCAGATCAAGGAGTCCCTAAGGCTAAGCGGGCTGCAGCATTCTGAAAGATATGAAGTCTTTGGATACGATAGAATGGTTGACCTAGGTAGATCCCATTACAATAGTCAAGAGAGCCTATAGTAGAAGAGGTAACCACCGTGGCTCGGCAGGTAGGAGGAAAAGGCAGAACTTTCCTAAGTAATTTTAGTTTAAGAAAACCTGTGCCACAAACTGACGAAAGTTAAGTCTCACGGGAGCCAGAGGGGAGGATTTTTACAGCTAGGTTTTTGACAACAGGACAGGGTGCCAGCAGATCACCCAAATATTCAGGCCAGCAGATGGATTTCCAGGACGAGCTAGGGGCAGCGGTTCCAAAGAACACAATTTTAGTTTTACTGCGATTAAGTTTAAGACTATTGATAGCCATCCAAATGGTAACTGCTGTCAGACAGTTCTTCACAGTGGGTCAGATGTCTGAGAGTCAACATGAAAGTGTAGTTGTCATCCGGATATGTGTCAAAAGAGATACCAAAAGAGAAAATAAGATCAGCAAGAGGGCAGAGATAAAGGTTAAACAGCAGAGGCGAGGGAGCGGAACCCTGGGGGACAACACACCTCACTGTGTACGGTGAAGCATAAAAAGGGAACAATGAGACTGTTTATTGGCGGTCAGATAGAAAGGAAATAAGCCAGTCTAAGAATGTGCCTTTAAAACCTGCCTGGGCCAGCCATTGAGCCCTGAAACCATGGTCGATTGTATCAAAGGCCGCGAAGAGGTCAAGAAGAATCAAAACACCTGCCTCTCCGTGGTCTAGCATCAGTGCAAGGTCATTGAGAACTGAAATCATTACTGATTCAGTTCCCATAGCGGGTCTGAAACCTGATTGGAAGCCATGAAGAAGGTCATTTGACTCTAAAAAAGAGAAAGCTGGGGTGTGACTATCACTTACAGAAGTTTCATGCTGGCTGGGAGAAAAGAGCACTGTAGTTATCAGGAAGGGAGGAGTCGAGATGAGGTTTCATCAGAAGCATAGACACAACAGCATGCTTGAGAGATGCCCATTATCCCCACTGATATTTACGCTGAGTATGGAACTGCTGACCTGTCACATTAGAGCTATTTCAGGCATAGAGGGGATCGAACTGTGGGGGGCCAGCTGCAAGGTCTTGCTTTACGCTGACGACATCCCGCTTATGCTGCGAAACCCTTGCACTTCCTTGGCTCGGCTATTAGATGAAGTAGCAGATTTTGGTCAGGTCTCAGGGTTTGAAATTAACTTCGACAAGTCTCATGGGTTGGACGTTTCCTTGGGTGCCCAGGACAGAGCTTGGATTGAAGCTCTGGCCTCAATACAGTGGTCTCATGGAATCTATCCCTTACCTATGGGTATGTATCCTCAATAGGATATTGGATGTTTACCACTGTAACTTCCTGCTGCTGTTCCAGGCAATGTGTGATGATCTAAATAGATGGGTTGGGCAGGAAATATCCTGGTTCATAAGGGGCCAATCAGGATCCCTGATGCAGAGCTTTGCACGTTGCAGGTTAAGATCCTCAAATTCATATGGGGAATAAATAGGCAAGAATCTCTAAGAGGGTGCTAGTGAGACTTACTAGGGTGGGAGGTCTGGAGCTGCCAGATGTATGTCGCTACAACTTAGCTGCATCGGTTTCACACATGGTCACCTGGGGGGGATACCACTATGCAACTGCCATGAAAAGTCATTGAGCAAACCCAATCAGTGGTGAGTCTGTGTCATCTCCCGTATGTTGAATAGAGATCTCTGGTGTCGGCCCACAGATTTTAACTCCTGAACACCACTAGGAATACACTGTACTATACGGGAAAGGCGCTTCTCAGGTGGGGCACATCTTGGGAGTTGGGTCCAGTCACACCCATCTGGAATAATCAGTTTTCGACTAGGGTGTGATAGTAAGAGTTTTGACGCATAGGTAGCCAGGCCATTGGAATCTCAGCAGCAATTGTACAGGGGAGGGGCACCCATTAACCTCCCAGGGATGTAAAGAAACCGTTGCCGTGCCAGAAACTGAACGATTTTGATATGCGCAGTTGAGACACTGGGCTTCTCACCCTCCCACGAAAGGTGGGGCTACCAGGCTAATGAATGCTATCGAACTGGCTGTTCCGTGGGGATTCCCAGGGCAGGTTCTTGCAACGATATAGGCTATTGAATATGGGGCGCCCAGTGGTGCCCTTGCCATACATGAATATGTGGGAGGATGATCTAGTTGGCCCAATAGAGGTTGAAGGATGGTTACGGATATTTGCGAGAATATATAAATCCTCCAAGTGTGTCACTGATAGGGAGTGTGCTTATACGTTTTGTTACAGATGGTACATCAATATATGTCTGCTGACTACTACGCAAATTGCTTGCGAGGGTGCAACGCAGTGGGTTCTCTCTTCCACGTTGTGTGGACGTGTGCGAAGGTGGGTCCCACTTCTCTTCCCTGGGTTCACCTGTGTTGCTTGGCTGCTTCAGCGTTCTCTGTGACTCTCCTTCTCTCCAGCGAGGCACCTTTTCATTCTCTTGGCGTCCCATCTGTCCTCTGCTGTTCAGCGCACCTGGACTGCCTCTTGCCACCATCTCTTGCTGTCATTCTGC
This sequence comes from Ambystoma mexicanum, assembly GCF_040938575.1. NCBI lineage: Eukaryota > Metazoa > Chordata > Amphibia > Caudata > Ambystomatidae > Ambystoma > Ambystoma mexicanum. The sequence goes on along the minus strand of NC_090928.1, from coordinate 1,183,545,426 downwards.
TTGCGGCAAACATTTTCCCTCTAGACCTCTTACGACGGCGCCAATAGCAGTGTTTCTCCTTCATGTTGCAGCCGCACTGCCTCTCATTTCCCAACCCGCATCAAGAATAGTGGCACTCCATCTTCCTTGCAGTGTTGCAATTTTAAATGTCCCAGCACCAATTGGATTCTTGCAAACACTAGAGTGTGCCTCTAGTTCCAGGGTTCTAACGCTCTGCATTATATCCGGACTGTTCCTCGTCTCATTGTTTTGGCACCAGTTGTCAAAAGAAGTCCTGCTGTCAGTATAAGGAGGTTGGAATTGTTCCTATCACAGTAGGCCATTGTGGTTTGTGAACTTACGGGGGGATGTAATAGCCTGGGTGGAAAAGAGAATACCATGTTCCTACCAACAAGTCTCCCTCCCTCTCAGGAGGGTCATCTCCCCCCATATAATCCTCAGTTGGGCAGCCACCCCCAAGGTCAGGATCAGGCAACTTCGGCCTTTCCCTGGACACATGGGAGACTTCCCCGGGAAAGGAGTGATGACTTGCCAGATTTATCACACTAATCAGCCCTGTTAGCTAGGCTCAAGATGCAATGTTTGCAGCTACACTAGGCAGCTTATTGCGCTCAAGATCAAGGTGCTCAATCGGACAGAATGTCAATCCCAACTTCGGTGAAGGAAGATTTGCTCTGGTGAAGGGAAGAGTGCAATCTCCTGATTGGAGCACCTCTGTGTTCAGATCCCCACACAGCAGTTCTGACACTGGAGGCTGGGAGACACTGGGATCTGATGGTGCAAATGGCCTACGGAACAAACCCTGACAAAGAGAGATATATCAACTATCTGGAACTAGAGGTCATTTATCTTCCTCCCGTTCTTACAGCACTCATTACTGCTGATCAGGAAAGGCAGCACAACCTCAAATAGTTATATCAACAAGCAGAAGGGAACCAGATCTCCTGCTTTGTGCATGCTGGTGGTCGGGACTTGGTAGTGGGCAGTCGCCCAGAGGATCATACTCTGGTGAACTCATGCCCCAGAGGAAACAATATTGAAGTAGACAGACTCAGAGCAAACAGTTACGAGTGGAAACTTCATTAAATATTCTTTGTGTTCCACGTTTTGGGTCTTCTCGGGGTGGATTTCATTGTGACAAAGGACAATGCCAAGTGCCCCTAATTCGCTTCCTCCAAAGGATCAATGAGGGATGCGTTTTGAATAGGAACCAGTTAAGCTGTAATGCATTCCAGCCAACTCCTCTCCTGCAAAAGGTAATCGGCAAGCTTCCTGCACCCATGAAGTGCACTTTCAGTCTGGTTGCTCCTTTATGCACTCCCATAGCCAGAGTGTGGTTCTCAGACCTGACTCGAATGGTGAATCAGGGGCCTCTGATTCTGGAAGTTACCAGATACAGCTCAATCCACTAGCCCCATTGCCAGTAGCGTGATTCTAGAAAAGCTGACTTTTTGTCACCGCAGGCAGTGGAAGAAAAATGAACCAATGCCTCTGAGAGCTTGCAAAGACTCCACTTACGCACAAGAACGATTAGACACTGTTTTGCTTCTGGGCTTAGCAGAAAGAAGTTGATGCTCTTTCCGGATCTCTTGATGATGGCTTATCCTTTTCAGTACCCATAACTCAGTCAGGAGATCGGGTAGCTACTTGTAGAATCTGGCAGCATTAGGTTCATATAGGAACACTAAATCAATGGTCTTTTTCTCTGTGAAACCAATACTTTGAAGATCTAGGCAGATCCTTTCTTCCCTGTTTGGGACCTCAGTGTGGTGCGGCCTCGGCTCTTAAGCCTTCTGAGCTTATGATATCAGTTCATATCAAGCTGGTCACATAGAAGGCAATCCTGCTGGTACCACTCACGCCTGCCAGAATAGTGAGCGAAATTCAGGTTTTAGCACCTTCAGAAGAGTATGCAGTAGTCCTATGTACCCATCAGACTTCTGCCAGAAAGCGGTACTGACTCTCCGCATAAGACAGGAAATAGGTTTACCTACTTTCTCCCCCTATTCGCAATCAGAGACTGTTAAAGAATTGCACTGGCTAGATATCAGGCGGGCCTTATGGTTCTACTTGGCACATTACAAAAACGCTAGTGTTTCAGATGCGTTGTTTGTTACCTTTGGCCGTACATCACAAGGCAGGCAAGCATCCAACGCTTCTACTGCCAGATGCATGATTGCATTCATTGCTGAGGCGTACAAGCTTTAGAGGGAAAACTCTCATGAGAACATTCATGTGCACTCGATAAGGGTAAAAGTTATGACTATTCTTTTCAAAGAAATGGTGATGGAGCATAGTTGCACAAAGGTGGAGGGAAGACATCCCCGGGGCTATGTGTGTTACCTTTAGGGTGCCGGAGTGTCTGGGCTGTGATGGGGGAGGCCGGAGGGAAAGCAAAAGCAACATTAATCTTGTTCAGAAATCGGGCTTAGATCAATAAATAAGGCCTCTGTTCTGAAGAAGCTGATCGGGTGAAGCCCCCACTGCGTGTGCCCATTTGATTTACTTTCATTGGGTTAATGCTGGCTTTCAGAACCATTACCATACTTTTCTCTTTAAGGCCTATGCACTGCTGAAAACTAACAACCAAACATATGTGCTAGTGCATCAAAACGTGTTCAAATTGCCCGTTTTGTTCGAGGAATTGCTACAGATCTTTCAGTGCCAAGATGGATTTGAGATTTGTTTTAAGGAATACATTGTGGATGTCCCTGGAACGAAAAAGGGAAGGGATGTTGTGGATGATTTGGGTTGGCAAACATATTGCTCATTGTATTCCAACTGTCTTAAAAGCTGACATTTTAGTACATTCATATTTTTAACTTTCTGTGAAATGTATTTCATACTTTTTTATATATACATTGTTTACCTCCCCCCCCCCAAAACTAATACTGGGGTCTTTTGTTTTTAGTTGTTGAGTTCCACTGGATTCTTGCAATCGCTGCAGCAATTCGCAAAGGATGTCATTAATCCAGAAATGGTTGAATTACTGCAGCCATATTTCCAAATGGAGGATTACACATTTGAAAATGCCAAAAAAGTGTGTGGTAATGTGGCAGGCTTGCTATCATGGACACAGGCCATGGCAACATTTTACGGAATTAACAAGGATGTGTTACCCCTAAAGGTATGTATATTATTCATTATGATTATTAACTATACAGTACGATTGGTCCGAATTTTTTAAAACGTCTGTGTTTCTAATAATTAATCACTTACTGAGAACGTATTATCAATACTCCTACATCCCGTCCCCTTTCCTCCATACTTTTGGGACATTTCGTCTAGTGTAAAAAAAAGCATCAAATTTAAAAATGTGCCCTTCTCCGTTTACGCGGGGTACCGCACATGGCCATAACCCCGCCCTCTTGAGCTCTGCCCCGTGCATCGCCCTTCAGTCCTTTTTTCTGCGCGGTCGTGGCTGGACGCACTTGCATCCCCGGGAAGACATTTTTTCTTCTAACCCGTTGTCCATCTCTCCTGCTCCGGTTCTGCGGTCGCGTAATCCTCCGTGTATGCCGGAACGTTTGGCTTTTGTCTCTTGTTCCTCTTGCGAACATCGCTTCGCTAGGTTGGATCCCCATTCTTTCTGTTTGAAGTGTCTGGGACTGGATCACTATTGGGACTCATGTTTCTACTGCGACCCCCTTTCGGTCCGTGCACTTCAGCGTTGTTTTCGTCAGTGGGAGGAGGTCTTCCAGTGAGTTCCTCTACCACATTTTCAACTCTTCATCGATGAAAAGAAGAGACGCCCGGTAAGTTCCTTACCTTTTAGGGCACCCCGGCCGGGGGACGCCTTCCCAGGGTCCTCCGGGTCCGGGAGGGGCTTCAAGAGCTCTGCTACCAGGATTTCCCCTGAGGTGCCTCGCAGGCCTAATAGGCGTACCAGGGGTTTTCTCCGAGGGTTCCTGCAAGTCGCCTGCCGACACCGGATTACGATCCAAGGTTCACCAATCAGGTGCTAATAGCCAGCCCAGTCGTGCAGAAGGTTTGGGTACCAGAGTACGCTCCGAGGTCTCCTTGTCTGGAGCGTCCCATATAGACACCAGGATTCACCCTGTGGCCTCAGTTGAGGCATTCTGTACCGAACCACAGTTCAAGGCCCCTCTCTGGGGAGCTAGACAGACCGGACTCAGTTCCGAGGTTCCTCTCATTGAGGCTAAGGTGTGTACCAACAGAACTGAGAGACCCGTTAAGGTCTTGTTTGTGAGGTGGATTCCTCAACATATCCACACTCACAGTGATACCGGTTGTGTTGAGGGGGCACAAGGAGAGGTCGCTGACCATATTTCCTCTGTTACCGGCTTTGCCGAGGTTCCTCTCTTGGAGGATAATTCAAGGTGCCCATTCAGGATGTCAAGTAAACATCCGAAGCCCCACAGTACCGGCTCTGCCAAGGATCCTTGTTTCAAGGCTAAAGTTTCAATCAAGTCCCCTGACCATCCTGTGGAGATATCTGCCTCATCCGCACATGTGACGCAGTTCTCTTCATGTGTGGACAAAATGGCTGGCCTGCCTTTGTGGTCTACGGTGGCCATTTTGGATTCTTCCTTTACACCCACACTACCGACGATGGGTGCAGGCAACCTTCTTTTTGGTGAAGAACCATTTCCACCGGCCAGTGGGAATCTGTTCTGGCCTTATTATGACTGGCATGCTCAGATGCGACTACCGCATACAGTCTTCCTTCCTGGCAGCCTTCCTCATTGTGTTGTGGGGGTATGCTCCTTTTGAGCGGCCTCTGCCCACCCAAGTGCCTAAATCTTCGTCAGATGACTTTTTCAGAAATTCGCAGTGACTTATGCACTCTGACCTCATGAGGGAGTACCTTAAGGGCCTTTCTTGCAGCTCTGTCACCAGGGTTTCCCCTGAGGTGTCCCAAGGGCCTAAGAGGCGTACATGAGATTCCTCCGAGGGTTCTGATGGACCTGCCAGTACCGGACATTGTTCCAAGGTTCACCATCACAGTGCTAAAGTTAAGCCCAGTTCGACTGGGTGCTGGGATATCAGGGTTCACCCTGAGGTCTCCATTTCTGGAGTTTTCCCCGCTGTAACCAGGTTGAAACCTGAGGTTCCTCTTGTGGAGGCTTAGTCTATTTCGACAGTTCTGAGAGGCCTTCTCAGAGGGGCTTGTCGGTGAGGTATTGTCCTCAACTGTCCCACGCTCAGGGTCGTGGTGGTACCGGTTCTGTCGAGGGGGCCACGGACCGCATTCCCTCTGGTACTGGCTTGTCCAAGGTTCCTCCGTTGGAGGCTAATTTTGAGACTGGTTTGAAGATGGCGACTAAACATCTGAGACCCCCCCCCCAAGTACCAGCTCCTCCGAGGATCCTTGTAAGGCTAACGTGTTACTTATGTCCCCTGACTCTCTTGAGGAGGCAATTGCCTCAGCTACGCATGTGACGCAGTTGTCTTCACGTGGTGATAAAATGGCAGCCCAACCTGCGTGGCCTAGGGCAGCTATTTTGGGTACCTCCCTTACACCTACGTTCGCAAAGTCTGGTGCTGGGAGCATTCCTTTCAGCAATAGTAATCCGTTACGCCCTTCTTTCAACCGGCGTGCGTGGGCTCCGCTGCCTCATATTGTCTCGCTCCCTCCTGCTTTTGCTCCACAGATCTATGTTGACCCGGCCGGTGGTGGACCTTCCTGGTAACCATCCTCTTTGTGTTCTGGGGGGTAGGTCCCTTACAAGCGGTTTCTTCCTCTTCGACACCTAAGCCCTCGGCTGAGGATGAGTTTTTTGGGAAGTTTCAGATGCTCATGCACTCTGACCCTATGAGGACATATTTCAAGCGTCTTTTCCCTCCTGTTCCACCCCAACCCTGGCCGATTCAGTTTTTCTTTTAAAACCTGAGGTGGTAGGCGTGGAAGACCAGTCTTCTGTTCCCGCCTCATTGGGATTAGCCTTAAACGGATGGGAACGCAATGAGCAGCCCCACTCGGTGAGAGCATTCCATGACCGGGAGGGGCTTTTTGAGGTGCCTCAAGGGCCTAATAGGTGCACCAGAGGGTTCTCTGAGGGTCCCTCAGAGGACCTTCCAAAACCAGACGTGGTTCCGAGGTTCACCATTTGGGTGCTAAGGTTCAGCTCAGTTTGTCTGTGGCTCTGGATACTGGGGTTCGCCCCCAAGGTCCCCATTTCTGGAGCTTTCCACACTGATACCGGGGTACGCCCTGAGGTCTCCGTTTCTGGTGCTTGACACACCGAGCCACAGCTTGAGGCCCCTCTTGAGGGAGCTATATGTCCTGGGTTAAAACCCAAATTTCATCTAAATACAGTACCGACGGAGTCGAGGGATCCTCTAAGGGTCCTGTCGGTAGGGTACATTCCTCAACCGTCCCACGATCGGGGTTGTGGTGGTACTGATTCTGTCGGAGGCAAAGAAGGTGATCAGCAACAGGCCTTCTAGTGCCGGCTCTGCCGAGGTTCCTCCATTGGGAACGAATTCTGGGACAGTTCTAAGGTTGTCCACTAAACATCCTAGATCTGCCAGCACTGGCTCTACCAAGGATCCTTGTTTCAAGGCTAAGGGCCTCATCACGAGTTGGGCGGTAACGCTGGCACTAATAGCGCTGGTGCTATCTGCCCTACCGCCAAACCCACCGGAAATCCCCATTCCCCATTGAGCCCATTCGGGAATGCCCTATTCCCCATTGGACTCAATGGGGAAATTTCACGTGCATACCGCCGGCGGATTTCCCGCCGGCGGTATGAGCGCGAATTTTCGGCAGATTTCCCCCCAGCTCAGAGCTGGCGAGAAATCCACTGAAGCCCTGATTTGGCGGACCCTTAAATCTGGCTGTAACAGCATTACCGCCGGATTTAAGGGTTACCGCCAAACTCGTGATAGGCCCTAAGTGTTTCTTAAGTCCCCTGACTCCCCTGAGGGGGCAGTTGCCTCATTTTCTCCTATGACGCAGTTCTCTTCAGGTGTTGACTAAATGGCGGCCAAATCTGCTTGGTCCACGGCAGCCATTTAGAATACTTCCCTTACACCAACTTTCATGACGACTGGTGCTGGGAGCGTTGCTTTTGGGGCTGAGCAGCTTTTCAACGGTATGTGAACAACAAAGACCTGTTTGTCGGTCTTGGTGACCGCTTCAGCGAAGGTCCCTTGTACACAGAGGTCGGGGCCCCAGACTCGGACCTTCTCTGGGTTCAGGGGGTTTCAGCAGCGGCAAGGTGGTTTGTTTTTCTCTCAGCCATCAGCCTCCTCGACAGGGACCGGTAATCTCCCTGCCGAAAAATCACCAAATTATATTTTTGTCGGTCACACTACACTTCGGTGGGTGGACGAGTCTCGTCTCATCTGGAGGCATGGTAAACCATCACTGAAGACTGATGGAGTTTGTCCATCATTTAGGCTGGTTTTTGCTTGCCCTTTCCTCCTACACCACACTTCAAACCTCTCTTCCAACAGATTGGGATGCCCTCCCTCAGAAGCAGAGGTACAGAAAATTCTATTCCTCAGAGCTGTGGAACCTGTTCCCCCTCATGGAGCAAGGGAGGGGCTAGTTCTACTGTCCTTTCACTGTGCTCAACCAGACTGGCCTGCGCACGACCTTCGATCTTTCTGAGAGAGATTCAAGTTGATCACGCCCTGCCAAATAAAGTCCTCTCTCAGTGTGGTGGTCTTCGAGGATGCGTAAGTGCACATTCTGACTTGGAGCCTGCGTATGAAATATCTGTGTTTCTCCGTGGGAGCAGAACACTTCAGATTTGGGTACTCCTTTTGGTCTCAGCTCAACGAGACGCACAAGAAACTCCTCTGAGGGACCCCTCAGCGGTCTCCCAATACCGGATCTTCTTGCAAGGTTCCCCATTTGGGGCTAAGGCTGACCCCAGTTCTGCTGTGGCTTTGGATACCAGGGTTCGCCCTGAGGGTTCTCCATCTGGAGCTAACCTTACAGAGTCTTGGCTCGAGGCCCCTCTCGAGGTGGCTATAAAACTAGGGTTAAACCTGAGGTTCCCCTGCTTGGGGCTAAATCGGTCACCAACAGAACCGGGTCCCTCATCGAGGGTCCTGGATGTAATATCCCTAAGGTTTTCCGCATGCGTGGCCGTGGTGATACCAGTTCTGTTGAGGGGGTGAAAGAAGTCGGTCACGCCCCACAGACCTTCCAGTACAGGCTCTGCCGAGGATCCTCCACTAGAGGCTAATTCTGGGGAAGCCCCTGACGTGTTGAGAAAACACCCTAGATCTGCCAGTACCGGCTCTGCTGAGGTTTATTGTTTCAAGGCTAGGATGGCACACAGGGCCCCTGACTCCCCTTGTTCCACTTGCTCCTGTGACGCAGTTCGCTCCTATTTTGTGGTAATGGCGGCCCAACCTCCGCAGGCCACGGTGGCCATTTTGAATACCTCCTTTAAAGCGGGGTTTCACATCAACAAGCAGGACGACACAGACTCTCCTCTCCTTGTGGATCTTGCCATACAAATGTGTATATTGATTGGCTCCAGGCTCCACACATCCCGGCTCACCTCAATGTGACCTCAGATTAATTCAGTTGCCAGTCGGAATCAGTTAGGAGTGTCAGATGAACAGCAATATCATCTCCAACTTTTTCCAGCAATGGGGCACGCCAGAGATGGTCCTCTTTTCAGCTTGTTGTTCAACATGAAAGCTTATGCTTTCCCCTCATTGCCTCCTTTCTATTGGTCGCTCTTTTTGCACATCGAACTGTTGCCAAAGCAGCTACGTGGGCTTTCCCATCAGCTTTTGGTAAGCATTACTGCTTAGGCCTGAGCTCCAGAGTTGTTTTAAGGCTGTTCTTAAAAACCTTTTTCAGTAAGGAGGTTCCATCCACCCGTATTTCCTGTGATGTAATCTCCCAAACATATGGCGGAAAGGGGACAGGACGTAGGCATATAACAAAGTTACTCACCGTAGTGACTGTCTTAATCCTAGTCCCCTTTCCTCCATACGCCCGCCCACCGTCCCCTCTAATAAGTACCTCTATTATTGCTTAAAGGTCTCAGACCTGGTGATAGAAAAAGACTGAAGGGCAATGCGCGGGGCGGAGCTCAGGAGGGCGGGGTTACGGCCACAATGCGGTACACCGCATAAACAGAGAAGGCCACATTTTTCAACTTGATGCTTTTTTACAAAAGTGTTCCGGTCCCGTCCCACTGGACGGAATGTCCCAAATGTATGGAGGAAAGGGGACTATGGACTAGGAGTAAGATAGTCACTATGGTGAGTAACTTTGTTATTCCCTCATAGGCCCAGGAACATTTTTGTTGAAATGTCACCTAATGCAGTCTAATACTGTAGATGAGATTATGGATGCCAGTTGGCTGATTTTGTCACTCAAAACCACCTGAGTTTGGGTTATTCATGCCATATTGAGAAGAGTTTGATGGTGGGGACCAAATGCAGGCATTTATGTTTATAACCCAGTAATGTCAACCTTTGTTCAAAAGTTATTTTGGCTTCAGAAGGGCTGGTAGGGCTGATCATCCCACTTCCAAGATTTTGGCAATTTTTGGGAAGGAAGTTGAGGCTGAAATTTCTTTCTGTTTATTTTTTATTTTTTGATAAGAACATCCTTTCTCTGTATTACCTGTTTTAGTTACGGAGAGGGGGAGGCTTAATTTTTTCGTTTTCTTTCTGTTTTGTTTTATTTTGTTAGGGAATCATTGCTTTCAATTTATTGTTTTCAAGTAACGAAATCTTATGCTGTTTTCTTCTTTTAGTTATGGCAACCTTCATTTTTGTGTTTTTTTATTTATCTTTGAAAACCTAATTGTGTCTTCTTTTTCAGTTAGGCAAACTCTCTGTTTTTGGGGCATGGAAAACTTAGGGCCACTTCATTTTGTTTTGCTTTTATTAAAATGAGGGGACCATTTTTCAATGTATACTTTCCTCCCACAGATTGCTCATCTCTTGAAATATCTTCCCAGGGGCAGACTGACCTGGGCTTTTCAACAGTCACCATGGGACTTGGTGCAGCACCGCATCTACTTTGTCTGGTGGTGTTGGCGCTCATAGTACCAGATATGATATCAAATATATAAATGGAACCCCTCAGGCCATATTACCTCAGTTACTTTTTATCCATGTGCTTCTGACGCTACTTTTGAAAAACACATGGAGATTTTGCATTTTAGTTACATTGTAAGGGTAGGTTCTTTGGGGTAGGTTTAATTTTCATTTACATGTTTCAGTACATTTTTGCCTTTGTATTGTACCTTTTTTTTGTTTACAAAAGTACAGGAAATGAGAATGTCATGGATACTTCATAAGACTATAGTGATCTTAATTTTTGGAAACGTATATTATGACAAGCCTAGAAATCTGTCTTTGTCAAGAGGGGGTGTGATCCCTTCTCAGCTGGGGTGAGAGTCCTCCTAGGGAGAAACCATTGGCAAGTTTTAACCCGGAGGTGGACGGTGGCAGCTGAGAGGGCCCCAAATCCTGTCCACCCCTTGTGCCTGATTTCTCAGAAGTCCACATTTGTCTGAAGCCAAGCCGCCATTATGAGATGCTTGCCATTACGTTTCTAATTTTTGTAGACATCATACATCTGAATGGGAAACCAGCAAAGAGCCCGAAGAGAGGCAAGATTCGGAAACAGAGAAGGCGCCGCAATACTGCTGTACGGGCTACAGTGTTGAACGTGAAGAATTGTAGAGGAAGGCAGAGGTCAAATGCTTGCAGCTTGGAGACCTCACGGAGCAGCCGCACAAGGTTCGACAAGCTCCTGCCTAGAAACACTGTAGACCACTAGAGAAATTCAAAGGGGATTCTGATGCTCACACCCACCAAACTTACCTGTGGTGGCTAAGAGCCAGAGCTCCACAAAATGAATTTGAACATTTGCCCTTCCTGACGCCATGGCATTTCTGCAGTAAGAATGCACAGAGAAAGTGGGCGGGGCTTATCCCCTTACTTTTCCTGGTTCTTTCACATACTGGGAGAGGAAGACAGAAGTGGATTGGCTAGGGAAAGTTGCCCAATCTAAGGAAGGAGAGGAGAATAAAAGTAAGCAGCAGGAAGTAGGTGGTGTGTGCTATACGGGTGAGGTCAGAGAAGGAGAAACAAGAGACCAGCAGGAGGGAGGGGGGAATGGCAGATTGTGGAGGTAGTTTCTGGAGCATGTGTGGTATAGGCTGGAGAGTAGAAGTGGTACTAGTGTGAAAGAGCGAATAAAAGTGTGGAGGAGAGAGTAGTTGTGTAGAAGAGGGGGTTGAAGTGTGGAGGAGGGAGTAGTAGTGTGGAGGAGGTTCCTAGTGATTTCATCGACAGTCAAAGGATCGACAAATCATACCATTGACAACAAAGCATTTTAAAAAAAACATCACATGCACTTTTTTTTATGGGGGATCCCCCCACCCATTTTATAATGGTTTAAAACACATTTTTTACTAAACCTAACCCTTTACCATGGAATAAAATGCATTCAGTGTTTTTTTCCGATGCTTTTTTTTCAATGGTATGGTTTGTCGATGCTTTGTTTTAGATGCAATGACCGGGTCCCGTGGAGGAGGATGTAGTGTTGAGGAGGGAGCAATAAAGACTGGGAAGCGGGAATAACATTAAAGGGTGGAGGCGAAACATAGGATGAGTGGCAACATCAAAAGTACAGGAGATTGATGGGAGGAGTTAGGAGGAAAAATGAGGAAAGAGTAGAAAAGGGAGAGGTGGGCGTGTTAGAGGGGGAACCTCCATCTAACAATATTTTTTAAGGCACAATTCCCACATTCCTTCAGACCACAGACCTCGGTATAGTGTAGGGGAATTTAGGAAGTCCCTGCAGGTTTTACTGAGGTACGGGGTTCTGCGTTTAGATCTTCACCATTGGCAGAATTTAGAACTAGACTGTAGGTGTCAATCTTCCATATCTACTAACCTGGGGTCAGAGGTGCATTGGTTAGGGTGGAAGTGCTACACCAAACAAGGCAGTGCGGGATGTAACTAGATCCCACAATATCTTCAATAAAAACCCCTTAGTCGCCTTCGAGAGTGGGAGTGTTTTGTGTGCCATCTGTTAAGCGATGTTGAACTGCACCCCTGCTTATAATTTGATTCAGACATCTAAAACCTGTCCAGGCAGAGGATAATGTGCCTTAAATACACGCTGATGCTAAGACATTTTGTGGGACTGATGAAACTAGTCGGGCTGATGGTGATTATCAAAAATACTTTATATACTACTTCCACACTACACCTTTGCTCTTTGGTAACATCTGTGCAAATATATTATATGCACAAGTAATCTATTATTGAGATCTGCAAATGTTCCTCAAAATAGTAATCATACCAAATCACTTAATTTTGCAATTCGACAAAACTCTGCTCCTGTATTTGGGTATCTTTCTGGTTCCACATTTGTCTTCACTGAAGATAAAATCAAGTACATACGTGTATTCATAACAAACCCAATTTGTAATATCTTTCAGGAAAACTACTTACCATTATGGGAAAGGGTAAAGAAAGATTTGGCAAGATGGAATGGGTTGGTCCTTTTTTTGATGGCTTGACCTAATGTAATAGAGATAAACATCCTCCCTAGACTTTTTTTATTTATTTCAAATGCTCCTTATTCAGGTTCCGGCAGATTACTTTCAGAATCTTAAGAAGGCACTGTTGGACTTTCTATGGTCAGGAATGAGAACCGGAATATTGTATAGCATGGGAGAAGGGAGGGATGACCTTTGCAGATTTCCATGCCTATTTTAGGACCTCACATTTGAGAGTCTTGGTTGGCCAGCTTGACCGGCATACAACTAAACAATGGGCTCCACTGGAGAATGCAGTTATCTCCCTGGCCCCTCTGAATTAATGCCTCTAAGTCCCTAAATATAGCGTGCCTCGACGAGGTTCAAATCACCTGTTTCTTAGGGTTCTCTGGGATTTTAGGATCTTTGTTGGCCATAATATTGGAAGGGTATGATCTCATGGCTTTACCAAGCAATAATTACAGATACATCCCTTGACTTTCTTAGAGTCAAAACACACTAGAGCAAAGATTTTGTTGCCGGGAGCTGGGCATGGTTGTATGGTTGAAGATTTGTAAGTCGGTCGAACAGGTCTCTGTAGCATCTCAATACCAGTTGCATGCTTTTAATTTGCTCAACCAATGTCGACTCACCCATGGAGTCTGGCCAAGATGTACCCGAAGACTAGACCTTATTGTTGGAGAGGCTGCAGTGTGAAAGCAAAAGAAGATATCGAGGCGGAGTACCTTCAAAAGGAAATACACCAAACACAGGTTATAAAGATACACAGATCTTTATTCAAAGTAACTGAACAGTTTTCAAAGAATCTGAGAATCGGATAGCTGTCAGGCCCTCAGTTCACCACAGCGAATACCAGCCCCTTCGGTGTGGGAAGTGAGTGGGGCTGTACATCAGAATAGTCGCACCATTTATACACTCCAAAATATGATGTCCAACCCACTTGCAGGTTAATGAGTCTAGGATCTAGGGTTCATTCCAAACTCGTTTCCTAATTTATGCAGCTATACATTCAGGGGTTATCCTTAACATATTCGCAAACAAGTTACAATAGCAACAGTGTGTCTTCGGATTTTGCGTTGAGCCTCTGCACATAACGTTATACAATATAGTAAAACAAGTGTTCACATAAGATGCTCAAACACTATTGTGCACGATATATGTTCATGGATTAGTCTCGTTGGTACAGGCAATCCTTTATACACAGGTCAACGAACATATACCAGGAAGACACTGTATACAGCAACAAAGGAACAACATAATTCCCAAAATGATCAGTAAGACCGAAAGTACCTTCCAACCACAAGATCGCAAGAAGTCCCAGGACCAAGCGCTAAGATCCCAGTTTCCTTCGGGAACATGCACTTCTGAACTTAGGAAATGCAGATTCTGTATTGCCTTGAAGACAGTTGGGGAGGAATCTGGCACGAAAACGCAGCAAGCGGACCCAACTAATTTACATACCCCTCCATGTTCAGCCAGGATGACATCTAATGCCATCCGGTTCTGAAGTGCTACTAACCTTATTGCCTTCTGTTCTAGAGTCATATTATAGAGTTTTGTCAGTGGTCCGGTTGATGGTTCTCTCCAGTACTCTCGCTAGTCTCCTGATATCCTCTGAGTTAACTATTTGTCCCCAAAATGGAAAAAAAGATTTCGCTACGTCTCCCAGAACTTGTGCTGGAGTGTCACCATTCTCGTCCCGCCGTGGATGAGACTTTGAAACGTCTACGGTACTGGCTATGAATACCCCGGATAACAGGATCCCTAAATAGCAAGTTCCCTGTCAATCCCTGGTTAACCATGGAAATGCTACATTACCGCAAACAAAGTAGACAGGTTCGCCTACATACAAAGGTCTGTCTTCCCCTGTCAAATTCGCAAAGTTGGCGCAGCCTTTAAAATCACCCATTGACTGAGTACCATTCCTCTGTATGTAGAAAGAATCTGAATCGGGACTATGGTTAACAGTGTAAGAAGGATGCGTGGCATCCTTATTGCCTATAGGAGCCATTTTAAAGGAAATCAAAGATTGGAAAGGACGAGACAATCTATCAGAAGGCCTAATAGAAGCAACGTTAAGCTTACTCCTATTTGCAAAAAGCTAGCATCCCAAGGGAGTCGAAACATGTTTTTCAAACTGATTCAAATTAGTCCCATCGAAGTTCCTTGAGATGCTATTGTTCCGGCGACCAAAGAATAGTGCTCCAAGAGAAGCATAGCATGCAGTTGTCAAAGGTAAAGGATGAATATACCAACCTAGCCCTTTATCCCCATGTTGTGGTAAATGCGAGCAAACCCAACAGTTGGACCTATTAAAGATGGCATGTGTAGCATTCGTGATGAGTAATAGCATATTGTTGTGATATCTCTGTCTATGCTGAGAATCCCTAGGAGATAGAGTGTGCAGATGCACAAAATGGGTAGAAACAGTAGGTACATTTTCAGTCAGTAACACATTTTCGAGCGGATGTACTTCCTCTAGATACCAGAAGCCTAAAACAATGACTATTATAAAACCAATTAACATTATCAACAAACAGCAGTACGTTTTCGTGGCCCATGTTACGGACTGTCCTTTTTTGCAGCTGGTCACACGTTCACTTCTCAGTCCTTTGCGAGCGGTAGCAGTGGCAGGCATTGTAATCTTCAAACGAACACGCCAATGTTTTTAACTGGCGACCTCCAGGCCAAGCGTCTTCTTAGTCCTTCCACAAACCGTAGCCAACAGAATCCCTGTATAGACAATAGATCGGGCCAAAAAGGCAAGCCCTTGCTGATTTTCCTCGATCGCACTGCCGAACCGTGCAGTAGGTCTATTTCCTAGGTCGCAGATCGTACCTTGTGCTTCCTGGTACTGAGTGATCTGAGAACAACGTGTCGTCACTTCCCGTTGGAAGCAACGTATGAAGAACAAGAGAGGATGCAAGATCTGGAACAACAGCTTCCGGAAACAAAACTGTTGGAGAGTCTGGAGGCAAAATGGCTGTTTCCCCAGGCCCCACGGGCTCAGGGAGAGTCTCTGACACACTCTCGATGCTGTTTACTGCTTCGGGATTGTTGATTGCAGTACTGATGAGGGGTTCTGTTTCTTTATCGTATGGCACTGGGTGTGGAATCTTCTTGGTGTGCGTTGCATAGATCCAATTTTTCCAGCCAGCCACCCGCACCGCCGTCTGCGTGACCAGCAGGACTTGGAAGGGGCCCCGCCACCGAGGTGCAAGGCAAGACGATCGCTCAAAGGACTTTACTAGGACCCACTCCCCAGGTCGTATGCTGTGCCCGGGGCCCTCGTATCGCACAGGTAAAGCCTCTTGCAACTGGTGATGAATCAAATACAGGTTTTTAGTCAACTGGCTACAGTAATCTGAGAGAAGTAAATTTTCTACATTTTGCAGTGAATGACTTTTCGGAAGGTTCCAGATATTAGCAGGCCTCCCCATAACCACCTCAAAGGGAGAGAGCCCAGTCTTAGTTTGAGGGGTTGTACGCATGGATAGCAACATGATCAATAAGGCGTCCGGCCATTTTAGTTTGGTGCCGGCACACATCTTAGAGAGCTTGTTTTTGATGATGCCATTGTGTCTTTCTACTAGTCCGGTACTCTGAGCGTGTCTGGCCGAATGGAACCGTTTATCGATCTGTAATCCTGCACATATCTGCAGAATCACAGCAGCGATAAAATGTGAACCATTGTCCGACCAGATGACTCTTGGTAGCCCGAACCTAGGGAAATACTTTTTTAACATAGTCTTTGCAGTAGTCATGGCTGTAGCGTCTTTAACAGGAAAAGCCTCAACCCATTTGCTAAAAGCACAAATGACAAATAACACTTATTTCAAGTTATTACATTGTTCCATTTCAATAAAATCAAAGTGTATAACCTCGAAGGGGACAGAAGGTGGACCAAAACTTCCCCTAGGAGTTGGCGTTCCCTTTCCTACATTATGCTATAAACAGGTCATGCAGTTTTGGACATAACGTGCAGCTACCTTAGAGATTTTGTCATTCACCCATACATTTTCTAACATTTTTGTAATCTTGCGGGCACATTTATGTGTGGGACCATGAGCCATAACAACCATCATAATTTACGTGTCAGGAAATAGCCATTTCCCTTCAACTCTGTCCACCCAACACCCATCATCATCAAGTTTCCACAAGCCCTCAGCCCACTTTTTAGACTCTTCCAATGGGGCATTGGCTTGGATATCCCTCACAGAATCGACACCCTCATCCATAGTACAGGCATTTGTGGCTTCCCTTGAAGTATATATGTCTGAAGAGAGATCAGTGGTAGTTTGTTTAGCTATCTGGTCAGCAAACGCATTCCCTTTCCCTATATCATCTACAATCTTTTGATGCGCTGCGCATTTTACAATAGCTAACTGAGTAGGGAGTGCGAGCGCTGAGAGTAGCCGTACTATCAGGGAGCCATGCTGGATCTTTGTACCATGTGAAGTTAAGAACCCTCTCTTTGACCAAAGTCTCCCAAAGTTGTGAACCACCCCAAAGGCATACTGACTGTCAGTGTATATATTCACGGTAAGCCCTTCGGAAAGTTTGCAAGCTCGGGTTAATGCTATAATCTCCCCGGCCTGCGCAGAGTTATGCGTGATTCTCTTGGTTTCCATGACCGTGGTCAACGTAGTGATTGCATAAGCAGCTGTGGATGTACCATCCGGAAGCTTGAAGCAGGAGCCATCGCAAAACAGCTCCTCTTGTGGATTGTTCAAGGGAGTATCTTTTAGATCAATTCTACCACCTGTATCTTGTTCGGTGGTAGAAAGACAGTCATGTGACTCTTAGTCACTGCAAGCAGTACCTTGCGGAAAAGGTAAGAGTTCAGCTGTATTAAGAACATAACACCTCTTAATTTGGATGTGTGGTGCAAACAAGATCAATTCATATCTTGTCAACCGTGCGGAAGTGAGGTGTTGCGCTCGAGTTCTTTTCAGTAGAACATCTACAGATTGAGGTACCATCAGGGTTAAAGCATGTCCTAGGACCATTCCCTCACTCTGTTTTACAGATGCAGCAGCAGCAGCGACAGCTTGCAAACATCTTGGTAAAGCGCATGCTACAGGATTAAGGGCGGAAGAAAAGTAACCGCATGGCCTATTCTTCCCTCCATGTTCCTGCGTTAACACAGCCAAAGCACATCCATCACATTCATGCACAAACAACACAAAGGCCTTTTCATAATTTGGTGTGCCCAAAACCGGTGCCGAGCACAATGCAGTCTTGAGCAAATCAAATGCACGCTGGTGCTCTATGTTCCACGGCAATGGCGAAGAAATGCCCTTCTTCGTCAGAGCCAACATCAGCTTAATCGTTAACGAGAAATTGGGGATCCACTGCCTACAGTAAGAAGCCATTCCTATGAAGGCTCTAACTTCTTTCTGCGTATTTGGGACAGACATGCTAGAAATGAGTTTTATCCGTTCAGGCGTCAATCTTCTTCCCTCCTTTGACAGGAGATAGCCTAAATAGGCAACCTCCTGGCAACAATATTGAAATTTCTTAAGCGAAGCTTTATGTCCATGTGTAGCCAGGTGAATAAGCAACAACACAGTGCCCTCCTTAAAAGCGCTTTCTGAGTCAGCAGCTAAAGGTAAGTCATCAACATATTGAAGCAGTGTACAAGTAGAGGGCAACTCAAGGGTATCGAGTTGTTCTTTCAGAGCCCTATTGTAGATGCTAGAACTTTCCGTGTAACCCTGTGGTGCACGGGTAAATGTGAAGGAGCGTCCCCCTAAGGTGAACACAAACAAATATCTACTGTCCTTGTCTATAGGAATACTAAAGAAAGCATTCTTTAGATCCACAACACTAAAATGAGTAGCTGAAGCCGGAATCATAGTCAGTATTGTCGTCTCCTCAGGCACAATTGGAAATTGTGGAGCGACGATCTTATTGATGGCACGTAAATCAATTATGAAACGAAAAGGAATCACATTATCACCTTTTTTGTACACGGGCAAAATCGGACTATTGCACAAACTACCTGCAATTTCCTCAATCACCCCTCGATGTACAAAATCCGAGACGATGCATTTCAAAGCTTGCTCACCATCGACTGAAATCTTATACTGCAGAATGCGCAGCAGCTTCACTCCATGTTTCAAAACAATCTTAACAGGCTCAATTTATTTGTAAAACGCCGACATCATTGTTGTCAACTGCCCATAAACATTCCGGAACATCACTAAATTCCGGCGGCAAAGGTCTAGTCAAGAATTGAGAGACGTTGCTGTGGTGAAATCGTCAAA
Organism: Ambystoma mexicanum; assembly: GCF_040938575.1. Lineage (NCBI taxonomy): Eukaryota > Metazoa > Chordata > Amphibia > Caudata > Ambystomatidae > Ambystoma > Ambystoma mexicanum. The sequence goes on along the minus strand of NC_090928.1, from coordinate 1,183,526,693 downwards.
TGCACTCCATCAGAGGAATGAATTACTGCATTTAATTCTTTCAACAGATTCAACCCCAGCAAATTCTCTCCACAATTCTAAGTCAAAAGGAATGGACAATGGTCCGTAAACGGACCCAAAGAAATCGGTACCGGCGAAGAAACCGGACAGACAGCTGGTGTGCCAGAGAACCCTACAGAAACATTGGTTTGCCCTAACAGTGGAATGTTTGGAACCCGAGAATGATCAATGGAACACTTTTGTGCCCCGGTATCTATCAAGTTTTCCCACTAACATTTCAACGTAGGGACCTTTCTGATTAACGAGAATAGGCGTAGTTTCCAAGCCCTGCTTCGGGCAATCCTAATGAAACAGAATATCATCAAAAGGAAGTTCTTCAGAGAGGTAAGCAGCGGAAGGATGGTCAAATATGTTTCTAGTACCCACACTTGGTACCTGATTATCCTGTGAAAAAGGTTGCTGCGAATCGTGTGAAAGCTGACCTCTACTAGGGCCCCCTGCACCCAGGCGACCTCTGGGTCGTCTACCCATATTCCCAAATGTGTTATTTGACCTCTGTCGGAGGATCGGGCATTGTGCACGGCAATGACCCTTTTCCCTACAATAGGCACACTGGTTAATGTTTATAGGACCCAAGGGCATGTTTCCTTGTGGAACATACTGACCTCTAGTTTGTGAATTACCCCCTCTAGGGCCTCTAAAGATTTGCTGTAATAATACTTTTGTCTTTAAATCAACTTTTCTCTTTTTGACTCTTTCTTTTTCATTATTGACACGATTCTCATAGTACTGAGCCATGTGCAGTACTTATGATTGAGACTTCGCTTGCCAAGCGCTCTCGGAAGACATAATTTACGACTGGATGTCTGGCAATAATCCACGCACACATTTGTCTACAAATAATCTTTTCCCAGACTCTGTGCCTAAATCTTTTCCACTGAAATCCGAGAATACCTGTTCGAACCGATTAAAGAACTCGGTAGCACCCTCAGGCTTCCCTTGGAAACAGGTGCTAAGCTTGTCCCAAATAATTCTCTTCTCAGGAATTATAGTTTTCAATTTCGCAACTATTCTGTCAGGCAAAGTTAGTATCACCTGAGGCGATCTTTCGCCCGCTGGCCTTTCTCCATCAAGTCTAATTATTTTAGCTCATGTATCTCCTAACCCTGGTATGTCATCTATAGTCATAACCTATTTCCACAAATCTACGGGCAGGAGTACGGGAAATAACAAATCAATATCACTTAAAGTGAATACTGAGGATTGCAAAGACTCTATTTCTTTATAGAACCCTGTCGGATTTTTCCTGATGTCGGGAATAGATTGTCTAATGGTGTTCACTTCCTGTCTTGAGAACGGGACGTGAACGAACTGAGACACATAATGTGTAGGTATTTCCCGTGCAGCTGTACCCGCTACAGCATCAGCGGGGATCTCAACTTTTGGGACAAGTGTCGGAGGAACCTCTCTCATAGGCAACTGAGAAGTAGGCAAATCCGAACGCTTACTGAGCAACAGAGCTAAATCAAGCGCTAAAGCAGCCGAAGAAGTGTCAAATGAAAAAGCTCTCTTATAAATACTTAATAACTCTGTGGGGCAACTAATCTTTCTTTTTACACACTCATCCTGTAAGTATTCTACCATTACCAGTATCACTTTCCTCTGCATTTCTGGCGTATACTGACTATACGTGTCATATACTTCAACTGGAGTTATTGACGAGTCTGAGATCCATCTAATTGCGTCAATCTTGCAAATTCACATTTCCTCAGATATCAATTTGCGACATGGAAGGAAAAGTTTCTGAACATACATACTTCATCCTCATTCTGTAACCTTTCCAACTCCTTTCTATACTCAAATACCCTCTCAACATGCTCTTGTACTTTCTCCACAATGTCTCTAGAGAACTCTAAGGTGTTCAGATCCCTCAACCCTTGTGGGAGATCTGTATTGTTTAATCTGTCCCACATTGCACACAAATGGATCCCTAATGCCGCTATAAAAACCTTTTTCTCAGGAAAATTGTCCATATTAGAAAGTGTGGCAAAAACATTAGCTTGATCATCCCTTTCCATACAATGCTTAGCCCATGTAATAAATTCACGTTTCTTCTCTGGAGGTACAGTATTGCGAGTGACAACCCTCGATCCCGTTCCCTGATCTACTACAAGCGGTGCAGGACCACTTGGAAGATCACTGGTACAACAGGAAAGAGCGAAGGAGCAGGTGGAGGAGCAGGCAGAGGAGCAGCAACAAAAAAGGACCAACGACTGGAGGAAGAGGAACAACAGGAGGAACAATAGGAGCAGGAGGAGGAATAACAGCAGGAAGACAAACCTACGGAGGTGGCGCAGTGGCACCAGGCCTTTGTTCATTTAACAATTTATCGATAAGTTTGTCGGAAACATGAAAGTCTTTCGAAGGATAGATTTTCTGGATACCAAGTGAGAAAGACCTATCCATATTCCTAGCCAACTCAGACTGTTTATCTTGGTCCTACAACAACGCTTTTTCGGTGTTGGTCTTATGACACGCATGTTTTTCTCTACTCTTAAGCTGCTGCAATGTTTCTTTCTTCCAATTCTGTAATACGTCAAATGCTGCAGGTCTAGCCTTTTTCTTTAATAATATAGATTCTAAGTATTCAATTTGAGGAATTTCAAAACTACCATTGATTGGCCACTGAAGTTAGGAAGCATGTCTAGTTTGTCTGTGCCAAATATCATTAAACAATATACTACCAATGCCATGCTTACAGTACATAGTACAAGCTGGCGACCCCTCCTGTGGCGCCAGACGGCTAAATTCCAAAGATTGTCTGTCACTGTGGAATAATGCCCTAAAGCAGGCAGACACTTTCCCAGGCATGTCAGAAAACTGGTGTTACCTGGTCAATAATTGTACTCGCGAGTGCACTACTCCAAAACAAATTATAAGGATACTTAAGAATCGGGTCACGACTCACATGATGAAGCCTTAGGAGATCTGATCGGATTTCAAAGTTTTTCTAACAAATTTTACCTCGTGTTTTATGATTTCGGCAAATCTGCCCGCCTCGATATGTTGACCCTCGTGCTTAAGCTGGCACGTATATCTTCAATTTTGCAAATGCTCTTTGGGAGCAACTTCTCTCCCAGTCCAGGCGCCAAATTTACAGTTTACCCGCATCTGGATTTTCGTGAAGCAAGTTAATATTGATGTTATATTCGTCTTCTAGGCTTTCGCACCGCTGTATCCACAAAGCCATTACTTTTTGTCCTTTGACCGTTGCGCTGTGGAAAATTTCAAACTGAAAGATGTTTTCTCAAGCACGTATCTTTTGGAACAAGGATAACAAATTCCAGGTAATCCTTGCCTGTAGTGAAATGAACGATAACTCATATCTGATGCACGAGGTCATAGTCCCTCTTGGGAGACCCAACACTTTAGTCCAAAACTGGTTCTCCAGAGAAGACCATACTTCGTAAGAACATCCCAGTGCATTCTCAACCCCATAGGTCAAAACAGGAATGACTTTTTGTAGATAAGAGTCGTGAGGGTTCTAATGAAAATTCCCCGAATTTCTTTTTCATACAAAGCGCTTGACACGCCAACTGAGTGCATTTCCTTTTCGTGTCAGCTACCCAGGGAGCATCGTTGATACAAGAGCTCATAACCATGCCTAAGTATTTGACATTTTGGGATAACGTCACCATTTGAATTTTTTTGCTTTTTTTGAAGTGGCTCCTCTCAAGTTCTTAAATATTAAGATTTCACTTTTTTTAGCGTTGATCTGCAACCGGTTCTCGGTTACGTAACTCTGAAGGGCATCAGGTTTTCTTTGTAAGCCGACAGGTGTTAAATCCATTACAACAGGATTGTTGGCATATAGGAGCCAGCTTACGTGAGCCTTGTTTATTTTTGGCGGGAAAGAAGTTACAGCTTCTATCGAATTTACTATGTCCGATATAAACAAGCTGAAGATGGCTGCAGCAAGCGGGCAGCCTTGTTTTACCCCCTTATGTGTGGTAATCATTGTAGACATTGTGCCAGATTGATCTAGGCAGATCCTTATAGTTGTATTGGTGTGTAGCTCCTGAACTGCAGCCACTAGCTCTTCTGGACATCCCCATTGACGCAATTCTGACCATAATAGGTCCCGGTCAACAGTATTGAATGCGCTTGAAAAGTCAATGAACGCCAGGTAAATTGCTGTATTAGATTTCAGGGCCTCCATTTTTGCCAGGTTAAGTAGTAGTAAATTTAGGGAGCACCCCACTTGTTTCACAAACCCAGACTGCCGTGCGTCTACATGGGCCGTTTCTACAGCCCACTCTACTAGTTTTCTTTGCAGAGTGGTAGCATAGACCTTGCCCAGGACATCTAATAAAGCCACCGGCCGATAATTTCTAGGGTTTGATCTGTCGCCTTTTTTGAATATCGGTACGATGATTGCCGATTTCTAAGACTTAGGAGAGGGACCCGATTTATTTATTCTGTCGAAAAGGGTTATACAAAACTCAGCCCAAATCTCGGGGCATTGCTTGATGGTGTAGTTGGTTAAACCATCCGGGCCAGGAGCTCTTGAATTATTGGCCTTCGTAATAATTGACACAATGTCATTTTTACAATACTTGAGTGCACGCGGTGGAAAAGTCAATGCACTCTCGATGCCCGAAATCCTATACCCCTTGTATAAATTCTCAAAATGAGAAATCCAGGTTAATTCCGTCACCAGGCAAGTTTGTAAAGCCTTTTGTGGGGCCTGTGTGTTATTAATGTTCCTCCAGAACTCACTTGTGTTTTTGTTCCTTAGGGCAGATAGCATTGTTTCAGCGTCCTTTTGGATGGTCAAATGCACGTGTGATTTCTTCCTGTTCTTGTATCTCTGTTTTACAACTCTAACTTCGTTCTTTCGCAGTGTCAGGTCCAATTTCTGGGCCTGTCCCATCGCCTGCCTCATCTGCCGTTTGCGTTTCTGGATTTCGGGGTCGAACCAGTGTTTGCGGACCATATTTAGGTTCTTCAGCCCAACGTTCTTGGTCTTGAATTGCTGCAGTAGCTGTTCATATTCCAAGTCGGAGTTATAATGACCGTAAGCCATTGACAGCTGGGACACTTCGTGATCCTCGAGTCGAAGTCTAACCCTATTCCCCGCAACCGAGACAGGATATTGCCACCTAGGCAAACCTTCCTGTGTCGATGTTGTGAAATTTGTTATTAACATGTCGTGCTCGCTACTGGATTCTTTCCTGATCCAAAAGGATTTTATTTGAGCATGCAAATCGATAGACACGAACATGTAGTCAATTGTCGATGATGAATCTTCACGTTGCCAAGTTTTTGCTGCAGGCAAGTCCCCAATGGTGTTACCATTCAACATTAGCAGTTGTCTCACTGCCATTTCTTCTAGCCAGTCATGTGCCAGAGCCTTTTTACCCTTTATCACATGATTAAAAAGGTCAATGTTCAGGTCTCCACATATCATAATATTCGGTTTTGTTATAGAATCGTAGAGGGCATCTAGAATTTCCGCAATTTGTTCTATAAATTCTGTTTTACCTGCCCTCAAATGATTCCAGTATACGTTTATAATTGTTATTTCATCAGTGTGGCCCAAGCCCTTCGCCTGTTTAATAATTGAGGTTTCCTGAATGTAAGGCAAATGGTTGGTGGATTTCCGGATCCTAAAGCCCGAGGCCCTGTTTACCATCGTTAATAGCGACCATCGCGACCGGGCTCCCTTTTTCCAATTTTATCGCGGGGTTCAAGGCCACCTCATAAGCACTTGAGATTGGGGATTCTCGGAGCCATGTTTCCTGTAAGCAAACAATTGTTAAACCCTCCAACCAGTTTGTTTTAAGGAGGTGGGTAAAGGCTCGAGTGCTCCAAGAGGCCACCAAACGCTCAATCCCAGTGATCGCTTCCTGGCATTATTGCTGGGCATTTGTGTTGAGCGTTGCAGCAAACCAGCCCCAGTCACGGATAGCCCCATCTGTGTTTAGACCACTGTTAGTATTCTCGGGTGACAATTTCAAATCTTGCTTTCCACATATTGTAATCCTTATGTCCATTTTAGATGGTTCCGTTGTCCCCACATTCTCTTTTGGCGTCTGAAGAAAGGTTTTACCCTTGTCTTGTATTATTTCACGCCAGGGGCTCGCTGGCCTGTCCCTAACCGTCTTCCATGCACCTTCACTCAAATGGTGAACAATGTCTTCTTTAGACTGAGAGCGTATCACTGTGCTCTGTTGTAGAGAGCTTAGATCGTCCTGGGAGCCACGTATATCTGTATCAATAAGGCTCCTATTAGAGAAATCCAGCGCATAGACCTCGAATCCAAGTGAAAATAATGCAACGTTAGCTTCAATAATTGTGTGAGCTATAAAAGACGAGATCACATGAAGAATTACTTTGTCGTGCTTTCTTTCGTTTGGAAATTCGACAATTTTTAAGTCGTTAGAATTAATGGCGCGTAAACTTGGAATTAGGTTGAATAATCGAATGATGTTTGCTCGATTTAGGATCATCTTATCCTTTGAATCCATCCTCTTAATCATCACTTTGAAGGTTGGCGTTGTGTCTTTCTCTCTTTTTCTTTCCTTTCTATTTCTTTCAAGGGCACTTCCGCATGCATCTGGCTTGATGCTTGTTGAGTTACCTTTTGTGTGATTTCTGTGCATGATGCCATCGCTTCCGACAATGCCTCGAGTGCGAGTGGCATGTGAGTCCTCTTTTCTAAACAAGTAATTCCGATAAGCTTGTTCTTGTTCTTTGCATAATTTCCGCCTTCTTTCTTGCATCGTCACAAACAGTGGACTTACTGGGGCAGTTTGACCTGATGCAGACGGTATTGTTGCCGTTACAATGTGACATATTCGGGTCATCTTGATTCCTGCATTCTGCACAGCCACAGTGCAATTGGGAATCGGAACATCGACGACAGAGTCGCCTTCCTCCTTGTCGACTTGAATTTCCGTTTGAACGGGTCTGGGTGTGTTTACAAGGGTTGAAGTAGTTTCACCGACAGATTGCATTGTGGGTTCTCAACACACCCCCAAGGGCAGTTTTGAACTTCTTTGCTGTGTGTTGTTACTGTTAGGTTCACTTGATCTATTGGAACCTACTAGGGGCAGTCCTTCGTATTTAAAAAATGCCAGCGCTTCACAAGCTACTTCGGCTAAGAGCTTTTTGTCAGTAGAGTCGTTTCTTCTCTGGTCGCCTAGAGATTTCAATGAGGCGTCCAGGTTTTTCAAGGTTTCGTTTACGTTGCTGGAGTGCTGACTGCATATATGCTCCAAGTGGGCTACGTTAGTATTCATCAAGGCAGTCAACGTTGTGAGGCCCTTCGTTGTATCATTCAAATTTTCATATAGTTTCATGAATGGGGCCAAGGAAATTGCTAGAGAAGACAGGATTGCTGTTTGTAGCTCAAAAGTCAAGCTAAGTTCCTTTGCCACCAAATTTCGGGAACAGACGTTCTATAAAAGAAGAATCAGACAGGTCACCAATGTCCGATGTGACCGTGCCATGGGATTGTGAGTTACGAACACTCGTGAGCGTTTTGTTCAAATGTAGGTGTTTAGTGTTGACAACCCTCTTTTGCGAGTTCATTTGATTAAAGGGCGAGTCGTCTGAAGAAGCCATGCTTGTCTTCTCTTTTGCACCACAGGGTGACAGCTTACTGCGTTTATATGAAACATTTACCCATACATCCTCATTTGGGTCGTTTAGTAACGCATTCTGGCGTTTGGGGGCTGTTTTTTTAATATTCTTGCTAGGCCCCATTGAGCTCTTCATTTCTGTGCCACTACATGCTTTGTTCATGGAGATTAAATTGTGCAATATGTTGTTGGCCACACCCAGTGAATCCCGACGTTCTTCGCGTCGGTGAGCCATCAGCCCGCCATCTACAGCAGCGGCTTCAGTTATAATTGAAACTTGATTCTGGCCGTAAGTCTCCTTTAGCCTGCCAAATGTTGTGTTCAATACTTCATCGTCCATGTCCCCATGTGGGAACTGACATCCTCGGGCAGCAAGATGGGCAAGCTAGTAATCATGAACACGCCCTCGCTGCCGATCCCCGCTGCAGCCCCAACCACATCCGCGTGGAAACTGCTGCCGCCGCCAACCGACGCAACAGCCTTGCCAGACTTCACAGCTGAACGGGGGGGAGCCAACAGGGAGGTCCGCCCAGCCACGGGAGAACCCCCGCCATCCTCCCCACAGGAGCCGCACCCAAGCGGCGTCCTCGCCTCGCCCGCATCACACAGGGCCCGCGGCACAGCGTCCTCTCCGGTTCTCGCAGTGATCGCGTGAGCCGGCGAACCAACACCGGACACGGCCAAGACCTCGACCCCCTCGCAACTCCCACGGGACCCACCATCGTGCCCGTGTGCACACACGTCCACCGCGTCAAGTGCTGGCAGCGCGCCTGGTAAATCGCCATTCTCAGTGTTGTAAGACTGTGTGTTTTTGCTGAAGACCATAACACCAGGTAGCGCCTTATCTGGGGTAGCACTGCCAGCGGCATTGATGTTAATAATGCTGTTACATTTACACACTGTTCTGGCCGGCTCATGTGTATCATGTGTATCATGTACCACAGCACAACATGGATGCAAATGTTTAGTATTACCAAGTTCCGCTTCCACGCCCAACTCCTCATCATGAGCATTCCCAATGGCAATGTCTAACTCATTCTTAGAGACACAGGAGTAGAATCGACTTACTTTTCTATTTGGCAACCGATTTAGAGCACAAGGCTCTCCGGTAACCTCGATTCCTCCTGTATGTTCACGCTTCTTCTCTGCCCTTGTTCTGGACACAGGGGTGGTTTGAGCAGCCATTAGGTAGCCGCACTGACGCCACTCGCCAAACAGCCTAACAGTAGTGAAGTCCAGCCCTTTCTCCACAGGGCTTACGCCACAAGGGCGGAAGAGGCGGCCTTTTAAGGTCAGCTGGTCAGGATACCTTAAAGGCACACGGAGCTCAGCAGTTCAAAGGTCCACAGGATACAGGATACACTCGCCACAGCCTAACAGTAGTGAAGTCCAGCCCTTTCTCCACAGGGCTTACGCCACAAGGGCGGAAGAGGCGGCCTTTTAAGGTCAGCTGGTCAGGATACCTTAAAGGCACACGCACCTCAGCAGTTCAAAGGTCCACAGGATACAGGATACACTTGCCACAGCCTAACAGTAGTGAAGTCCAGCCCTTTCTCCACAGGGCTTATGCCACAAGGGCGGGAGAGGCGGCCTATTAAGGTCAGCTGGCCAGGATACCTTAAAGGCACACGCACCTCAGCAGTTCAAAGGTCCACAGGATACAGGATACACTCGCCACAGCATAACAGTAGTGAAGTCCAGCCCTTTCTCCACAGGTCTTACCATGATAAATAACCACCCAAAAGGTGAAAGGGAACCCTTGTGTCTGGTAACACTATTCGAAACCATGACTGGTAAGTCTAAAAATATGTATTTATGTTGCATAGACAGCCATTTCCTAATAGGCACATGGAATATTGCTCGTAATAAAGACATGATGTCCATCCATTACTTCCTGTCCAAAAAGATAAAGAAACAACATGCAATGGGGATGCAAACCAAAGTGATAAACCTGGGTAGACCAAAGAAAAACATATTGAAACAACAGCATGAAACCTAAACTGAAACCTAAACTGTCGCATTCAGACATGACGTGCAAGAGAAACAATGGTGGGAACCCTGGTATGATTACCGTGAGTATTATGTCGCTGGCAAATAAACAAAACCTTCAAAAGGCTGAGTAAGGATGATTTTCTATGATTGCAAATGCATGATTATTCCTGAAAGGGATAGAGAAAAGTAGTAAGCAAGTGGGGAGATGCAATAGTTCTACATCCCTGAAAAATCCCTAAAACCAATCAAAAGGTTACCTGGTATACTAGCCAAATGAAAAACCGAAGATGGCTGGGGTTGACTGGCTGAATGAGAATATTACGTGCATCTGAGTCACACCAACATCGGAAAGCCTGTAGGAATATAGTCAAAATGTGTTCATTGTAAAATGTACTACAAAGTGAAGTCTAATACAAAAGTGTAGTAACCGCACACATGTGTGCAGCTCTCAGATCTAATACGAAACAAACCAAGTTTTCTAGCGTACCTATATCCTGGAGTCAATTCCCAAAATCAATTAGAGCTTCGATTCAAGTACACGATGTTAGCAGGAGTAAGTTAATGCCCGTTGAAAAAAAGGAAAGCTTTCTGTTGCTGCATCTGGGATAGGATCACGTGATGCAATCTCATCACGTGATCCAGCAAAGAGAAAAGACGGACAGAAGCTGAAAATAGCTGCACCATAACTAAACTTTAAAAAGTCCACATTCATATACTGTCTGAATTATGAAAACATAGCAAATGAGCATGTGGAGCTACTTTCTTTGTCCATAGTTAACCCAACCTTTGGTATAAGCATGTACTACACAAGTTGGTAGTGACCGAGCAGCCAGAGGGTTCAATGTGAGCTATAGGGTTGTAACATAGACGTTCACAGTGACATGTATAATAATACTACATAATAATAATAATGTATTAATTTAACAGTCAGCTTGAATTAGCCTTCTTTAGAAAGGAGAAAATATTGAACACTTAAATGACTTTAAAAATACACTCTCAGTTTCAATAAATCAGTAGATATCCATTTGAGATATTACAGACACTACCTACACCCACAGGTGTCTTCAATAGTTATGGCACTATGGACATTGATATATCACTGGTACATTTAGAGCAATACTGAGTTAGGTGTCAAAAGGAAAAGGTAAGAGGGATAAACAATGTTTAACACGTATCTCAAACAGGTAAGCCATTTTGAACCCCCCAATGCAATGTAGATTAACCATTTCCCAGCTACACACGTAACAAATGTGGGACTTTGGAAGGGACAGATCAAAATACAAAGTCAGAGGTTAAAAGAGTCTATCAGGGAGCCAGGGGAGACAATGTCAATTGAGCAATGTCTATGGGAGCTGAAGTTCTTCTTGAAGGTAAGTAAAAGGTCTTGCACAATGTTATAGAGAGTTTTTGTTGAAAAAGAAATCACTGTTGGGCCACAAGCTGGGAGGCTTGTGATGGGCAAAGCTGCAAGCAACTCTGCAAGAGGTAACAATGGCAAGTTTCAACTGAGAGCTAGCAAGTAACACAGCAAGAGGTAAGTACCCCTTAGTTTACATTACCTTAGGTCTGAAGACATTGGTTCCAGCTGGCTTCTGTTCCTGTTGTAGTATGGCAGATCCTGTTGTTCCTGTGCCTCAGTCATGGGGACAAGAGGGAGGATTTCTTGGGACTCCTGCACTACAGTTTGAAGGTGGACAGCAGCAATTGGCAACTTTCAGATCGTCAGCACTTCGCGGTTTAAGCTTGTCACGAACAGCACCACCGCGGTTCTCGGATACCTTGTGGGCTTTCCTTTCTTCTGGGGTTCAGCACTCTGTTGAGGTGCCTCAGGCTTGGTTAGTCCTGCTTCATGGGATTCCGGAGGATCTTCCTGCAGCTCGGGTCCGACTTAAAAACGATGCACTAAATTCTGGTGTTCCTCTCCCTGGCACTCGGTTCCTGCAGCCGCAAATGGAAGTACAGCCAGCTTCGAGAGGATTTCCAGATGAGTGTGTCTTGGGGTCGATTGGTCCCACCAACCCAAGGGGAGAAGTCATCCTTTGCAGGGCATCTCTGGTCGAGGCAAATTTGGAGCTTCAGCACAGCAGCAGGGCTTCACCGAGTAAACCAATGGTCCAGGAGTTGCAACAAGCGTCTCTTCCAAGTTCTTCTTTGGATTCCTTCGTCCAGTGGTCGACTCTGCCTTGTGTCCAAAAGACCTTGCCTTTTATGCAGGTTTCTCCCATTCATTTGCAGCCTCTCTTTCACTCACACAGCAGGGTGGGTGTCCTCCAGGGACAGCCAGCCAGCCATCCAATCAGCTTTGCGTGCATTCCTGTAACCAAGGAGACTAATCACAGGGAGTTTCAGGAACTTCCCTTGCTTCCTGCCCTGCCAGACACACTGGAGCCAGAGGCAGGCAGGTGAACAAAGGGACCAAACCTATTTTGGCACGCAGAGTAAATCTCAAGAAGGACCTTTCCGACAAGAAATGGCGAAAAAAGACCACCAGGGCCATTTTTACAAAATGGGCACCCATGGGTGCTTTACTGCAGCTGCCATTGGAGCCCGCGGTAGAAACACTCAATGGTAGGAAAAATTAAACCATTGCCACCAGCCATTAATTGTAGAAAGGGTATAATAAACAAGTTACATGAAAAACTAGACCAAGAGTATTCTAAGTAACCCCTCCAGCACCCTATTGTAAGATAGTGTGCGCTGGGTCTAGAAAGTTACAAAATGTAAGTAAAGTCAATTTCACTTCACTACTCTTGGAAACAGTAGTTTAACCAAGAGAAGGTATTTAAAACTTCGGGAAATCTGAAAGACTTCCCTCTGTCACTGCACTGAAAGTGATGTGTGTGACAATGATGCCTATGGAGTTTGGCAGATTCCAAAACCAAAAGAAACACAGAGTTCAAATCACAAATAAATACATGAGAGAGTGGGAAAAAGGTCTCCCTCTTGTCAGGATAAAAATTAAAAGTCCTAAAGTCCTGCTAAAGAGCTCAGAGTCTCTAACGTAGAAGGGAATTAGCACATTTCGAATGGATTGTCTCCTCCAACGTATTCCTTATCTTTGATTAAATCCACTTCCAGCTTGCTGGCCTCGGAAAAAAGTGTTCACAGTAGAGGGCACTGCTCATCGATGTCCCTCGAGTCGCCTCCGTATCGACACCAACATCACCATAGGTATAAATAGTCTTGCGCAGCGTCCGTTCTGTTCTGTTTTTCCATGCTTCGTAAGCCTCAGAGACGCAACGCTCGGTTCCTCAGTAAATTATTCATAAACTTCGATTCCCTTGCAGTAATCTTCGAATCTACAATGGCATCTTCGTCCGCTTCATCAACGCCACGATCCACCTTCAAAAAATGCCGGGATTGTGGAAAAAAGATGTTGTTAATAGATCCTCACAGGATCTGCCTGTGGTGCCTGGGCTCAGAGCACCAATGTTCGTAGTGTGAAGAGTGTATGTCCATGACGGCGAAAGCCTTGAGGGAGCGTAGCCGGAAGATGGAGAAAGGTAAGACTGTTAAATCCTTTAACCCTTTTACATTGTCCTCTGCCGAGTCGAGACATTCGTCTCCTCGCCATCGGAGGTAACATTCCCGCTGAAGATCTCAAAGTTGTTCTCACTACTCATCCAGATCGAGACATACCAAGAAGAGGCGTCATAGATCACCTTCCTCTTCATCTTCCAACTCACCAGAAAGGGTCACCTGCCCCACTAAACACAGCTCTCTAGCTAAGTGGGAGGAATTTTGCAAAACAATGCTAAGGGTATTTGAGAACGCAGCCTTGTCTCCCTCGGCGATGCCTGGAGGTGATAACCCGGGTGAAAGATCCGAAAAAATAAAAATGCTGTGAGTCTTCGACCCCGGCAAATAAAAACCATCGAGAGCCTCATGAACCCTTGAGTAGAGACAAAGGCCCTTTGCACATCGAGGTACCTTTGACACATAAGACAATGTCATTGACGCCGTCATCGCCCCCGATGAAGGAGAGGCCATTGAAGCCTCATGCCCCAACCTCACCATAGGCACTCGGGCATCGAAGGATCCTTCGAAGGCGTCGAAAGGACGACATCAAGTAGAATTCCGATTATCTCGATGACATCGAGATCATACTCGAGTATATCGACGCCGTTTGTAGTTTTGTCGAGAAGTTTTGACAGAATCAGCAGAGCCATGGCGGTGAGTACCACAATCCGCAGATTTGCATGGTTGTGGAAATCTGGTTTTGCTCCCGATGGACAGGCCAGACCTCTGAATATGCCCTTTGATGGCACCTCTCTATTTGGGAAGAAAGCTGATGACAGTTTGGAGAAATTGCAAATCTCCAAAGCGGCAGCCAAATCCCTTGGGGTTGCAATTTGTCAAACTCCAAACCGCCCCACAGATACGTCCTGGAGGGGAAAGCCTTTTCAATTTTTACTCCGCATTTGGAAAAGGCAGAGGGCAGCCAGCTCAAAGGGGCCAGAGACAATTCTCCCGTGGTGGACGGGTCAAAGGTACCAAGTCTGCATCAGCAGGGGCAGCTTTACCCTCAGCATCTGCGTCAGCCGCTCCTAAACCCCTCTGAGGTCTCTCCACACACAACACCAGTAGGAGACAGGTTAACTCAACATCTGACAGAATGGCAGGCTATTATGTCAGATGCTTGGGCATTGGAGACAATTACCCCGGGTTATTGCCCGCCCTTCCTACACACTCCTCAGAGTCATCCACCAGAGAGCAACTCTTTGAAGTTTCCAGACCCGCTCCTTATGCAGGAGATTTTAGACCTGCTAGAGAAATATGCCATAGAACCAGTGCCTGTAGCGGAGAGGAACAAGGGTTGGTACTCCCCTTACGTCCTAATACCAAAAAAGGACGGAGGATTGAGACTCATCTTGGACTTGCAAGCATTGAACAAATTCCTTTTGAAGGACAAGTTCAAGATGGTAACTCTTTCTCAGATCCCTCAGGCCCTCCAGTTTCAGGATTGGTTGGTATCTCTGGACCTTCAGAATGCTTACTTTTATGTGCCAATCCATCACAAGCACCGGAAGTACCTGAGGATCGCCATTGGCAGCTCTCACTATCAATTTCCAGTTGTTCCATTTGGGCTGACCTCCATCCCGAGGGTCTTCATTAAGTTAATGGCGGTCGTGGCAGCTAGTCTAAGGAGGGAAGGTATTCATGTCTACCTCTACCTGGACGGCTGGTTGATCAGAGCAGTGTCCCCGGAACAACCTCAGGTCCATCTGGATTATGTTTGCCACTTCCTCCTCAAGCTGGGCTTCTCTCTCAACTTAAAGAAGTCTCAGATGATACCATCACAGAGACTCCAGTTCATTGGAGTAGTCCTGGACACATCCCTGGGAAAAACCTCGCCACCAGAGGTGAGGGCTCAAGATATTCTTCAGATGGTGACCAGATTTCAAAATGCCCGGCGTCTACTAGCCTTCGACTTTTTGAGGTTGCTCGGCCTCATGGCATCCTGCATTTTTCTAGTGCCAGAGGCTCCCCTGAGAATGAGATCTCTCCAGTGGGCTTTAAGGACCCAGTGGTCGCAATTCTCAGGAAGAATGTCAGATCTCCTACAAATCCCGAACAGAGTAGCGTGAGACCTTCAGTGGTGGGCCTGTCGGGAGAACATCCTGAAAGGAGAACCGTTTGGCAACCATGGCCGGAGATAACAGTAGTCACGAATGCCTCACTCACAGGGTGGGGAGCCCATGCCAACGACTTAACCATCAGCAGTCGTTGGTCTCCATCGGAGTCCAGACTACACGTCAACCTATTAGAGCTGAGAACAATCAGGCTAGCTTTCCCCCGTGAGGAGCTCTAGGACATGCATTTATGGTCGACTGGGAGTTTCCACTTCTGTACGCGGTTCCTCCCTGTCGTTCCTCAAGTGATCAGGAGGTTGAGGAGATTCCGGAAACCCACGATTCTAATTGCCCTGGATTGGGCCAGTAGAACGTGGTGCCCAGATCTTCTAGACATGTTCATCTGTCCTCCGATTCGTCTTCCACAAAGAGAGGATCTTCTCTCACAAGAGGAAGGTCAGGTTCTCCATCCGGATATCAAGACTCTCAACCTTCACGCTTGGTTTCTGAAAGGGTGAGATACAAAGATTGGGACCTCCCGGATGACGTAATGGAGGTGTTGCTTTCGGCCAGAAGACCAGCAACTAAAACTTTATACCGCTGCCGTTGGAACAAATTCTGCAGCTGGTGTAGAGATAAGGATATTTACCCTTTTTCATGTCAACCATGGTGTTATCTTTCCTACTATATTTGGCAAATTCAGGCCCTCAAGTTGGCAAAATCAAGGTTTATCTTGCCTTGCTATCAATCTTTTAATGCATAAGGATATTTACCCTTTTTCATGTCAACCATGGTGTTATCTTTCCTACTATATTTGGCAAATTCAGGCCCTCAAGTTGGCAAAATCAAGGTTTATCTTGCCTTGCTATCAATCTTTTAATGCATGGCTGAGGAACCTTCATATTTCAAGTTGCCTCTAGTCATTCAGTTTCTGAAAGGGTTGACTAATGTCTTTCCCCAACTCCTTTTAAAGTTCCCCTGTGGGATTTAAATCTAGTCTTAACATTTCTAATGCATACTCCATTTGAACCTCTTCATTCCTGTCCATTAAGGTTCCTCACTCTAAAAACAGTCTTCCTAGTGGCCTTAACTTCTGCCAGAAGAGTGAGCAAACTACAAGCTTCATCTTGCAAACCTCCACATACCATCTTTCACAAAGATAAGGTAGTTCTTAAAGTGAAGCCAAATTTCCTCCCAAAGGTTGTCTCAGAATTCCATATCACACAAAAAATAACCTTGCCTTCATTTTACCCTCCTCCTCACCCAGGGAAAGAGGAAGAGAGATTGCATAGGCTGGATCCAAGGCGTGCCTTGAGTTTTTACATAAACAGACTTGCAAGGATTAGAAAAGCAGATCAGTTGTTTGTGTGGTATCCAGAGCATAAACTAGGTTTGCCTATCACAAAACAGACCATCTCAAGATGGATAATACTGACTATCATAGAGTGCTATAAATTGGCAGGAAAAGATCCTCCTCAAGACCTCAGGGCTCATTCAACCACGGGTATCGCAGCCTCGTCAGTTCTCCAAAGAGGTGTTCCAATTAAAGACATATGAGCGGCTGCCACATAGTCGTCAGCACATACTTTCACCAAATTCTACAGTCTAGATTCCTCCACCAGCCAGGAGACTAAATTTGGGAAAGCTGTGTTGCACTCTGTGCATCTTTAAAACAAACTTTTAAAAAAATATATTGTTTTACTCCCGCTTCCTACACATATTACTGCTTTGGGAGTCTTTCAAAGAGAAGGAATACACAGGAGGACACAATCCATTCGAAGAACAAGTTACTTACCAACTGTAATGTTCTTTCAACTGAATGTTCCTCCCACGTATTCCTTATTGCCCCTCCCATCCTTCCCTGCTGTAAAACTTCCCTTGTAGTTGCAGCCTACGCTCCTTCAAGGGTACTAACCATCTCATACTGGGCAAACACAGCACCTCAAAACAGAACTGAGCAACGGACGCTGCATGAGACTATTTATACCTATCGTGATGTCGGCACCGATAGGGAGGCCTTCGAGGGACACCGACTCAAGGGACGTCGACACGCAGCACCCTCTACTGTGAAAAAATGTTCCGAGGCCAGCAAGCTGGAAATGGATTTATCAAAGAAAAGGAATATGTGAGAGGAACATCCAGTCGAAAGAACGTTACAGTTGGTAAGTAACTTCTTCTTCGGAGAATTCTCCCTAACAGCACACATTTAACACCAAAACAAAGCCACAGTTGGAGGAAGAAGTGTGCGGCTGCATCTCTTCACCGAATCTGAAAACTGCTGTGCTGACTGAAGGACTGAACCAGAGAGAACCTGCATAGGCAACCTCTTCCCGAGCTACGCGGGAACATCGTGCAACTGCAGCTATTTACCCGAAGTGTCTTGGAAGCCAGTCATGTGTGCCTGCCGTTCGGAGAAGGAATCTTCGTGGGACCAGAACAGGAGTGCCTGAACCTCTTCAAGCCAAGAAGTTCATTTGTGTCGCCCAGGGTCTGGAGGAGTGTTTCTGACCACTGGAAGCCAGGTTGCTGACCACTGGAAGCCAGGTTGCTGAGTATCACCCAGAAGAGTCCCCTGGCTTAGTGCTGCTTGACACCAGAGCTGCAAAAGTTCAAAATCTCGGAAGAATCCTTCAAGAGGAATCCCAGCCACGACATCTGTTCACTTGTCCATGCCAGAGAAAATGGAGGGTCGCTGCCTGCAGTGGCGTGTCTGCTGGTGGGTTTCCTGCCACCAAAATACCAAACTGCACCCATTGCCACTGAAAAGCATCTAAAGCCACCAATCCTTATCTTCCATATCTTCCTCAGTCGGGCCTTTTATGGGTCCACAGTAAGTTTCACCTTTGTGGGACATCTACAACTGGAATCACAATCCGCCAAAGGAGAACACTGCAAAGACCGAAAAGTGCTGCCTTTCCGACACTGCCTGATTCCTTTCTTCGTCTTCCCATCAACATCCCATTGACTCCTTCTTCCAAAGTGGGTCCATCGTTCGAAGGCACTCATCGAGTTAGGCTAAGAAACTCCACCACTTCGCCTGCTAAGGCCCCCAAGGTACTCTGACGAGGAAGAGCATCTTCAATCCTCAAGAATCATTCAGGGGTCCCAGGTTCGTCTTGGATCCTGTTCTTCTGTGACTTTGCAGGTCAGGTACTTTGGGGTAGTGGGTCCTGTAGTATAAGAAGCAGAGCATTATTGAACATATTTGGACTTGGTTGTAATATACAAGATAAAGTACACCTTAACTTTTCCCTTACATTTTGCAAGCATACTGCCAATGTTCCATATGTAACCTGCCTTTCTACAGTAATATCTATACATTACCCAAAGCTTTATGATTACAATGCTTTAATAACTGTCAGTAGTTGGTGCATTCTAAATTGAACGTAAAGTACATAGATGTGTATATATTTATCATTATTAGGGTAGTGTTGCCTGAGTGCAAAGTAAGTTATTTATATTTACTTGATCTTTATTTTATATAAAAGAACTGTGTTATCACATAACATATTGTGTGGACATTCCTTTGTGGGGGCGTGGGGATTCACTGTACTTAAAAACCAGCCTTCATCACCTCCCTTGCGTCTAAGCCTTGGTTGCTCGTCCATTGTACAACATAGAGAACCTTGGCTGGGGGACTGTGCTTCTACCCTAACTTTATAGGGGGCAGAAATACAGATAACGCCTCCAGTCTTTGCAGTAGCAACGCTTTTGGAGGTGGAAAAGGATTTCAACTCTCTGGATTGGAATTTTCTTTGTACGCTACTCTAAACAAGTGGTGTTTGCGCAACCTTCCTCTTCTTGGTTAGACTGCTACATATTCTCCATTAGATGGTGGTTGACATTTTCTCTTTTAAGTGATTGCTGGTTTAGACATTTAACCTGATGTAACGTGCAGGAAGACACATACAGAGAACTGGTTGGAATTATTTTACACTCCAAAGACTACTGGTCAGCATTTAAATCATTTCTACTCGGAGACCAATGCCATTAACTCCTTCATGAAAAAACAAGGACATTTAATAGTGTAGTACGCTAGTAATTTAATGTTAGGGATCTATTAAGATCTTATATTACTTGATTTGTCCCGACACTGTGAATGGTTGGGATACTCCTCCTGTGGACTTATGTGGATATTATGTTTTGGTGTTGCTTGTATAGATAGGCTGCCTTTTGGGTTTCTATTTGCTAAAGCAACAAATGTTCAATGAAAAGAACTTTAAAAAAGGACTCTTTTTGAGAACCCCTATATGAGAGAATACCCCTATCAGAGCCTTTGGAGCCACGGGACCTTTAGTACTCCAGGGGACTGCTTCAGGTCACCTTGTGGTATGGTCTACTAATACAAACATGTACTGGTTACTTGATTTGTACACCCATCTGAGTTCAGGAAAAATGGGCAGACGACTTGTCAGCTGCCTTGGTCCCATCTGAGTCACCTGCCACAGGAATGTCATGAGCCAAATCCAGTAGAAACCACCTGAGTCACTGGGAAACAACCAATCTCCACTCATTGCCCTGCCCCAAAATTCTTGGACTCTGTACAGGAGCCCATTTGACTATTACACCTTAACCCATGGGCCTCTCCTTGGGCCTTTTCGTGTGCCTGCCCTCTGCCTACTTTTGCAGATCTGCTAGAGAGGGAATGTGTATCTGCATCAGGCAAAAGTCAGTCTGACTTGGGTCTTCAGCTGAGGACAACTCGCTCAGTTCTGGCAGTGTCCTGAGGTCTGAAGCAAATGTGTCCTCCATCTCAGGTTCCTTTTCTATGCCATCATTAGTCACAGGTCCCTTTCCCTCAGTAGCAGGCACCTCAGGGAACTTAGGATCTGAGCTTGGCAATATCAGGGCCTCTGGTGTCTCGCACTAACCAGCAGGATGAGCCTCTGTCCCATGGCCTCAAGTGCTGCTTCACAAGCTGTTTCCAGAGCCATTGCTCTAGTGATAGCCACAATTATTTCAAAAACAGGACAGTCGTTTGCAGACATACATGCTGCTGTAATGTAGTCTTTTAAAGCTTTGCAGTGCTTGGCGGTCTCTCTTCTCCAGCTAAACTCTACCATCGCCATGGGGCCTTGACTGAATTCATCAAACCCATTGACTAAGCATGCTGTGCTCTTGATGATCTGTCCTTCTTGCACCCACTGTCACTGGAGAGCTGTGATACTACCAGCTCTGTCGCACAGTGTGGGAGTTTTGTATCTTTCCCATGTAGAGTCACTATGGAACTTTGACCACTTGCTGGCCTAATGGGAATACATCCACTAAGATGACCACATTGACCATAGCCTCCTCCATGAGGCCAGCATTGACTATGACCTGGTTAGCCTGCCCTTATGGCCTGAATATCCCTTCCTATGGGTCTAGTCCCAACACAGAAAATATTTGAGTTAAGGTTATTGTTGCCCCATTAGTACCAAACTTTATTTTTTCAGTGGGAGCAGCAGAGCCATTTGACTGGGAACCTTTTGCCCTTACTCTCCTTGTAATGTCAGAATCCTTCTCTTTCTTCTTTGGTGTGCTCTCCTGAGACTTTCTCTGTAATCAGAGGCATCAGAAGGCATCCTCACAAGGTTGGAGGGGAAGATCCTTTTGTTACTTTTCCTCCCACATCTAAAGGGATAAAGGGCCATGCCGGCCAAAGGCAGGGTCAAAGAAGATTTCCCCATCCAACTAGAGGAGGAAAACCTACCAAAGCAACCCTTTCATCCCTGCCCTCGGCTGCCACTTCAGCCCCTAAACAAATCTGAGCACTCTGTCCACAAATCTCCAGTGGGAGGGAGACTGACCAAGCATTTAGAAGAATGGTACTCCCATTACTTCGGATGATTGGGTATTATAAACACTATACCAGTATTACTATCTCCCATTCCTAAAGAGGCCGTAAAAGATTGACGCCCCTCCACCAAGTATGCATCTTTTTGTGGCTCCAGATCCGCTTTTTCTGCAGGACATACTGCTGGAGAAAGGTACAATAGAGAATGTACCATTAGAGGAGCTGAACAAGGGTTGGTACTCTACTTACCTCCTGCAGCCCAAAAAGGATGGTGGACTGCGACTCATCTTGGATCTGAGGTGCTTGAACAAGTTCTTCAGGAAGGACAAATTCAAGATGGTCACTCTTTCGCAGATGCTCAGGGACGTTCAGCTTCAGGACTGGATGGTGTCACTCGATCTTCAGGACCTTTACCTTCATGTGCCTATCCATTCCAAGCACAGCATATACATGAGATTTGTGATTGGAAGTTCTTGCTATCAGTTTGGAGTGATACCTTTTGGGCTTACCTCTGCCCTGGTGGTCTTCACCAAGTCAATGGCCTTAGTGGCAGCCAGTCTGAGGAGAGGGAGGAATTCACATCTTCCCTTACCTAGACGATTAGCTGATCAGGGCACGTTCTCCGGGGCAGACTCTGGAACATCTCAACAGCCATTTACTTTACAAAGTGGACTTCTCCCTCAACTTCAAGAAGTCTCAAGTGACTTCTTCTCAAATGCTTCAATTTATTAGAGTGGCCCTGGACTCATTTCAGGGAAGTTTTTCTCTCCCGTGTTAAGGGCTCAACATATCCTGCAGATGGTTATGAGATTTCAGAATGCCCAATATCTAGCAGCCTTTGAGTTTTTTTTTCCAATTTATTTTTATTGAAGGATTGCAACAAAAGAAAAACAAGTCCCCCAAAAGACAGAGCCACCCAACAACTAAACCCCCTCCATTATACCCCCACCCTAACCCTAACATTGCCACTGGTAAAAGCATCCGCAATCCCTCCCCGGCGACATGACATATAGAACTACAAAACAGTTCATAGTTTCAGGGCTTCACAGTCTGCACTGAATATAACCACAGTCCAATCCTGCAAAAAAGATGACATAGCATCATTGACAATAGCAGAGAGTTTTTCGTACTCAAAAATAAAGATCAACTTGGTAAACCATTCTGTCTTTGAGGGCGCTAGAGGACTCTTCCACTTCTGAACCCACTCCTTATCTGGCAAGGGAGTGCCCAGGAGAACCTTGAGTGGGTGCAGGGAAGGACATGTTCCCGGGATATCTTTAATCCAGCTAAGAACCTCTGCCCAGTATGAGTGAATAACCGGGCACTCCCACCACACGTGAAACCAGGTACCTTTGTTGGAACACAATCTGGGACACCATGGGGACGCTTCCACAAACAACTTGGAAGGGGCCACCGGAGGACGATGCCAAGAGTGCAAAATCTTATAATTATGCTCCGTGGCCGCTGTATACAGCCCCCCAGGACGCACCAACCTAAACACCGACTGCCAAGTTCGATCATCCAAGGAAAAGCCCAACTGCTCCTCCCAGACACGTTAGAACGACTGCCTTCCTGTTAGATTAGAAGAAATAAGCACATTATAGATCTTGGAAAGGGATCCTTTCCTAGACTTGGCTTCTGCAAAAACCCTCTCAAACGGGGTTAAGGGGCGCGACAAGTCAGCCTTCCACTGCGCCTGGGTGTGGATACCCTTTAGCCTAAGATACTCAAAGGCCGTGGGCAAATTGCTCTCAAACACTTCCGCCATTTAGTCGAATTCAAAGAAGTAACCCTTGCAAAACAACTGAGCAGCCCTCTCCAACCCCTGATCAGACCAATACTGCGTTTCTCGGAAACCCTTCCTGTCCAGCTCAATCGAGGGACCCCACAAGGATGACGAGGGAGAAGGCCAAGAAGAAAGAAGCCTATTGTCCTTAGAGGGCTTCCAAACCGACCACAAGACAGCAAGAACCGGGTGTGACTTAACAGGCCCTGGGATAGAGCTTGGGGGAGCCCACAAAAGGTCCCTAACTTTTCATGGATGAACTTGAACATCTTCCACATACGTCCAGTATGTTCGTAGATCGTCCCTCAAATGCTCCAGCAGAACTCGCAGCTGAGCTGCTTTAAAATACGCTCAAAAATCCGGGAAACCAAAACCCCCAAAGGACTTGGGGAGGGTCAAGGTAGCCAAGCCTACTCTGGATTGCCTCCCATCCCAAATAAAACGAAGGACACGAGATTGCAAAGAGGTAAAGAAGGAATCCGGCACCAGACAGGGAAGGTACATGAAAAGATAGAGAAGCTGCGGGAGAATATTCAGCTGAACCACCACCATTCGCCCAAACCATGAACGAGTCAACGGAGTCCACCTTAAGTGATCGCTCATGATTTTTGCCTGAAGTGGTGGAAAGTTTAGCTCAAACACCTTGCCTAGGTCCCTGGGAATATTAACGCCCAAATATCTGGTAGATTCCCGCTCCACACACACCCCATATACTTCCTTTCTTCCCTCGATTTCAAGATCCGTCCCCCCCATCGGCATAATACATGCCTTAGACAAATTGACCTTTAACCCGGAGAAAGACCCAAAACGACGAATAAGACCCAACAGCCGTGGGAGAGCCACGCAGAGATTTGTCAGATACACTAAAATATCATCCGCAAACAAGGACAGTTTGAGTTCATGGTCTCCACAATGTACCCCCGTAAGTCCCTCATCAGCCCTAATTGCAATGGCAAAAGGCTCCATTGCCAACACATATAACAAAGGGGAGAGGGGACACCCCTGCCGAGTGCCCCGGGAGAACAAGAACCCCGTGGACATGCAGCCATTAACCAACACCCTAGCAGAGGGACCATTGTACAAGGCAGCGATCCACTTACAAAAATTAACCCCGAAGCCCATTTTCCGCAATACCCTCCCCATGTAAAGCCATTCAACACAGGCGAAGGCCTTCTCAGAGTCCAACGACAAGACATAGGCCTCTAGGTCCCGCTTCGAAGCCTCATACATAAGCCCCTTAGTCTTTCTTACATTATCCGACCCCTGGCGGCCAGGGATGAATCCGAGCTGGTCGCCGTGGACCAGGGAAGGAAGAAACCTAGACAACCTGTTTGCCAACAGTTTGGCCAAAATCTTAACATCAACGTCAAGAAGAGAAATGGGTCTATAGCACTGACATTACTCAGGATTCTTCCCATCTTTCGGTAACACTACAATGAGAGCTGACATCATAGAGGGGGGCAGGGAACCACAGTCCAAGGCGGCATTAAACACCTTAGCCAGAAATGGGGCTACCACAGAGCGAAACATCTTATAAAACCGGACTGTGAAGCCATCGTCTCCCGGAGCTGTACCGCTCTTTAAGGAGGCGATAGTGTCCACCACCTCCTGGGGAGAGACTGGGAACTCCAACCTGTCGACACCCTCAGCAGCGAGGCGAGGGATGTGCAATGACTCTAGAAATAGGTCCACATCCGCCCCGTCCCCAGAATATTCCGATGAGTAAAGACCCTTGTAATAATGCCCAAACTCCGATGCTATCAAATCATCCTGCAGAACTCCCGCCCCCGTCCGACCCATAATCCGATTCACCCACCTGCTAGTACGAAGCTCCCTCAGGCGCCACGCCAGAATCCTGTCCGCCTTTTCCCCCCGCTCCATATACCGTTGTTTTAAAAAAAGCCAGCTTTCTCTCCGTCTGTCCAACGAGCAAGGCCGACAATTTAGCCTTAAGATTCTGAAGCGTCTCCCATTGTCCCAGGGCCATCTGAGACTTCAGTTTTCCACCGGCTGAATGGCAGAAATTTGTTCCCTCAACTTCAATTCCTCTCTGCCCCGCTCACTCTTTCTTTCCGCGCCCATCTCTATGAGCACGCCCCTGAATGTGGCCTTGAATGCATCCCACACTCCCTGGACATTCACCTCCCCTGTGTCATTAAGCCGTAAATATTCATTAATTGAACCCAATAGAGATTCCTTAAGCTCCTTATCTTGCAGCAGCATGCCATTGCATATCCACCGAGCTCTAGCCGGCGTCATCGGGGGAATCCCCAACGTGGCCCAAACTAAGTCATGGTCGGACCACAAAACAACCTCCACACCAAAGTTTCAGATACCATCCCGAAGCGTAGAGTCCACCAAGACAAGATCTATCCTCGAGAGCGCCTTGTGCACCGCTGAGTAGAAAGTGAAGAAGGGGTCGCAGTTCCCGTCGACGGAATGCACATCCACCAAACCCAACACCTCACTAGTCTGCAGAAATTAGTCCGCCAACTTCCTCTGAACCCACTGGTCGCAGCAAGGAGAAAGGGACTCCCTGTCCCTATCTGGCGAGAGAACCATATTAAAATCCCCGCCCACTATCAGTGCACCCTCCGCAAAGCCTCGAATAGTCTCCCCCACCTTTTCCCAAAAGAGATCCTGCACCTCGTTTGGGGCATAAACCCCTACCAAGGTAAACAACCTGCTTCTCACTGACCCCTTAACCATAATGTAGCGCCCCTCAGGGTCGGCCTTATGAGCTTTTCGGACAAAAAGAGCCCTGGGGGAAACCAAAACAGCAACACCCCGCTTCTTCGCCGCATATGAGGAGTAGAACAAGAACTGGATAGCTTTAGATCGCAGCGGCGGTTCCTTCCCCCTCACCCAATGAGTCTCCTGGACAAACAAAAAGTGCAGCTTAAGCCTGGAGAGTTCCCTCCCCACCAGGGACCTTTTTCGTGGGAGAATTCAACCCCCGCACATTCAGGGACCCCACCAGCAACCTCTGCAAAGAATCATTCATTTAATAGGCCATAAGATGCATTCCCTACCTCTTGGAGACCATACTTGAACATCCGCACCCCCAGCTCTCACGCACCAGAAGAGACCGAAAAAAGGACCTAGAACACCCCTCCTCCCCAGAAACCCCAGCAACCCGAAACACACCCCCACAACCGTGAGAACAACACATAATCCCCCCCTTTCCCACCCAAAACCATCCCAAAAACACCAGCACCATCTCACCCCCACCCCTCCACCCCGAGCACCTGGATAGACTGCGACATCTAAACGCCGCACCACCCGGCCGCCAGAGAACGCCTCCACCTGGGCGCCACCCACATCATGCGAGCAAATAACATTTTGAGCCCCCATCCCAAAACCGGCAACAAGCCCCAAACACCCCCGCCTCAATTCACCGTCCTCCCCACCCCATGTCCTCCACAAAAGCTTGGAACAAAGCAATGAACAAACGACCCATGAGGCAGCTATGACCAAAGCAAAACCAACCGGATGGCCCCACAAATCCCCCCCTCACCAACCAGCGCAAAAGACTACACCAACAAAGTCAGGGCGTAGGCTGCTTCGGGGATGGAGGCGCCATCTTCCTGAATTTCCTGTGCCCCCGCACACAGCGCCGACCCACAAAATCCGAAGGGCTAGGGCGATTTCCATCCGACCCCTTCCCCCTCCCTCCATCATCCTTAGAGGGGGGTCTCCCAGCAGCTCACGAGAGACTCGCTGAATATCAGTTTCTGAAGAGAGGGAATATTTGTAGCCATCCAGTTCAAAGGCAAGTGAAACGGATGTCCCTATCTATAGCGGACCCCCTTTGACTGCAGCCACCTCGTCAGAGGGCCACAAAGGCGCCGTTGAGCAAGGGTGAGCGCCGAAAGATCCTGCTAGATTTTAATTTGAGCGTCTTTCCAGTCAATGGGACCCTTCCTGCGTGCTAAGTCCAAGATCTTGGCTTTTCCAGCATAGTAATGAAATTTCACAAGAACCGTACGGGACTCACCCGCACGTCCCCCAGCTCTGTGGGCCCTGTCAATTGTGGGTTCGCTAGTATTTTCACCATCAAAGAGACTACTCACAAACGCCTTGACCCCTCTCACAATGTCCGCCTGAGACTCCCCCTCTAGTTCCGGCATACCAAAGAACCTAAGATTGGATAGCTGTTCCCTATTTTCTAAGTCGTCCAGCTTGAGAGTGACCTTCTCCTCCCACCTCTCAAGCTCAGCCAACCTCATATCAAATTGTGTCTCAAAGAGGTCTGCAGAGGACTGGTTGGCCTCATGTGCCTGAACACGATCTTCCACTGCGTCAACCTTATCCAGAGAATTCAGGCGTTTGTTGACATTCGCTCTAAAGCCTCGTATCTCCTCCAGCAGGGCTACTATGTTGCGGCCCACCGACAGGGCATCTGACGCCTCCAACTGGGCCCCAGCCTGCATGGCGAACTTCTCCCCCTTCTCCGCTACTACTCTCCGGTATTTTTGTAGGGCCCGCGCCCAGTCCCATCCAGGGGGGATCAAGGAGGCACTCCAGGCAACAAAGGAGAAGGAAGCAAAATAAATAAATAAATTAATTAAGGGGCAGTTGTGCCAAGGTCTCCGGCCCGGCCTGCACGGCCTCTACCCTCCACCTACTCCGTCAGGCCAGAAACGAGGGACAGGCCCCCGGACGACGGCACACACAGCTCAGGGTGCCCCCACAATACATATCCACACCAGGTCCAGCTGCTATACAGTCCAGAAAACTCTCCAAGGGGGGGAAAGTTGCACTCCACCACCAGCCTCCATCAGGAGCAGCTAGCCGACTCACCGAGCCAACTCACTGGGCATGCAAGGTAAGCACATCCAGGCTACACTCACCGCCGCCGCCCGGATCCAGCCTCCAGGACGCCTTCACCCGCTGCCAAAAGTCACGGGGAGCCTCCCCGAACTCCCTAGTGGGCTCGCCGCACACGAACCCTTGCCCAGGCCCAGCGGTCCGCTTCAGCCTCCACCGTTCCCGAACCCCCAGTGAGAGGAGAGGGAATCCCCCGTTGCGGGCTCCTCCGAGCAGGTCCTGGCCGCAGGCACAGCTCCAGCCGCGCTCTGAGCGCCGGCCGCACCGGAGCACTGGAGCCTTCACCTGGGCTCAAGAGGCAGCTCCACCGCCTACTTCACATGCTTCACGGGGGGCACAGGGAGGAGCCGCCGCTCCAAATACCAATACTCCGGTCCCGCAGTCCGGACCAAGAGCCCGCTTCCGGAGCGGCACCTCCCCCACTGCAGGGCCAACGTCTCCCGTGCGGTGCACCCGCCGGGGAAAAACAGCAGGCCTTGCACGCCTCAGGACGAATACTGCTCAACCGCAGTCCTCCAGGTCAACGGAGCTCCGGAACTGCTTACCGCCGACTCACCCCAGGTTCAGCCTGCCTTCATGGGGGTCGGAGTCCAACTTCAACGGGGTTGGGGGGCTCAAACCCCCAAGTTTTAGCACCCGGGACGGAGACCCACCGAGAGAAGTCAACACATCTCAGCGCCCCCTGGCGGCTCCGCCTTTGAGTTTTTAAGGTTGCTGGATCTCATGGCATCCTGTATTTTCCTGGTGCTGGAGGCCCAACTAAGAATGAGATCACTTCAGTGGGCTCTCAGATCCCAATGGTCTCATTTCTCAGGCTGCAAGACAGACCTTGTTCAAATCCCAAGCAGGATTGCACAGGACCTCTTGTCGGGGTGTGGGGGGGAGGCCCCCGTAAAGGAAACTGGATGGGGGAGAACCTTTTTGGAAACCGTCTCCGGAGATCACTGTAGTCACGCATGCTTCCCTCAAGGGCCGAGGTGCACATATGAGCGATTAGACAATGAGCCGACTATAGTCCCCAGCACAAACAAGACTACATATAAACCGGTTGGAGCTGAGGGTGATTAGACTGGCGCTGATGGCCTTCCTGCCTTCCATCCAGGCAGATTGTCCTGATAATGGTCGACAACACAGTGGCCATGCATTATTGCAACAAGATAGATGTGTAGGGTCACTACTATTTATTTATTTATTTATTTTAATTCTCATAATGCACCTAATGGCCCGCAGGCCTCAAAGCCGGGGCTGTGCAAGGAGGCAATGCAGCCCCGGTCTTGTGCGTTACAAAAGCTGATCTCCTTGTCTGCAGTTCACTTAGCTGGAACAGCGAATATGATAGTAGATGCTCTGAGGATGCAGTGCTGGATCTCCCACGAATGGGAGTTGGCTCAGGCAGCCCTTCTACAGAGCTTTGCCCACTAGTGGACCCCTCAGGTGGCTCCATTTGTGTCCAGTTCCAACAGGAAATGAGATCTGTTCTTTTCCAGGGAATTTTCCCAGAGAGGAGCGCTGGGGGACGCGCTCATAATGGATTGGGATTTTCCACTCCTATATTCTTTCCCACCAGTCCCCATCATCCCTCAAGTCCTAAGGAGGCTGATGAAGTTCGGGAATTTCATGATCTTGATTGCTCCAAATTGATTGATTGTTTATTTGTATAGTGCCTATACACAATGTGTTTCAAAGCGCTTCAAGGAGTGAGGGAACATGGGATAAAATAGATCACATTCTTACAAGTCCTTGAAACAATTCAGAATGTGAAATAACTATCGTAATAAGCCTGGTGACATTTCCGAAAGTGCAAGTGCTGAAACATGTATGGGGTAGAGGATGAGGGAAAATAAAATGAGTACTAACAAGCAGTAACATTACTATGCCTGACGACAATTGATGTTTGATTCTGCTTGTTCTCCTCCTCTCCCATGCCTGGTGACAATTAGGGTAGTGCCGGAAAATCGCAGTAGGGGCAAGGTGAGGGGAGAAGGGGAAGGGGAAGGTAAGATACGGAGGGGAAGGTGAGGAGCAAGAGAGGGGGGCAAAGACATGCAGCCATCAAAAATGTCTATGCAAAGGAAACATGAGGTAGCAGAGTACAGAGAGGTAGAGGAGGGAGGGAGGGAGGGAGAGAGGGAGGGACCACAACAAAGGAGAAGCAGGGGAAAAAGGGCAGAGGGGGCATTGATACAAATAACAGGGGCATGGCATGGGGTATGGAGGGTTAAGGAGCAGATAAGGGGAGATAGGAGGAGAGGGGGCAAAGAGACAAATAAAGGGGGGAAGGGGTTACAAGGGGAGCAACATTAGGGCAACAAAGGGGGGAGGGAAGGGGACAGAGGAAGCAATGCGGGGCAAAGGAGGAGGGTGTGGGGGGATAAGGGAAGCAACGGCGCATCAGAGGGGGTGGGTGACCAGGGAAAACAATGGGGTAATGGAGGCAGGGAGGGGGGAACAAGAGAAACAATGCGGAGCATTGGAGGGGGATGGGGACAAGAGAAGCAGCACGGGGCATCGGAGGAGGGAGGGGGGACAAGGGAAGCAACACGGGGCATCGGAGAGGGAGGGGGACAAGGGAAGCAACACGGGGCATCAGAGGGGGAGGGAGACAAGGGAAGCAACACAGGGCATCAGAGGGGGGCAAGGGAAGCAACACAGGACATCGGAGGGGGTTGGGGGCACAAGGGGAGAAGCACGGGGCAATGGAAGGGAGGGGGGACAAGAGAAGCAACACAGGGCATTAGGGGGGGAGAGGGGACAAGGGAAGCAGCACCGGACATCGGAGGGGGGTGTGGGGATAAGGGAAGCAGCATGGGGCATCGGAAGGGGGGAGAGGGGACAAGGGGAGAAGCACGGGGCAATGGAGGGGAGGGGGGAACAATAGAAGAACACATGGTATCAGAGAGGGGAGCGGGGACAAGGGAAGCAGCACCGGACATCGGAGGGGGGTGGGGGGACAAGGGAGCAACAGGGGGCATCGGAGGGGGGTGGGGGGACAAGGGGAGAAGCACAGGGCAATGGAGGGGAGGGGGGACAAGAGGAGCAACACAGGGCATCAGAGGGGGCAGGGGGGACAAGTAGAAACGGACATCGGAGGGGGGGACAAGGGAAGCAGCACGGGGCATTGGAGGCGGTTGAGGGGACAAGGGGAGCAACAGGGGCAATGGAGAGGGAGGGGGACAAGGGAAGCAACACAGGGTATCCGAGGGGGTTGTGGGGCAGGGGAGCAACAACGGGTCATTGGAGGGGGTGGGGGACAAGGGGAGAAGCAGCGGGCAATGGAGGGGCGGGGGGCCAAGAGAAGCAACACAGGGAATCAGAGGGGGAGAGGGGACAAGGGAAGCAGCACCGGACATCGGAAGGGGTTGGGGGGGACAAGGGAAGCGGCACAGGGCATCGGAGGGTGTTGGGGGGACAAGGGGAGCAACATGGGGCAATGGAGGGGGAGGTTTCTTCCTTGCACTCTTCCCCTCTGTGTATTTTGTTTTACTGCTATAGGAGAAGATCTAAGATGGGGAATTTGTGGGATTTTGCAATCCATTGGAAAAACAAATTGCGTACCCCTGGTAATGCTTTTTGTTATGGATTCTCCTCCCATAGATTCCTTACTGCCCTCCTACAATTACCTACAGATGGAGACAGAGAGACCTTTAAAGACGCCTCTGAAGTAAGAACACATCTTATTGTTTTGGTTCAAGTCCCCTGAGCTGCTGAGCATTGTGGAAAAATGTTAAACTGAGGTTATGGGGCATACATATATATGCTTCACACTGTAATTTTCAGGTGCAAGGAGTGGACGGTTTAAGAGATCAGCACCTAGGCACACCCTGACCCTTGCTGTTGAATAATTTGTTTGATTACAGCTGACTCTGCCCATGAAGTATCTAAGATGAGGAATCTGTGGGAGGAAAATGCATACAAATCATTAGTGTATAGCTTTTACAGTGAATGGCAACAGTACCACAACAATCAGTCAAGCTGTATGGTAAGCTCTCTATCCTTCTTCAGTGACAGGAGGATAAATAAACATCCTTTGCAATTTTAACCTTAATTTGAACATTTCTAAAATTGAAAAAATAAAATAAAAAAAGTACAGTGGTACCCAAGTCAAGATAGAATTGAAGGTTTGCTTGTGGACTTTTATAAAGACCTCTGCGAACCAAGCTGCTTGCAGGCAACAGCTTTTGTGTTCATATTGAGACTATTCTCCATCTACATGCCAAAGAGTACTTGTGTGTTTGAATAGCTATCGCTGTAAACTATTATGGAAGGTGGAGGTAAACGAGATCACACAAAGGTTGAGAGAAGCCACCCGCTGGATTTAGCTACTCTGACAGAAAATCAATTGTCTCCCTTTTAACATGTTGCTATTTGCAATACCTGAAGGGCCTCATTACGAGTGGTTCAGTATTGGTAAAACATAGGGTATTTCTAAATACAACATATTTTACCACTTTGCTTTATCACACGTTTAAAAACTCATATGTGAAAAATCTGCCTGCTTTTGTGTGGAGGTTAGTTCCTCCACACATGTGTTACCAGATGCAACATTACCCATATAATATATCCAAATGTGGCATTACCATCTGTCCCAAATGCATTTAAATGGTTCTCCAAAATGAGGATTAACTTTCAGTCATGAAGACTCTAAATCAGCGTTAACAGTAAGCAAGTTAGCGGTATTAACACAGGTACTATCAATAAACTAGTAATGAGGCCCTTAGGGTCAACCTGACATTGTTCCATTTAAAGGTGAGCTCAAATGAGAACGAATGAAATGGTTAGGCATTTCATGATCGCTCTGTTGTCTACCAGTATCCAATAGAGTACGTTTTCTCTTGTGGATTTTTGAGGCCAAAAGCCAGACTAACTTCCCTATTTAAGACTTTCTCTACAGTCGGTAGCCAACCATACACACACCTGCTTAAAATTCCATAAAGAAGTACAACTGGGAATTGACAAGAGCACCCATACAAAGGCTTGCTAATCCCTCGTAATGAAAGTGGAGCTAAGTGGTAGTCGGGCAGACTGGCGTGCTGTTTGGTTTGGGAAAGGCTTCACTCTTCTTGCGACTCGAGTGCCAGGAGGCACATGCACTTGGAAAAAGACTTTGTGCTGAATACAGGCATTTGGGCCTTTAATCCTTCAGCTACATCTACGCTTGCTGTGCTGTGCGGAGAGGAACGTACCTTGAGCTCCACCCCCAACAACAAAATCCTGCGGGACCGCGAAGCGGCCACGAAATGGAGCTAAGTGGCAGTCAGGCTAGCGGGCAACGGGTGAGTAGAACTTTTGTTCTCCCTCCCCTCACATCACTTGGGGGCTTGCTCACCTGCTCTTTGAAGATACCGGGTGTGGCTTGTAACTCTGGTCCTTTCCCTTAGTCTTATTTCCAAATCCCAACTCCAGACCAGTGACTAAAACAGACATGTAGAGTACACAGAGAATAGTGTGGAGACTGTGGAGTTTAGACCTTTTGATTCGTTACTAATAATTTGTTGTCAACTCTAAGTTCTCATTTCGTCGGCTGGACCGACAATTATGATTGAAATTTCTGCACCAAGAGAGGCGGTTGGTAACTGAAGACCGTCGCTAAAAGACATGGTTTCTTATTGTCCTATAGACATATGTGTAGAAATTGGCACTACAACCAAATCCCACCACAAAATCCTTGAGTGCCAAGAGGCATGCAATGCTCCTTTAACCTGAAATGTTGCAGCTGAGGACAGTGAGGCAAAAGCGAGTAGTGACTCAGTGGGTTCCTCTATACCAGGCTTGTCCAACCTTTTCAGTGGGCCGGCGGGCCAAAAGTATATTAAAAAGCGATATTGTGTGACCTTTGACACAATAGCATCACAGGCAGTGATAGCCATGCAGTCCTAAAGATAGCTTTTGGTGTCATGGGCAGTGATCAAAGGTTAGTTGCGTGTGATTTCTTTGAGTGTCTACGTGTTCATATTTTTCTGAAATCGTGGGGGCGACCGAGCATAGCGACGGAGCTACAAGGTTCTAGGGAGGATTTGGGTGGGTCCCCCCAAGAATTCGGAATTCATTTTCAAATATGGGGTTGAAATGGTGCATTTTACAGCAGAAAAGGTGACCAAAAAGCCATAAGTTTACAATCAGTTCTAAAGGGGAACATGAAAATTCCATGTCACCAACAGCAGAAAAGAACATTGTACAACACAACACATTTCAATGATATATGTGTCCACAGTGTAAGACAGCACTGTCACTGATGTAACACATTGTCATGCTGGTTGCACCCAAAATATGCCGCTGTAGCAACATGTCTATGCTGGCTGTTCCCAATTTAGGCCAGCATTGTCCTGTACAAAGCATGATTGATGCTGCCTGAGCATGTGCAGTGTGCCCAAAACATATGGCAGCTTATCTCTGTAACACACATTACTTCTGTGGTGATGAAGGAAGCATAATTCAATTCAACAGATAAAATGTGGAAAAGCGATCACCCAAAGGTCAACCTAATTGAAGAAATGCAATGTGAGCACAATCTTAAAGTATGCAACCTAGCAGGCCTAGTGCACACTTTACCTTTTCTTTCACCAATAAATCAGGGGGAGAGCACGAATGCAGCCCCCCACCACCAGAAATAATGCAGTCGTGCATCCCGCATTTGGGAACATAGCAGGGGGTCAGCAAATCCGATGTGCAATGGGTAAGCCTCACCCTGGGAGATCTGCCCTTGAGATCAGATTCTCCCCTGCCAGCTAAGTATGAGTTGCATGCAAGAGGGCAGGGGTTGGGTCAGTTCTGGGAAGCCCCGCTAAGCGAGGGTGAGAAGGCAGGCCCTGATCCAGCCCCAACATCCCACCCCCCGGAAGCTCTGAGCATCTGCAGAGCTGCCTGTCCCGCGTGTAGGGGGAAGCTCCAGCAGGCAGATCCCCGCAGAAGAGCAGATTGTAGAGCAGTTCCTTTCTCCCATCAGGCCCTGCTCGGCCTGAGATTGGTATAAATAGCAGGATGGCTCGAGCAAGCCTGTTGCGCTGGCCCCATTGACACCATCATAATCATCATGGACCTCGACGCTCCACCACCCCTGAATCTCAGAGTTCTGCTCAATGACAATGCTGAAGCTTTGACATCTTTGCAGTAACCATATGCCGTGTTGTGTCAGCCGAGCCTGCACAGCTCCAAAGGCAAGTATTCCCTTGTCCGGGCCCAGAGGTCACAGAGTATTCCAGTGCCATCTACTTGGCACGCCCTACTGTTCCCAGCGTTTTCTACCCGCAAATCAGCACCACTGCCAAACAGAACTGCTTCATTGGGGCCCATCGCTGCTGCTCTACGACTTGACCCCAGCCCAGCGCAAAGGCATCCATGGTACTGTCTGATGCTGAAAAGCCTGGCTGTGCTGAGATCCGAAAGACAAGAACTAAGGTATTTTGGGAACATAGTACTATTGTTTTTTGTGTTGCAACTGTATCAGCTTACACCTCTCCTGAAGGGTATAGGCTGCCCTCAGACTGCGCTACCAAAAGAGTGAAAATAAGTTATACCTGTTGGGATTGCCTGTTTCACTTTTATGATTGGGATCACTGCTGCATGGTATTAAGCGGTTTATAAATAACCTATCATATCAGATCATATCCTAGATCACAGATCAAGCTCATAAGCAACTTCCAGAAACCTGGCAGGTGGTCCACTGAGGCCCATTTGCAGGTTGCAGTGTGTTATTGGGGCACTACTAGCGTAACATATTGTGCTGTCCATGTGGTATTCGCCATGCTTTGATACCCCACTGGCCACATCTATAATGTCCAATGTACTTGGTATAATGCATAGACATTTTCATCAATCCGCACTGTGCTTAGAGGTAAACGTAACTGAGCTCCCGCTGTTCTTCTTTGTCTCGAGACGAGGAAAAAAAGCACTGCAAAGGTTAAGTTTCTCAGCTGATAAAGGTTCATCTTCGGTGACATTCGCAATTCAAAAGAACGATTTTTGGGGCAGACAGTCTGTGTCGCTGCAACCCCTGCTAAACATATGTCCAGAAATGACAAACCTTGAAAATAGCTCCGCACAATGGCCCTCTGAGCAGCAGCCCACGGCTAATCAGGGGTTCAGGAATCCACTGTGCTGCCCACGCCGAGAGGAACTCCTGCACAGCACCTGTCCACATAATCCTTAGCCCGGGCCAGCACTCTCCTCTCCTCACCTCACCACCTCCTCCCTTCATCTCGGCTCGCCTTTTGCCCCTCGGAGCACCATGCAAGAGAGGAACGGGCATGTCTGGGCCGGAGCCCCTTCCTCTTTTGCATGGTGGGTCCTACTTGCCTGAAATGGGATATTTAAATGCAAAGTAATTGCTACTATATTAATCCCATTGTTCATAGTTTGTGGGAGTACTGGGCAATTGTATGGACCCGCGCTCACTGAAAATGAATGGTATTCCCGAGGTAACCCTCACTATGCCGTGATACAAATTAGTCTCTCCTTCCTCCATCATCAAGTCCCAAGATATTCTTGACAAATTTATTTATTTATGCAATATTTGTCAGATATCCGACAAACATTGCAGAAATAAATAAAAAAACGCTTCGTGGCTGAGGACTGTAACTACCTCTGTTGACCTCATGGGGTCACCAGAGGAAGTTCCAGATGTGCACACAGGCACATTTAAAAAATATATATATATATATATATATATTTTTTTTTTTTACTCAAGAGTTGTCCGACATACGGCCTCGCGGGCCACATAAAATGGCTTGGCGGCCCGCATTGTGGCCTGCGGGCCGTATGTTGGACAAGCTTGCTCTATACCACTTGAATAATCGGAAAACCTGACTCAACCACCAACGGTCCCCGTCAAAGATGGGGCCTCGACCTTAGGCAAAGAAGACAGCAGCCATGGTTATACTGAAGGCCTTGGGACCTCAGAAGAAACCAGACAGACTTACACTTTTGGGGCTGTGCCTCAAAATAAACTATATAGCTCACATAATACAATCTTGGGCCATTCATCATGGAACCCAGGGGGCTGACTCCAGTTATATCACAATTAATACAACGTTTTACCTACATTCGTCCAGCTTCAGCCCCCATACTGAGCTGTAATGCGTCACCTGTCAGCCTGCCATCTCATGCGACATTACCCACTCTGGCTAAATCCACACACACTAACTGCCTTTGTGGACCCAATGCACTTTACTTTGATCAACAGTTGACGGCCACTCCTGCTTGTATGGGCTCTAGTGAAGGACTGTCACTTCAAGGTCCCACACCTTACAACCACTTGAAAGAGAATAAATTGCTCACAGGTTTGGAAAGGAGTGGTGCGCTAAGCCCAGAAACAACTTCACTGCCTGGATCAAGTTCTGACAGAGCTTGTAGACAGTTCTTGTGACCCCATTTTAAGCTTGCATGTAACAAAAAATAAACTGATAGTTTTCCACGTCCTGATGCGCAAATGCAAGCTTTGCAGAACACGACAAATGCAACTCGACCGCACATTCATGCAAATGCTGTAGATTAACCTGTAACCAGGAGAACTCTTTCCCGACCCCAGCTCTAACTATGTCTGACGAAGACCTGCTACTAGACCTTGTAGCAGCTCAGGTCGAGGAAAAAACCTCAACCACACCAGTAATAGATGCAAATATGATTGTGCCCTTTCCTTTAACCATGACATCCTTTACGAAGCCGTACGAATATATTGCGGACCAGCTTAAAGACCAAAATACGCTTTTGGCCATGTTACATTTGAAAATGATTTTTGTTGAGGGCATCATACCGGCACTCCAAGGGAACATGGACAATAACTCAGAGAACATACCAACATTTCTTCAAAGCATTCTAGAACCCATAATAAAAGAAAGATAAGAGAAGACTATGTACAAACTTCCAAAAAGGTGGCCTTGTGACTAACGATATTGTCAATAGGGACTCTTGGGCGCTTCCAAATGAAGACTTACCAATCCCTTCTCCTTCAACAGCTCTTCCAGCGAAAGACACAGGGATAGACGCAGCACAGGCGGCCCTAAAGGATATGGCCACCTTTTCTCAAGCAACACCACACAACAACGAAGCTCTTGGAACGAGAAATCCATCATCTCAGCCTCACCTTGGAAAAATGCTTAAATATCCAACATCGCAGATGTTTTTGAGGTTGTGGACCTCACGAAACCTACTCTTCAAACATCACTAAAGATCGAAGTGAGCGGCCTGACCAGAGGGAGTTCAGCACCCAACAAAGTGCCTGCCTGAAAACACATGGAATCCCTGTTACCTCTTCAACCGGCTCCTTGCCACCAACACCTTATAACTTTTCCAAATTACCAGAATTTCGATCTTCCACAAAGAATGCACGTTTAACTTTACCCATAAAAAGTGCAGCTGGGAGCAAACCTACTAAGACACAACTCATTGTAACCAAGAATAATGCACCACCGAGAGCAAACCAACAGGTATCCATTATAAAGAACATTAAGATATTAGAACTACCATCTTCCAACTCGCAACTACATACCACGGAAAAAATCAAAGCGGCTTCCCAAGGCAACAAACTTGCTCAACCTAGATGCTCTTTTTCAGACAATTTAAAGGTCATTCTGAAGTCAGCACTTGAGTTCCAGAGTAAGCAACTGAAACAGGAACTGGCTTCGGAATTAAGGAATTACACCAATACATATGAACGAGATTACCGAAGTGAGATAGACGATCTAATGCATCTCTCACTTACTCTGAAGAGTGGGAGGAGGTCGCCGAGAGGTTTCATTGGCAGAACACTTGGATACCATCAAATTCAACTATGAACAAAATGTCAAATCCTGCAGAAGAAGAAGAGAGCAGTAACAATTTGGATGATATTATTGAATGGCAAGGGCCTCACGACGAATTAGAACCACTCCCTCCATCATGGACTCCCTTAACGAACCTGAGGGCAGCACTTACGAACTTCAGAGGGGCGCCTCTTGGTCAGCACCTTCAGATGGAGAAGTGACGTATTTCTCCTCAGCCTCCTCATCCCTTAAGAGACCACTATAGAACATTGGAACAAAGAAGCCGAAATCTTGGTTGTCGGGGAACCTGGCGTGATAAAGAGCTACAGGTCAGGGCTCTGAGTTCTGACAACTTGAACAGACCTTTAACAACACAAAGAGTAGAGGAAATTAGAGGAGATGCCATGACCCGTATGTTACTTGAAAGAAAACTACACATAAAGGATGCCTTGACTCTTAACAGAGTGAATAGCCTAAGACTTTTTCATAGTATTAGATCGCTTGCAAACATCCAGTCTGGGGATCTTTATTGGATCAATTTTCCAGAGGAGTCCAGAAAAAGACAAAGTGGTCATTTATTTCTCCTCCGCCAGAATCAGCCAACTTCTTGAAAAAGAAGCTCCCTTACTAAACACCATGAGATTTGCCTTGAGAGAGGTAGTAGACTCTGAGCCGAAGGAAGTAAGAGAATGTACAGGTTTGAACAGAAGATCCAGAAAAGGCTGTGATGAGTCCAGCAGTAGATCAACTAGGGTGGCTCAGAAGCACATTTCTTGGAACATCGCCTCCAGCACCCAACATCCTTATGAAAGATGAACGCAACTGGACAATTTTAAAATTGTCATGGACTGAACTTTAACGGAACTCCGAACAAGAGCAAGCCCTTACACAATGTACAGGTGGAGGAGGATGTTGAAGAATGGCACTGTTGCAGGCACCTTGGCTTCACAATCTTAATGCTTAAAGCCTGGGACAAAAGTGACACACCGAGATTTCATCATAGGTTGCTGGAACACGAGAGGCTACAAGCACTTGACAGGTGCAGGTCCTGCAAAATCTGAAGTCTTCTATGTGGTTTGTCTCCAATCCAAGAGTCATGCCTAAGAGACACATCCTTTTTGAGGGCTTCTCTATGTACCTGAACCCCGCCAAAAAAGGGCCCACCGGAAGACCAACAGCTGGACTCCTCATACTAGTAAACAATTTCAGCGGTATGAGAGCCTTAAGGACATGGAATCTCGTCCCTTATTCAAATCATACTCCTTGGGAGGAAAAAAGACTTCAAGAATAACTCCACAGGCGAGTTGCTGATTTGCAACCTGTATTAGAACACTAAGGTAGCATCTTCCACTGCCTTCGTACAGCAGGTCATGGACGAAGTGGATAATGCAAGGGCAATTAAACCTGATTTGAATATCATCTTGTGCAGTGGCTTACATATTCACTGTTTTAACAACTCAATGATTCTAATACAAAGGTCGGGACCACACATGCTGGAGCAAAGAACTCTCCTCAAGACACATCTTAATAACTAATGGAGCAGTCAAGGGGGAAGCAGGGTGAAGACATGCAGATATTGGACTATATCTTCATCTCAGAAAACCTGCAAACTCGGTGTAAAGACTGGAGGGGGGTCTGTACTTCTGCTCATGGTAGAGGAGAGGCACAGACGACCCCAGCCAAGATTCTCTATTATTGGTAAACGTGGGCGAGCAATCAAGGCCTATCTTCTCAGGAGGCGATGCAGGCTGGTTCTTAAATACAGTGTAGTCGCCAAGCCCCCACATGGAATGTGCACACACTGTATTAGTTAAAACACAGTCTTTATATAATTAAGTTCAAGGTTATGTACACAATCACAATGACTCACTTTGTGCACAGTAAATGAGCAATGGCAAATATATATAGTTGTACGTGGTACCACAATTATTATTAGATTCCATTAAAGTGCATCAACTGTACTCTGGTTAAATGTCAAACAAATCAATTAATAGAGGTAACCAACAATAGACATAGGAGGAAAGCAGTTGGTGAAAACAATTGGAAGAATACTGGCCCCTACCACTAAACACAGTTCTGTGTGGAGACCTCCACCCCTCCCACCTGGGCAACCTGTAAAGTAAAAATATATCACAAGCCCATTCCATATATATTATTCTAGAAGTCTTGTTTCCTTCTAAAATAGTTCTACAACCCCAATGTACCTGGAATGTACCTGGAATAGCAGAGTTAGTCGTCGGGTCATCGACGGATCCTTTTTGAGTGGCTCCCTTTCAGGCAGGAGCCACAGATCGTCGAGATCCCACGAGGAAAAAGGGGTGAATGGCGAGGCGACAGCTTTGTTCGTTCCTAGTGGTGCTCGGCGACGACGGAGCGTTGGCATCCTGCAAGGAGGAGGCTTGCAGGGCACCTCGATGGTGATAGTTCAGGACCGCAAAGAGATTGTGAAGAACTATGGGCCAGCAAGGGTGTTGAGTTGTCTGCGTCTCTAATGTCATCAGGTGGCGGGAAACCCACCGGTGGATGCTCCTCGGCGTGTCGGCGGCCTCGGCTTTCTCCGGCGGGAAAAACAGTCGCCGGTGCAGGCGAGAGCGCCCTTGGATCTAATGTTACTTAGGCAAAGGGAGCACGGCGGCTCCGGTTGGCGACAGCGGTCGACGACAGTGATGGACAACAGTGTCCGAGCACTTCTCCTTGTGATTCCGTGGCGGTCCCCGTCTCCGGTCGGCAGCCTGTCGTAGGTCTGTCTACCAGGGAGCTTTGGCAAAGATCAGCTGCTGCACAATGGTCCCTCGTAGCTTGGGAAGAGGGCGCCTTACCAGGTCCTCTCTGGGTCGGTCCTTGGAGACACCGCAGCTTTCAGATCGACGAAGTAGAGCAACAGCAAGACTTCTCTTCCAGCAGGGCTTCAATTTCAACTCCAGTTTCTCTTCAGCTTCTGAACATGAATTTTAGCAGTGAGAGGCCCTCAGATATACTAGTTGATCGCCCATTCATTCTGCTGGGTCACACTCAGGCAACCAGTCGGTCAGAAGGGCATTCATTCAGGCAGGCAGCCAATCAGGTGCATAGTGCATTCAGGCCATTCACTTCTCTCCAGACACTCACAACAAGTTAGTTGTATTGGGACAAGTACCCAGCCATTCAACACTGCATTCATACCAGTTTCGGGCAGGGCTATCTCAGTGATTGTGTCAAACACCAGAAACCAGACATCCACAACAAGAAGTGCATATTGGTCGCACACTCCATTCACCCAGGTCCCACCAACAGGGTGTACCCACAACATAGTCATTGGGAAGGCTCCAGCCAGTCTGGCCTGGACTTCACAACAACACCATATATGGAACTTCCACCCAACAGCCAGTCAGGGGGAAGGGACAGAGTCAGGCTTCCCAGGACTTTGGGAAAACAAGGTAACAGGCAATGGAAGGCA
Source organism: Ambystoma mexicanum (assembly GCF_040938575.1). Classification (NCBI taxonomy): domain Eukaryota; kingdom Metazoa; phylum Chordata; class Amphibia; order Caudata; family Ambystomatidae; genus Ambystoma; species Ambystoma mexicanum. Next base: position 1,183,484,918 of record NC_090928.1, on the reverse strand, counting down.
AGAGGCCACAGGGGCCATCTTGTTTCCTATCAGCAGGGCCTGGGTATCCCAAAATGGATACTCATTACACCTGTCAAATTCAGCATGGAGCTGCCACCAGCCCATACCCTGTTCTCTGGGCCACACACAGGTGCCCAAAAACATACACTAGGGGCACAGTGTTGTACCCCCACCCACGGGTGCCATAAGGGTGTCCCATGGGTCTGTACAACAAATCAAAGGAGAGAGCTGCACCGCCAGGAGTCCCACATGAACTCCTGTGTGGAAAACACGACACAACACACGATAAAAACATTAAAGGACAAGGATACGGAGGCCCTGTCCCTCCGATGCATTTCCAACATCACACTCGGCTAAAGGAGATGGTGGTAATTCACACCATTCTCAGTGACCATAACCTCTTGAAGATGCAGATCTCATATGAAGGCAATATAGAAACTGTAACTAAGACAGCTGCCATCGGATTCCAGCCTGGCAGAAATAGACTCAGATTAACATGCACAAACATTTCCGCTCTTACAGTTGCTGTAGGTGAACTTGGCAAATGTGCCGATGTAGATTATTCAAAATACTTGTCCATCTATGAAGAAGGAAGAGCCACTGGTGGTAAGACCACTTTCACAAACTAGCACAACTTCGACATGGTAGTATTTGTGAGGAAGAAAGCCCTGATTCATCTTAAAAATGCTCATAGAAAACATTCTTATCCACATAGTTAGGATGCCGCTAAGAAAGGCATCGCAAACTACAAAAATTGGCTGAAACAAAACAAATACCTACTACACCAACAAGATGTGGAGTACATGTTGAAGCTGGTAGTCACAAAAAATTCCAGAGATATGGCAAATTTTCAACAACATGGACGCCCCTCAACAGAGTTTATTATCCAACTCTATTTGGGCCGATGACTGGGTAATACACTTTACTGCTCTTTTTTCAACTACTATGGCTGAACCAGTATGTGGTCAAGATCCGAACTTCCACAACTGGTCATTCGAAACCAGCAGAGAGGATATACTGGATTTAATCAAAAACTCAAGCAACTCAAAAGCGGCTGGCCCCTGACGGCTTGACCAATATGATTCTTAAGAGGCATCCCGAAGAATGGGCTGACTTCATCTATAGCCTGTTGATCATAGTGAAATTTAAGAGGAACATTCCTGCTTCTTGGATCACCTCAAATGTGGTCCCGATTTTCAAGAAGGGTGACAGGGCAATACCATCTAACTACAGACCTATTGCCCATCTTGATGTTATTGGCAAAATATTTACAGCCCCAATACTGAGACATCTAACTGCCTGGAGCAAGGCAGCAACACATTGTGACTACTGGCAGTCGGGCTTTGAGAGGGTCACGGGAACTGCACTGAATCTGTTTCTGATCAACTTATTAAAGATGAGAACAACAAAGAACAGCAAAAAGATCTACCTGGCCTCAGTCGAACTCTCCCAAGGCTTTTGACATGGTGAATTGACAGACCTTATGGTCAAAGCTTAGAGCTTGGGGCTGTGTTAGTCAGAAACCTGTGCAGTTCCCTCTGGGACCACTGCAAAAGATTTAAGACTACAGGTGGTTGGCAGTAAACCCAATTCCAATTGGTAGCCGTCTGTACCACCCAGATTTACCTGGTAGCTGTGGCTGAGCAGTCAGACTTCGCTCAAGAAGAGTTAGGCAGTATACAGAGTATTCACAATAGGTCAAAAGAACACAGTAGAACAAGCAAACACTCACTAGAGCTTGGTGTAAAAGATCACACATCTAGTAAAACACACTGGCACCAATATCAAGCAGTTCCAAAACACGGTCCCTAAAAGATATACACTCCCTTCATTCGATTAGTTAGACAAGTCTTAAGTAAAGCAACACTTATTTTCAGACAGCGGTGAGCGCTTAACGAAGATGGCACTCTAATCAATCAGTTTAAAAGGGAGAGAAAGGCAGAGCAAAGATAGAAACAGATCCCAACACTTTCGGAAGAACACAGTAGGAGAAGGAGGCAGGTTAAAACCGTAAAGTCAAAGTTAACAAGGCCGGACCCGCTTTAAGAGGCTCCGGTCGAAATGTGTCTAAGGTCACACGGTTCAAAGTGCCCAAAAGTCTCGCAATAAGTTCAGAAAGAGTTGGACCAAAAAGAAAGGGACCAGTTAGATGGTCAAGGCCGCCAGCCCAGTCCAGAAGGTTAAGGGATTATTGTTACCTTGTAGCAATCTTTAGAAAAGGAGGCCTGGCGGACACGGTACCTTAAAATGGTGAGAACGCTCCAGCGGGGGCAGTTGTTCCTGGCAGCGGGTGCAAGTCGGTGCTTTGTCCGGAGGAAGAGAGGATCTCGTCGGGGAGGAAAGCAGGAGTCTTTTGCACTGCCGGGGAAGAAACCAGCCGCAGAGTTCTCAATTAAAAGGAGCGGTCCTTTTATTCGCGGTCCAGTGGTAAGTGGCTATCCGGTTGCCGGGGTGCTTGGCACGGGCAATTCGGCCACAAGACGTCCTGGGATGCGAAAAAGGAAGGTAAACTGGTTGTGCCCACCAGTCATGGGAAGAAGACTCTCCAGCCGGGAGATCTCCTCTGTCGTTGGGAAGTGGTGAGTCGGTTCAGCAGGGCTCCACCGGTGGTGTCGTCGTAGCAGGCCGGCTCAGCTTCTCCCTCGTCGGATTTTCAGGTCCTGTGGCGACTTCTGAAGTTCCAGTCCCAAAAGCCCTGCTTTTATGCAGCACACCCCCATTCACTCAGCCTAGCTGTCAATCAAACATGCTAAGCGGTGAGCCGGCTGGCTCACCACTTGGGCCAATCACACAAGAGTGCGACTTGAGTTACCAAGGTAACTCAGTCCAGGGTGCCTAAACCCCCTCCCACACCCCCTGTGGTACCAAGAGAGAGGCACCACTTTTGGAGGCTTCTGTGAAGAAGCCCGCCAAAAAGTGGAACAAAGGGCTCGACCTTTGGTTTGGAGTTACAGAGGCGAACACAAACGCCATTTTAAAACCGAGTTCTGGCAGAAAATACCAACCGGTGAATTAATATTAAATAAATAAACCGGCGGTGTGTTAGAGGCTATGTTAAAAAGTATTAGCCTTGAACAATGGGAAAATCCCATAGAGATATATTTGCGGTTGAATATAAAAAGTAGTATCCACTGCCACCAGCCAAAACTCGATGACGGGGGACGGGACAGTGCCCCCTCGAATACCAGACCCAGGGGCAATCGAATTGCCCCTACCAGTACGTCCACAATATGATGGTTTGTACTGGTTCTGTTAGTAATTTGGGACTAGTAAAGCCAATGGTGACTTCACATGCCCTGGGAGACAGTAGTCAATCCCAGGGTATGGAGTCTATAGTGGGGGGTCACTATGACACCCCAGTGTTACTGCACGGAGGGTGCTGTGTAACACACATACCAAAACATGAGAGACCCTATGGAGTAAAAGACCCCATAGCCCATGAAACACATTAACATTCAAAGGAACACCATAAATCATGTCCAAGAGTGGGAGAAAAAGAGTCTCACTCTTGGCAGGAGAAAAAAACAAACTCCAGAAATCCAGCAAAGCTGCTGGGGGACTCACTAGGTTAGGAAATTCAGCCTAAACAGAGAATTCTCCCTAACTGGCTGCCCTACTGATCTGCAAGAAGCTGTAGAGGCGTTTCACTTGGAAAAAACAATTCAAATACGACTTAACAAACTAGGTGATATGACAACCCCGATTAAGACAACAGTGGGCCTTCAACAAGGCTGTCACCTTGCATCGGCAATTTTTAATTTATATACATCGGACATGGGAGACGCCTTCAATGGGATCAGATTCTTTCCACCATCCAAATCTGGAATTTCGGTAAATTGACTCTTATATGCTGACAACGTGGTAATCTGGTAATCATGGATGAGACACCAATAGGCCTCCAGCGCCAACTAGAGGCACTGGCCTCTTTCTTGCCAGCCAATGATCTCCAAATTAACACCTCAAAATCAGCAGTCCTAATCTTTGGTAAGCCTCAAGGGAAAGGCACAAACACGTATGGCTGCCATATGGCAAGAAAATTCCAGAGACTACACAAATGACTTATTTGGGCATATCTGTAAACAACAACCCTAACGATGCCCCAATGGAAGCTGACCTAAAAAGAAAGGAAAACGCTGACCTAAAAAGGAAAACAAAGAGTCCCTCAGCACAGGCTAAACTCATAAGATTACCATATGAAGGTTACTCCTACCTCAACCTATGGGGAAGAAGTATCACTAGCACTGAGCTGGAAAGTGTGGCAGTACTTGGAAGGCAAATTCTGGAGATATGTTCTCGCCCTCCCCTAACTGTATCCCAGTAACAGTAATTTGGAAAGAGCTGGGTCTTACCTCTCTCTTGGCAGTAACTGTCTGGAAGTCTTTCATTTTATCGAAAATGCTTAATGCCATCAGCAACAGGAGAGTTTTCAATGCTGGATCAAGCCCTCTATAACAGTAAAGACTGCATACTGGTGGAATGAAGTGACAAATGTAAAGGATGCCTGGAGTCCATCAATGCATCAAAAAAACACTCAAGGAGAACCCTGATCTCATGAAACGAAAACTATACAATCAGGATTGGATCGAGACATTAGACTCTATTTCCAATTACAAACTTTACGGGAAACACTGCAATGTGTCGAGTAGGCGTGGATTGACTTTACCATATTTAGTAAAATTTCCTTCGGACCACCTGCGCAATCAAATGTTAAGACTATGCTTCAACTTGTTGCCAACTCAGGAGATGCTTGAAGTAAGGAAAACAAAGGAAGCAAAAGATTACCATTGTAGACTGTGTAATTATAAAAAATAGTCTATCTACTACCTGGTTATGTCTTACCCTGCTGTATCCCACATCAGAACAAACCTGCTGGGAAATCTTTTTGTTGACAACCAAATTTCAACTAAAGGCCACATTTGGCTTTTCCTTTGCAAGGGACACGTCTCTCTTTGATCCTTACTCTCTTGGAATTTGTTGTAACAATTTTACAATTACTTGATGCTGGCTGTTCTGCTTAGCATCTTTAGACTGGTCCAGAAGAGGAGGATCCATCCTGGTGCTTTCATGAAGACTGACGAATATGTAAAATACTTCTTTTAATGTTACTATGTGTGGAATATGACAAATTGACCCGTAAAAGCTAAAGGTCATAACTGGGTTGGGTTGCTTAGCTTCACTTGCAGATAGTGCTCACTTTGGCAGCAATGACACTCCTAGCCCAAAAATGGAAAGGAGCAGTGGTCCCTACCACACAGGTCTGGCTCTGCGAAGTCTGGGAGCTAGTGAATGGGCTACCTGCGCTATGAATAATAACTTGCCCAGATTTGCCAGATATTGGTGCAGGAAGTCCTGACATTCTTCAGACAATTACAGAACCCATGGGTGCCCCCAGCACCTGAGACCCTTGGACTTAAGCTGATGAAACCACACAAATCAACCTCACAAAGTTAAAGAGGCATAATGGATCCTAGGAGGGAGACGGGAGTGGACAGGGGGGGGTGGGGTGAGGTGCGGGGGGAACGGGGAGAGAGGGTGAAAGGAATTGGTTGAGGAAAGTAGTTTGCTGTAAAATAAATAAACATTTCTTTTAAAACAACATATGAGAGACATGTCTCAATCTAATACCATTCTTTTCCAGCCTTGGTAATACATTAAGTTTTTCATTGTTTTTTCATTCAACAACATTTAAGTCTAAATTCATAACATGTCTCAGTGCAAGATCTCTTCCTGGGTCCTACACAAAGAATGATACAGAGTCTGCATAGACAGCTCTCTGAATGCAAGCACACAGATACTAGTGTCCATTATTTTTTTAATAGATTTGATGATTTTTCTGTGACTTTATATTTTCAGGACCAGAAATTATAGTACAAGAACTAATGATATTGACAATTCTTCTTGAGAGTTCAAACTTATAACAAGGGATTTTGTACATTTTTGACTCTTTGATGTCCCATTCAGAAGTGTAGTTTCAGAAATTATTGAATGAAATACTGTACTTTAACTTCCTAATAATTATATGGCCATACTGTTTTTCTTAGGCTAATTTGGCAAAGCAGGAAGTACGGCTGCGAGCAGCCAATGGTGAGCTAGCTGCTGCTCAAGCCACATTGGATGAGAAACAAGGTGAACTGGATAAAGCACAAGCAAAGTTTGATGCAGCAATGAAAGAAAAAATGGTATGAAATGTTAATGTGATTTGTTAATTGACAGAAATTGTGAAGATTAGTTTAATATTGAATTCCAGATACAGAATGACATGCCTATAAACTTGTCCAGTTGTGTGACTCCTTTTATGTACTTCACATTTTAGTATAATGTGAATAATCCATCTACAACATCTGAAAAAAACACCAAAGGTTCTCTGGATTACTCTGGTGTATCCCTCCAGTACTACCAGCAAACTGTAATGACGTTTCTGTAACTTGGTCTGCTGGAATTACCTGCAGATTCCAAGTGGCGGAAATGCATGTAAATCCCATTCCATGGAGTCCCCTAGGATTTTGTAAGGGGAATTGCTGATTTTTCAAGCACTGGTATTACTGTGCCGGTAATACCAGCAATTCTTTGATATACCTCCAGCTCAGAGCAGGAACAAATCCACCACCCTAGCAGCAAACTTGAAGTGTGTTGGTGCGTTAATGGGCCGGTATGCGGTAATGCTGCCATTCTATTACCGCACCGGCACACTCGTAATGAGGCCCAATGTCTTATTTTGCTCACTTCTGCAAGTCCCCTCCATCTTTTCCATGGTCTCATTGTCGCTCAGGCCAATTATCCTTAGTATGTTATATCCATACATTAGTGGGGATGTCACACATATGTTTGTGAATCACTTATGAGGAATACAGCCAAGATTCCCCCTAGTCTCTCTGGGTCAGTATCTTGACCCAGACAGATGTAATGGTTTTGGTTGGTGGCAGTGCTCATTGATATACTGGCAGCACAGGTTGTAGCCATTTTGACTCACAGGAAGCCCTTTCTTCCTGGAGGATCCCAAAATGGAGTCTCTAGTTGTGTAAAATCCAATAGGTACGCAACTGTGATTTGTTGCCCTTGTATGTGATTGGGTGAAGACGGGGAATAACCATGTGGGGGGTTATTTTTTAACAGGCGCTCCAGGCAGCAGCTCACAAAGAAATGGCTAGCTTTGCCTGTCAGTGCCTGAAGAGGTAAATTCTCTAGAATCCACACCTCTCTGTGTTTGGCAGTTAAAGTTTGTTTGTGGTGGCCAGCCCTCGATCCGCTGGCCATCTAATGTTTGAATGGTGCATGTGTGATTAATGGTGCATTTGTGTATGGTTGGTAGTTAGGGTGATCCTCTACTTCCTGGTTTGGCATACAAGCTGCGGCTTAGCCGGGATTTTTTGACAAGTGGGGCTTGAAGGTAATGTAGTTGGGCCCACTGCAGTGATATTAACATCTGTAAATGCCCACAAAGTGCTGCTAGGTGGGCACTGACAGATTATTTTTGGTGGGCCTTTCCCGCTCAGGCCCTACCTTGTCTATGCCTCTGCATACACGCTTACACAACTGTCCAGCATCTTTTGGACTCCAAGAACCTTTATGTTGAAGGTCTGCCTCTCTGTCAAAAAAGTGTGTTCTCTGCTTCTTTACGTTGATCCAGCAAGCAGTCTAGGTCTCTCCTGTACTGCATCCATTTGACTCGCAGCATGGCTTTTGCCTTTGCAGAACATCTTTTTTTTACTCTTTGACTGTATAGCAGGACACTAGTACCATTCGACCAGCTTGGAGATCCATATTGAGGTGCTCTTTAACTGAACTGCATCCTGTGACCACAGGTATGGGTAACCATTTCTGTAAGAACAGTCCTAAGTCACAGAGCCTCTATTTCTTTACTTGTACATCTTTAGGTGGCACTGAACCCTGCTGGGCGTGTTGGTCTTCTGAGGAGCCAGGAATGAGACGCAAACACAGTGGTTTACTGTTTTGGTTGCAAACCTTTATTAAATGGTTGGTAAATTCCTGAATATCCCCAATCTAGGAGGTATTTCCCCTACCTCAACCAAAACTAATGGGTTTGTCCTTTATCAAGATGTCCAAAGCAGAAATATGTCCTGTGTCCAAAATCCTATTCTGACCCTCACACTCCTAAACTAACTCTAAGGTTCAAAGGAGATTGTCTCTCGCTTTCAAAGTGTGCAAATGTTCAAATCCAACACATGTATAGATCCAAACAACATGTTCCAAATGATCAATCTTCATAGATCCACGGGATGGCTCCCTTCCCCAGGTTTCTTTTACCAAAACGTTCAAGCAGAGAATAATCGAGTTCCTTGGGGCCCAAAAGGATAACTCTCTTCTTTTGGTATAACAATCCACTCCCGGGGAAATGACTCCCTTCTCCAGGTTTGTCTTCACATTCAAAGAGGATTGTAATCCTAAAGGCATGAGTCCTCCTTAGAATTTTCCTTTTATTGTATAGCAAATTGAGTGTGGGTCCCAGACTTGCAGGTCACCTAGTATACTCGCCGCCCACATACTTTTCCAGATTTACAATAGTTCGTAATCTCAAGTACATGGCTCGTCTTTTAGATTTACTTTCGAATGGATTGTTGTGTCCTCCCATGTATTCCTCATCTTAGATATTGGTATCGTCAGCTTTCCTGCTTCGGAAAAAAGACTCCCCACCAGATGGCACTGTGCTCATGTCGTGGCATCGATGTCCCTCGGGGCTTCCGAAGATTGTCAATGTCATCCGTAGTATAAATGGTTCGAGCCACGCCCGTTGGCTTCAGTTCCGTTTTTCCGAAAGCTTTTGCTTCTAGCTTTAAAAGGAACCAGAAAAGCAGGAAGAAAATGTCTATTACTGACCCCCATCGAGTTTGTCTCTGGTGCCTCTGTCCGGACCATCAAGTTGACGAGTGCGGTTCCTGTCAGACTATGAAGAACAAAGCTCTCAGAACGAAGAGGTAAATTGGCGGTGGGGGAGGAATCTTCGAAGAAAAATAAGGACTCTGCATAGCCCAGGGAAAAGTCCAGACGTAAATCAAAGAAATCTAGGTCGAGGAGTCGGTCAAGAAAATCTTCGTCTTCGAAGAATAGGCATCACCGATCTCCCTCTTCCTCTTCTTTGTCGTTCTCTCATACAGGGGTTATCACCTGTCCATCAAAACATGATTTCCCAAGAAAATGGGAGGCTTTTAGAGCCTCAATGATGCGAATCTTCGAGAATGCGGGCCAGATCCCCTCGAAGAAATTGTGTGAAGACCATGCCCGGCTCATTCTAAACATGGCAGAGGAAGGTCGGAGACTAGACGTTCTCATTCCGGTGTAGAATCGTCGAGGGTGTCGTCGACCAAAACCTCGCCGACAACTCATAAGAGCAAGAGAGGCCTATCGGTGCATAAACCAAAGGCGACGCCAGACAAAATTCCATCGGGTGACAAACCGTCATCGAAGTCTGTGTCGAAGGTCTCCTCGACGCATCTGCCGAAGACTTACTCAACGCCAGTGTCGAAGGTTGCAGCAACACCTTCTTCGACGGCACCTACATTGAAGGCTCCTTCGACTTTATCAAAGACATCATCGACAATATCAGCGCCATTGACGCCTTTGTAGAGGGCAACATTGATTCTGGTACCAATATCGACACCTTTTGCGAAACCAAGGCCAATGCCTTCACAAACCACAGGTAACATTGTTCACGCTGTGTCAAGAAAAGACTTTTCAAGCCTATGGCCTCTATTTATGAGGAACAATCCTTTGAAGAGGAGATTTCCCCTTTTGGGGTAAAAAATGGTAATAGGGATGTCCCAGAAGAATGAATTGATCCTCAGTCCAAAATGTCTGATCTATATGACTGTCTACAAACAGCTAGTGCTATAGACACGTCTCCTGAGTTGGAATTCGATAAGCCTGGCCCTGCTGATCATGCAGAATCTGCATATAGAAATATTATGAATAGGGTGGTGGAGTTCATGGGGTGGAACAGAAATTCACTCACTTACAAACAGGATGACATGACAGACATTCTCATTCAAGGTCCTCAAAAGGATCCTGTTCTTCCTTTTCACAAAGCACTCCAGAGGAAGATTATGGTCACATTGGAAACCCCAGAATCTGGACCAGCAATGAACAAAAACTTTGCTAGGAAATACAGACCTTCTTCTTCTGCCCTAACTATTGAACTAAGCATCGTACACCTGAGAGCTTAGTAGTCCAGGCAGCTAAATCCACTAGACAATCTGCATACCCTTGTATTCCCCCAGATAAGGATGATAAACAATTGACGCCAAGTCGCAAAAGGTTTTTTCTTCGAGCAGTATGGCTTTAAAGTCAACAAATGTGACCTGCACCCTTCCAAGATACACATACACCGTGTGGGATTGTATTAGTGCAGAGGCTGACCACATTCCTGAGGGCGAGGAGCAAGACAGCTTACTCGCGATTGTGAAAGATGGAAAAGAGGCTATGGGGGAATGCCTTCAATCAGGACTGGACACTGCTCACAGCCTCAGCAGGTCCATGGCGTCTAGCACAGTGCTATGCAGGTTTGCATGGCTTAGAAAGTCGGGCTTTGCACCGGATATGCAGGCCAGACTTCTTTATATGCAATTTGATGGCTTGAGGTTGTTCAGCAGCAAGGCGGATGAAAGTTTGGAGAAGCTGCAGACCGCCAAGGCGGCGGCTAAGTCACTTAGCGCCTCCATACGACAACCTCAGCAACACTCCTACTCAGGCTCATCTTCCTGGAGGGGTTGTCCTTTTCTTTTTGTTTTTATTCCTCATTTGGAAGAGGAAAAGGACAGGCTAGTCGAAGAGGACAAAGAAAATTTGCTCGGGGTGGACGAGGAAAGGGTGCTAGATCAGCCCCAGCAGTGGCATCTGTCCCCTCAGACACTGCTGGTGCCGCCGCAAAGCCACTCTGAGGCCTTGACCCACAAGATTCCGGTGGGAGGCAGGATCTCTCAGCATCTGAATGAATGGCAGGGCATTACGTCAGATGTTTGGCCACTGGAAACAGTGGCTCAAGGTTACTGCCTTCTTTTTCAAAAAAGGCCTCAAGACCATCCACCGGGTTAGAGCTCTGTCAAAATTCCAGATCTGCTCCTGTTGCAGGAAATTTTAACCCTGCTAGAGAAAGGTGCAAGAGAACATGTACCTGTGGCGGAGAGGAACAAGGGTTGGTATTCCCCATACTTCCTCATCCCAAAGAAGGCTGGAGGATTGAGACCCATCTTGGATTTAAGAAACTTCAACAAGTTCCTCAGGAAGGACAAGTTCAAGATGGTAACCCTTTCTCAGATTCTTCAGGCTCGGAATGTTTGGTATCATTGGACCTTCAGGATGCTTACTTTCATGTGCTGTTCCATGCAAAGCACAGAAAGTACCTGAGGTTTGCGATTGGCAGTTCTCACTTTCAGTTTTGAGTTCTGCCATTCGGGGTGACCTCCGCCTGAGGGTTTTCACTAAGCTGATGGCGTTAGTGGCAGCCAGTCTCAGGAGAGGGGGGGGATTCATGTCTACCCCTACCTGGACGATTGGTTAATCAGCCCAGGTTCACCCGAACAGGCCCAGGAACATCTGAGCATGGCCTGCCACTTGTTACACAGACTGTGCTTTTCCCTCAATTACAAGAAGTCAAATATGATACCATTCCAAAGACTCTGATTCATCCGAGCAGTCCTGGATAATTCCTCGGGCAAAGCCTTGCCATCCGAGGTGAGAGCTTGGCGCATTCTGCAGATGGTAACAAAGTTCCAGAATGCCCAGCATCTGCCGGCCTTCGATTTTCTGAGGTTGCTCGGCTTCATGGCATCCTGCATTTTTCTGGTGCCAGAGGCCAGAATGAGAATGAGATCCCTTCAATGGGCCCTCAGGACTCAATGATCCCAATTTTCGGAGAATATGTCAGATCTTTTGCAAGTTCTGGCCAGAGTGGCTCAATATCTGCTATGGTGGGCTTGCAAGGACAATATTATCAAGGGAGAATCGTTTTGGCAGACATGGCCAGAGATAACAGTAGTGACAGATGCCTCACTCACAGGGAGGGGAGCTCATACCAACGATCTGACAATCAGCAGTCGTTGGTCTCCATTGGAGTCCAAACTATACATCAACCTTTTGTAGCTGAGGGCAATCAGACTAGCGCTGAGGGCCTTTCTGCCCTCTGTACTGGGAACACATTTCCTGATAATGATGGATAACACAGTGGCCATGTACTACCTCAACAAGAGAGCAGGCATATGGTCACTACCACTGTGCAGAGAGGCTATGCAGCTCTGGTTCTGGGCAATACAAGAAGGAATATTTCTGTCAGCAGTTCACCTAGCCGGAGAGCGGAACATGCCAGCGGACGCTCTGAGCAGGCAGAGCACAGTATCCCACGAGTGGGAACTAGCTCAGGAAGTCCTTCAAGAGATCTTCACCCTTTGGGGGACCCCGCAAGTGGATCTGTTCACAACCAGTGTCAACAGGAAGTGCGAACTATACTGCTCAAGGGAATTTCCTCCAAGAGGGGACGCGTTCTTAGTGGACTGGGAATTTCCACTCCTATACGCGTTTCCTCCAGTCCCTATGATTCCTCACATAATCAGGAGGTTGAGAAATATCAGGAAAACCATCATTCTAATTGCCCTGGATTGGGCAATTTAGTACTTACATTTCTTACATGCATTCCTTTCAAGCCTTTGCATTCTTGTCCGCTAAGGCTTCTCACTTTGAAGACAATCCTAGTAGTGGTTTTTACATCAGCCCGCAGGGTGAGTGAATTACAGGCTTTCTTGTAAGCCTCCTCATACCATCTTTCAAAAAAACAAAGTCATACTTAAATTCAAACCTTCATTTCTACCAACTTTCACTTGTCTCACAAGATCACTTTGCCATCTTTCTATCCTCCACCTCATGCAAGTAAGGAGGATGAACGGCTTCACAGACTGGACCCAAAAAGGGCTCTCAGTTTCTACATTTCTAGGCAAAATGTAGGCAAAGTGACCAACTTTTCATTGGATACACCGGCCATAAATTGGGCTTGGCGGTAACAAAACGGACCTTATCCACATGGATAATTCTAGAAATTAGAGAGTGTTACAAAATGGCGGGTAAAGAACCTCCAGATGGGCTAAGAGCTCATTATAGTAGGGGCATACAGACTTCAATGGCTCTTCAGAGGGGTGTCCCAGTGCAAGATATTTGTTCAGAGGCCCCATGGTCATCAATGCACACTTTCGTGAAACACTATTGTGTAGATTCCACCTCATTCTAGGGGGGTCTTTTTGCTAAGGTCTTTCTACATACCGTCCATGAGTAAAATTAATCAGTACTCCCTCCCTCCAATTTTCACTGCTTTGGGAGTCTAAGATGAGGAATACGTGGGAGGACACAATCCATTCGAAGAACAAGTTACTTACCAACTGTAACGTTCTTTCGATTGGATGTTCCTCCCATGTATTCCTCATCGACCCTCCCAGCCTACCCCTCCGTACAGTTTACGTATTTTACACTCAATGTTCTTTGAGAGCTTACGGTCTAAGGGGACGCCTTGTCAACTCATCAGTTAAGAATATCAAAAAAACTGAACTGAAGTGGCGTCGCTCGATCCATTTGTACTACGGATGACGTCGACCCTCTATGGCAGCCCTCGAGGGACATTGACGCCACTACATCGAGCACAGTGCTCTCTAGTGTGGAATTGTTTTCCGAAGTAGCAAAGCTGATACGAATATCTAAGATGAGGAATACGTGGAAGGAACATCCAATCAAAAGAACGTTACAGTTGGGAAGTAACTTGCTCTTCTACAGCAGATTATCACACATGCTGGACTTTGCCTGGTGTACTCTCTTGCCGGGTCCTGGATATAGTCTCTTTTGCTTCTTTTCATATAGTTTAATGTGCATGGTATACTCCCCTGCCAGGTCTTGCATGCACTTCCTCTAAAACACTTGACTTTTCCTGGTATATTCTCCTACCAGAACTTGTAGGCGTGTCCTTTCAAATACTTGACTTCGCCTGGTATACTCTTGTACGAGGACCTTTGTAGTTATTTTCAATAATGCGGATCGGTACTTGTCATCTGCTCATATTGCCAACAATGTGTGTTCGGTTCTTTTCATCCGTTCACTCAGCTTGCTTACAAATATTCAGTAAACTTTTCATCATGGCTCAACACACAATTTTTCTCTCTGATTTCCCTCTTTGTTCTTCCCCAGGTTTGTATTGAGGGTCCTGTTTGGGACCTTCCTTACACTGCCGACAGTGCTTCAGCATCCCAACCCTACAACCCTACCGACTACTTGCAACCAAGTTGCAACATGTTTACATAATGGTAAGCCTGTTGTATATAGTAATAGAGATGGCTTGTTTGTTGCTCCTACCCCCACCACCTCCGATTGTTCAATGTGCAGAATATCCCCTTCCCGATCCCCACCGGCAGGGACCCTCTCCTTGCCTGTGCGGCCCAGTCCTCCTAACCATGAGACTACCCCACAGATCCCCTCAATGCCACCCTGCTCCTACTGCGAAGTGCCCAAATGAAATTACAAGGCTGGTGCTACTAGATACCTTGTAACCGACAATGACAAGACCACGCCCCCCCCTAACTCCCCCCTTGCATACACTGTGACCCCAAGCAGCACTCCCAAAGCATTCCACCTACAAACAACCTGACCGAGGCCCGGGCCCCTCACTCAACACATCCTGCTGTAGCTAATCAACATGTATCCCTGCGACCCCTGCTCAATCACATGAGTAAAAGCGCACATATCTGCTTCTATCCTGAGGCTTATACAACCGCTGCTGAAATGCACTAATGCCCAACCCTCTAGGCATACAGTCTTGGCAATCCCGGACAACAGATTACAGACACACAACCCGCAAAATTTGACATCCCCCAACCACTTTCCCCACCCTAACCATGTTCACAATGAGGACACCCATAGCAAAGAAGTTGCTGGTTCTGAAACCAAAACAGATCATGCTGGATAACCAGACAGAGTGCACCCCAACTACAGCCCAGATTAAAAACAGCAGTCTTTGTACGAGAACAACCAGAATGCCTCCACACTGCCTCCCACCCTCCATTCCAAAGGAATTCCAAAGTTAACGGTCGCACTTCACCAGCACAACCATAACCATAACGGGTAGAGTCATGCACTCCACCCCCATCCCCTCTCAACGCAGCCCTCATAAATGTTAGATCTCTTGCAGCTCATGTCCTGGACATAAATTACCTGATCACATCCCAATCCCAATACCTTGACCGACTCGCCATGAAAGAAAATTGTTTGCACCAAACCTCTGGTCCTACCCTATCCCTAGCACTGCCGGATGGCTTCACCATGCTTAGAAGGGACTGTATTACAATATAAGTCTCCTTACAATGCAGACTTACCAACAGCTCCCTGGAAGGTAATTCAAAAATCCTGACTGCCAAACTATCTCTATCCCAGTCTGAACCCATTGCCTTACATATAATAAACCACCCACCAGGCCCTACTTCTACCTTCGAAGAGAAATGCATGCACACAGTGTGTGAAAACACCAAACCTACCTCTAGAACCATTCTTCTTGGAGATCCTAACCTATGTCTAAATGACCCAGCAGGCCATGCAGTGGCCAACACACTAGTTTTAAACACTGTGTGACAGTTCCAACCCAAAACAAAGGCAGAACCTTAGACTGGGTAGCAGACCTGAACATCCAGATCATCACATTGTCTAACACCCGCTGTGCCTGGTCCGACCATCACACGCTGACCTTCGCCTTCCCCCTTACCTGTCAGCAATCACCAGTCCCCCCTGCCTTACCAGCTACCTGGTCCTGTAGTGCCAGAAAACTGACCAAGGGCACTATATTTAATGTATTTAATTAAGCGTGGATCAGGGATTCAAACCTCTTGCAAGACCAGCACGTTTCCCCTGTGCTATACTCTACTCACGCCACTTTTACCATAGGCTCCTCAGACCCAAGTGTCCTCATGGAAAATGCCACTCTGACCAACACTGTGGACCTGGTCGCCCCTCTAGCTCCACGTAGGGCTAAACCGGCCGGTCACATCACCTCCTGGTTTACCCTAGACCTCCAGACCCTACAGAGAAAAAACATCTGGCGGAAACCACCTGGAGAAAACCCCAACCGAATCCACCAAACTCAACTTCAGTATGCTGGCAAGACAATATTAACAGGCCATTGTGGCAGCCAAATCTGCTGTTTACAACACCAGAATAGCTAATGCCAGCTCCAACTCCCAAGAAATATTCAAAATACTTAGAGAACTGGAGACACCCTCCAGCCCCCCTCTTCAAGATGAGAAGTGGTTTTCAAACATCCAGAATGCTATGCTAGCAAAGATAATCTCCTTACAGCAGAAAATAGATATGAAACAAGATGCTCTCATAAAAACTACATCACATCCCTCTCCCCCTACCAATCGAAGACCCAAACCCCACCCTTTCAATTTCAGAGAAGTCACGGAAGTCGAAACCTCCAACATTCTTAGAAGCCTAAAACCCTCTAGATGTAAAGGGGCTATCTGCTCAGCTAACATCATCAAAGACTCCTCAGAAGCCCTAATCCCGTTCATCACAAGATTAATGAATGCTTCCTTCTCCCTGAAGCTAGTCCCAACCTGCCTGAAATAATCTTGGGTCCTCCCATTACTAAGAAAAAAACACCCTCAACCCATTAACACCCAACAACTACCGCCCCATCACTACAGTCCCTTCCTACTTAAAATCCTGGATATGGCTGTTTATATCCAAAAACAACACTTCCTAGAAACTAGGTCCGCGAGCAGAGTCTGCACTGCCGTTAGTCCGAAAATAAATCCCTATCATGATCTTCCCCCCTTTGGGCAACAATGCACCGGTTTTAGACAATCTTAGACAATCCCCTAGGGGGTGTTGATCACTATACCCCCCCCTGCTTTCGTATCTCATGGCCTTTGTGCACTGTTGCTTCTATCTTACGCCTACCAACATACTCCTATCATACCCTACGGACACAATAACATAAAACACAAAGAAAACACATGAATCGCTTCAATTATAACAATAAAATACATGTATTCATACATAATACACAGCAAAGCATGATAATAATGCAAGCATTCCATTAAACTATGCAAATCTCAATTTGCACCTTTATGCTTCTGGTCCAAATCTACCATGCAATAACTATAAGCCTTACAGGTTTCTAATGCAAGCATGTGATTCTAATGCAGCCTAATGGAAGCGTCAACCATCCAGCAATCCTCTCCTTCCTGCAGAATCAATCCTCTCCAATCCACATCATACTTCACACTCTCTACCTAATACAATCCCTGTCTGGTTTCCCATTCTCCCAAACCCAAAGCTCTTTGTGTGAGTGTCTGTTCTAATTATGGGTGTAATCTTGGGAGGGGGGGCAGGAATGCCTGTCCCCCCAACTTTCATGGCACACCATTCTGTCCCCTACCCATCTGGCTCGGGGACCCCTTCCTCAGATGCCACGTCCCCTCCAACATCCTCAGCAAAGCTACCCCACTGGTTCTAATCAATCGGTTTGTCTAGGCCATAAACCATACTTCCCATTTGCTTGTGCCTCCCTGTCTCCAGCTCTGTCTGTTTCAGGGCCAGATCTCTCCTCTTCCCGCTACTCTGCAATCAGTCAGTCAGCAGTGGCAGGCCCCTCAAGATCTGGTCACTCAAACTGCCTCTGCCAAGCTCTTCCAAGCTCTCCGATCTCTCCCAAAGCCATCGGATTCTGCTGCATCAAGACATTGCATCCAAACGTCTCTCGATCTATCTCTGAGAGAAGCTCCATTCAAAACTCCATCTAGAACCATCTCCAGCAGCAACTAGCTCGAACAAACTCCATCAGTATCTAACCCCATCTCCAACAGCAACTCTCTCCAGCTACTCCCTTCTCTTCAGCTCTGGTTATACTAATCCATGACGCACTCATTCTCAATGGTTACATCGTTCTCTACTAAGATTGTCTCTTTCTCTGTCTTAGCATTTAGCAATGCCTGAAAGTCTGTGTTTGCATGTTCTTTTCACTTCGTGTTCTGTCAGCGTGACATTAGACATCATATCTCCTTCATGGCCTTCTAATGTCTGCCTGCAAAACACCATCTTCCTCTATATATCCATTCACTGTCATTCACTCTCCCTTTCTCTCTCAGAGAGCAAAACCATCTCCCTGCTCCAGGGCGCTGCCTCCCACCTCTCTGTGTGAAGCACAGAGCTCAAGCTGATAAGGCTCCCTTCACCTTCCCCACTCGGACAAAGGTTTGTGTTATCTGTCTGCCTCTGCCTGCCAAACAACTGTTTACGAATTCCTTCTTTCAGTGTACCATAACATCTCCGCACAGAGCCCAGTGGCGCTTCTCTGTCTCCTTCCAGAAATGGATTTATAATGCCAGCTAAATGCTTCCATAGTTTACGCTTTCTTCTCGCAAGCCCAAGCGCTAGCTACATGCTCAAAGAATATTCTAAGTGCACACTCTACGTGCATGGTGTCTCTACAATGCATACATGTGTACATGACAGTCTCTACATGTGTAACTACAAAGCATAATAATGTGTAATGTGTCTCTAAAAATATAACAATGTGTCATGCTAAATGGCTCTAAATATCATTCCAAGCCTCATTCATTCTCTATAGTGCCTAGCACGTTTCTCTCTCAGCCTAAGCGCTACATTGTCATGTAATTTCAAATATGACAGTGTGTCGTTCTAAATGCAAAAGGCTAATGCATACAAAGTGGCAGTCTAATAATGTGAATAGTGTCTACTTCAGCAATGTACAATGGATAGCTAAACAGGATGCAATAATTCCTAAAGATGTAATACTGGATAATAGTTCTCTAACAATAGGTAATGATGGGTAATGGTGTGTAACAAAGAATAATGATTCTGTAACAGTGAGTCTAATGATTCTCTAATGATAACAAATCAGGCATCTCATTTTATCAGATTCTACACTGCTAGACCTGAAAAATCAGCTTGATGGTTTCAAAGATGAGGGAAAACCAGCCCTCCTTATGCCCCTTGATCTATTGGCTGCCTTTGACCTTGTAATCCATAAAACATTATGCCACCACCTCACAACAGCCACCAACTTCTCCCTGGAAGCCACAATGTGGGTGGTCTTCCTCCTAGAAGGAAGATCGATGAGGGTCTTCTCTGGCATAACCTGTGCCCCGCCTATCCCCATCCCATGCGGTGGCCCTCAAGGTTGCTGCGTCTCCCCATCCCTGTATAACATATTCACCAAACCCCTCTTCGACCTCCTGTAGGACATTAGCATATCCTACACCAACTATGCCGATGAAACCCAAATCCTCCTCCTCCTATCTGACAGTTGTGACAATGACTCCCAGAGCATTAACAAATATACTGAACCATCCAGGCCTGGATGGCCATAAACCACCTATGCCTCAACGACGAGAAGACAGAGATCCTGCTGGTGGGCTCACCTATGACACTGAGGAAGCTAACCCCCAAATTCATTGCTTTCACAATTGCCAGGATCAACATCCCTGTCTCTGCCTCAGTGAAAACGATGGGCGTCCATTTGGATGCATCACTGTCTATGAGTAAACTAGTAAACCCAATCGCCTCTGCAGCTGCTTACATAGCCAAACTCATCAATGCAGCCAGGTAGTTCCTCACCCCCACCAGCTGCCTTGCCATCGACTGGGCGGTCACCGGTGCTAGACTCGACTACTGCAATGTCCTCTTTGCAGGGACCTCAAAGCAGAGCATCAACAAGTTGCAGATAATCCAAAACAATGCACTACGCTCAGCACTTAGCATCTCAAAACAGGACCACAGCATAGCAGCAAGAAGGGAGGCCCATTGCCTCCCTGTTCATGTTCATAGCACTCTCCATCATCCA
This sequence comes from Ambystoma mexicanum, assembly GCF_040938575.1. Classification (NCBI taxonomy): domain Eukaryota; kingdom Metazoa; phylum Chordata; class Amphibia; order Caudata; family Ambystomatidae; genus Ambystoma; species Ambystoma mexicanum. The sequence continues at coordinate 1,183,465,075 of NC_090928.1, read as the reverse complement.
CAAATGGCTCACCCAGACCACCCTCGAAAACCACTCGCAAGAATATTGCGAGATCTAATGCCACTAGATCGGTATGGTCCGTCGACGCACATCACCTAGCACTACCGAATTTCAAAAGTGCCAAAGGAGGGGGCGCCCATTTTCCCACGGTGGTGGGGATCCTCTGGAACTCCCTCCCACCTGAACTAAGAGCTACACTATCTCTTCCTCCTTGCTCTCTGCCCCCTGACCAGCAGTGGTTAGAAAATGAAATGTCTGTATCCCCTTTAATACTATAATGCATTACTCTAAGCTCCTATCCTATGTGTAACTTGTCTTCATAGCAGCACCCTGATAACCTCAGGCTTAGGTGTGCTACAAATACATAAATAAATAAATGGCCAAGAAGTTCTTTAATTCTGGCAGCATGGCATGAAAAACCGACATCCAACCACATTTAGCCTTTTGAAAAATGCCTGGTGTTTGAGGATGAAATGTATTTTATAATTGTAAATGTATTTTTTTTGGTTATAATCCTGCATTTTAAATGTTTTTATCAGATTCCTTGTTATTCTTGGTTTTATGGCAATGCTGCCAAAATAAAGATTATTACTACTACTACTACATAGGCCACTAATGTGGCCTGTGGATTTAGTTTATGGAAAGCAGTGAAGCAGGCAACGCAATAAATCCCCGAAGGTGAAATGCATTTTTACATGGCTCGTGGAAGATGGGAAGGGGGTAGCCAAGCAGTCGTTGCAAACGGGCCTGGACATGGCCGACTGTGTTGGCCGTTTGGTGTGTTGGTAGTAGTATTATAAAGGCTAGCCTATCTCAAAACCTCTGGCTTCTCCCCTTATGTCCAGAATAGGCTACTGGAGATGCCTTTTGAGAGAGAGTTTCTATTTGGTCAGAAGGCTGATGACTCTTTGGAAAAGTTTAAAGAGTCAAAATTGACCACAAAATCGCTGGGTTTAGCTGCGCAGCCAGCCAAACCAGCCTTCAGCTTTTCCTCAAGGGGCAGAGGCTACAGGTGCTACATGCCTTATGGCAGGAAAGCACAGCTCCCATAGGCCAGGCAGGGGCAGAAGCGTTTCTCGCCTCCGAAAGGGTCAGAGGGGCTTTGAGAGGCCAATAAACAGTGGTAGCACTGGGGCGGCACCACCCTCTAATCCAATTTGATTTCCCCTCCCACGACTGACCAGTTGGTAGACGGTGGGCAGAACATTGGCCCCAGTGGCAGGAGATAACCTCTGATGCCTGGGTCTCTGCAGCTCGTTTGGTGGGTTATTGTCTGCCCTTCTTAAGAAAATCCCCTTGACAGATCCCCCACCACCTCCAATCCAACCGGGACAGGAGATCCAGGAAGGACTGTGAGCCCATCTGCCATCCCATTCTGGACCTTAGGGCCTTAAACAAGTTCCTGAGGAAAGATAAATTCAGGATGGTGACGTTGAGAGAAATTATCCATGCTTTCGAATTTCAGGACTGGTTGGTGTCAATAGATCTGCAGGGTGCTTGTTTCGATACATCAAAGCACAGTAAGTTCCTGAGGTTACTGATAGGGGATAAACACTATCACTTCAAAGTGCTTCGCTTTGGGTTGACCTCCGCTCCACGGCTCTTCACCAAGCTCGGGGGGGGGGGGAGAGAGAGAGAGATAGAGAGAGAGAAAGAGAGAGAGAGAGAGATATCCATATCCCAGGAGTTTTTTTGCAGTCTTTATTAGTTGCAGTTACAAGACACGCTCTGGAAAATACAAAAAAAGTTGCCTTCAACCTGCTTATGTAGGCTATTTGGATGAGGCAACATCCTTATACAAATGACTACCTTGGTCAGAGTAACTGGCATCCACACTTTTCTCTGACGCACAAAACTGATGAACTTATTTTAGACTTGGCTGGGCACATTTATGACAGTTCTCAACTTCTGCCATAAACACCTTCATCACATCAATGTCTACTCTTTATCTGATTTTCGAGGTCCTGCTAGTTAGTTAGTGCCTTATACTGTGGAAATATAGATAAACTCTATCCTATGGTGCCAAAGAATACAACTGGTCTCTCAAAATGGTCTGCATGAAGCACATTGTGCCCTTCTCATTAAGAACATAGATACATATATCCAAGTTTACCTTGCTTTATCTGGCTTCATCATTGATCTTGTCTGCTTTTCCTGCCAACTTCCATTTTTAACTTAACAAACCCAATTATCTCACTGAGAGATGCTGCCAAAGACTATAGGCCTCATCACAAGTCTGGCGGTAACCCTTAAATGCGGCGGTAGCGCTATTACTGCTGCATTTAAGGGTCCACCAGATCATGGTCTTTGGCAGATTTCCTTCCAGCTCTGAGCTGCGGGCAAATCCGCCGCAAATTTGCCGATTTTTGTCGCTATTAGCGAATGCGGCCCAATGGGGAATGGGAACCAACCGTTCCACCAAACCTGTGATCCGGTGCTAATAGCGCCTGGGGGTTTGGCGATAGCGCTATTCGCCCTGGCGCTTATAACGCCGGGGTTACCACGCAACTCATGATGAAGCCATATGTCAAATGTATCAGCCTCTGTTTCTTGTCTGAAAACTCTTGACATGAGTAATAGTTTTTCACACCTGGTTTAGAACTGGACACCATTTTGTAATTGAGTTATACATTTTGAAATATATTTTTGTCTGACACTGTATTAATTCTTCAGGGAGCTATTATTTATTTATTTAAGCATCTCTCACTTTGTATCCCTTATTTATGATATATCTTTATACACTTATAGAATGTGTGTGATATTTAAAGCACCCTTCACTTTCTGGCTCATCATAGGATTCTCTTATAAGGCTAATTTCCCAAACCTAGTGAGTCCCCCAGCAGCTGGATTTTTGGTGTTTGTTTTTTCTCCTGCTAAGAGTGAGACTCTTCTACTCCCACTCTTAGGCATGATTTGAGGTATGTCTCTGACTGTTTGTGTGCTTTTTGGCTATGGGGTCTTTTACTCCATAGGGTACCATCTGTTTTTTGTGTATGTGTTACACAGCACCCTCAGTGTTGTAACACAGGGGTGTCATAGTGACCCCCAAACATAGACTCCATACCCTGGGACTGACTACTGTCTCCCAGGGCATGTAAAGTCACAATTGACTTTACTAGTCTTAAATTGTGAACAGAACCAGTATAAACCATCATATTGTGGAAGTACTGGAAGGGGTTAATTATATTGCCCCAAGGTCTGTTTTCAAGGGGGCACTATTCAGTCATCCCTTGTCGAGTTTCTGGCTGGTGGCAGTGGTTACCATGCAAAATATTCCACCGGAATATTCTCTATGGGATTTTTCCATTGATTTTAAAGGCACCACTTTTTGGTGCAATGTTAAAGATACCGCCGGTTTATTTATTTAATATTAAATTAACGGTTGGGTCTTTTTGCCAGAACTCTTTTCTAAAATCGCGTTTGTGTCGGTCTCTGTAACTCTGACCAAGGTTGATCCCTTTGTTCCACTTTTTGGCGGGCTTCTCCACAGAAGCCCTCCAAATGGTGCCACTCTGTCTGGGTTCAACAGGAAGGGTGAAGGGGGAATTGGCACCCTGGACTGCGTTGCCTTAGCAACCCAAGTCGCACTCTACTCTGATTGGCCCAGTGGTGAGCCGCCCGGCTCACCACTTAGCATGTGTGATTGACAGCTAGGCTGATGAACGGGGGTTTTTCTGCATAAAAGCAGGGCCTTTGGGACTGGAACTTCAGAAGTCGCCACAGGACCTAAGAATCCGAAGAGGGAAGAAGCTGAGCCATCTGCAACGACGACACCACCGGTGAAGCCCTGCTGCAACTACCTCACCACTTTCCTGACGACAAGAGAAGATCTTCTGCTGGACGAGTCTTCTTCCTCTGAGCTGGTGGGACCAACCAGTTCGCCCTTTTCGTCTTCCAAAGACGACTCTTGGTCGAATCGCCCGTGCTAAGCACCCCGGCGGCAGGATAGCCAAACTTCACCACTTTGACCGCGAATAAAAGGGACGCTCGTTTTATTGACGAACTCTGCGGCTGGCTTCATCCCTGTGCAGTGCAACGACTTCACGTTTCCTCCTCGACGAGATCCTCTCTTCCCCTGGTAGAAACAACAAACTGCAACCACTGCCAGGAACAACTGCTACCGCTCGAGCTTCCTCTCTGTTTAAGGTACTGTGTCCTGTCTGGCCTCCCTTTCTTCGGTTTGCTCAAGGTGACCCTTCAATCCTTGGCTTGCCAACTGGGTTGGCCCCAGACCTTCTAACTTTACCTTCTTGAATCACCGCAACCTCTTTTGAACATTCTGCAAAGACTTTTACTGCATTTTTAAACCGTGTGATCCTGGGCACATTTCGCTTTGCTCCATTTAAAGTGGGCCTGGCCTATGAACTTTGGCTCTACAGTGTATACTGCCTTTATTCCCTTGCTGAGAACTCCTAAAAGTGTTGGGACCTGTTTTATTTTTATGCTCTGCATTTTTCTCTCCCTTTAACCAAACTATTAGAGTACCATCAGGTTATGCACTCACATCTGTTTAACAAATCGTGGTGTTTTAATTCTGACTTGTCTAATAGTGATTAAGGGAGGTGTGTATACTTTACCTGACTGTGTTTTAACTTGCTTTTTATTTAGAGTGCTAGTGTATTGCCTAAATTGTGTTTTAATTAAATAATTATATACTTTTGATACACAGCTCTGGTCAGTGTTTGTTTGCTCTACTGTATTTTTGGCCCTATTGTGTATACTCTATATACTGCCCTACTCTTCTTGAGAGAAGTCTGACTGCTCAGCCACAGCTACCAGGTAAATCTGGGTGGTGCAGACTGCTACCAATTGGGTTTACTGCTTATTCCTGTAGTCTTAATCTTTTTGCACTGTTCCCCAAGGGAACTGCACAGGATTCTGCCTAACAATAACCCAAATATGCGCAGTGCTAAATGCACTTTTTACCTTAAAGAAAGGCACTATAATCCTGATTTCTCCAATAATAGAATTATTTGATCTGCCTGTAATGTTATCTATAATCAGTTGAGGGGGGAGGGGTTAGCACCCCCTGTACATTTCCCCCCTCGAGTCGATATTCAACCACTGTTCAATATTTAACCACTACACGCAGTGTCCACCTCCCCCATATGCAGTGTACATATGTATCCCTATCTCAGTCACTCCCACAATGTAATGCTCTATCTCAACATGGGAGGTATCGTAAAAGACACTTCAAAAGAATAAACTGTGTCTTCAACCGTATTGTATTATCCTAATCTAACATATATATGTATCTCTTTTCTGTCAAAACAACATTGCATATGTTTCACCCACTTTTAATCTTTGTATGTATGTATCCCCAAACAGTAACTTTGTTTGCACCTGTCTGGCTCCCACCCCTGTTACCTAATTAAATATAATAACATGCACAACAAGTGATCTCAGCCACCACGAGAATCGGGAGAGATTACTTGGAACATTTGTCATTCCTTGAGGGAACCCACCAGCCCATTTTCTACTGTTCCTTCCACGTGCAACATTTGATTTTTTATATACATTTTCTTCTTCCTCCCACCCCATGACGCTTCTTTGGTCCCCGCCCTCTCCCCATGCACATTTAGTTTCGTCTTCATCTTATTCGCCTTACACCTGCATAACTTCCACCTGATTCCTTATTCTCCTTATTCCAAGTCCAAGGACTTTCTCAATTTAGTCCATACTTTATTTTTATTTGGCGGCTTTGCAGCAAGTTCAAGGGCTCTTTAATTCATAGGCCAGACTTTTTGGATACGCTGTTTTGTGACCACAAAGGACTCAAACTCTCAATCTTCTGATTCAAATAAAGTAGTCAGTTGGGGGGCATTAGATTGTTTCTGGGGAACACAAGAATGGGTGAGTTTCATAAAGAAAAATCTTATTTTAGTTGCAACTGGGCATCTGGCTTGGTCCCTCAAAACCCTTTTTGCGACAAAATAGGTTTTTCTCCCTGCTTGCAGGATCGGTTGCCGTAAATTACCTGGAGTGCAGGTGGCTCCCGTCCATCTGTAATATAAAAACTTTGAGTTTCTTGAAGAATAAACACATTTTTATCATCAGTACTGCCTCCTGATAACCGTGTCCTTTTCCTTTATTTATTCACATTTATAAAGCATGCAGCAGCCCTGAGGCATCGTAGTGCTGTTATAGATAATCGTTACTGGTTACAGAAAAAGCATACTTAGTTACATGACAGTGTGGTTGGATATACATACTTGGTTAAAGGGTAGTACATAATACATGCAAAGTAACGCTAGGCGTGGGGGTGGGGGTTCGGGTGGAGGGGTGTGTGTTAGTTGAAGTGTGGTTTTGAGGCCCTTGCAGAATGCTGCGAGGGAGGTCTCAGCTCTGAGCGTGTTGGGTAAGGCGTTCCAAAGTTTGGGTGCTAAATGTGGAAAGCCGAGTACAGCCCTCCCCCCCGCTTTTGCCCTTTTGATGGGCAGGATGCGCAGTTGGTTGGTGTAACGTGTTCTCTTGGGATGAGAGGATGTATCTCTTATGATCAGTTCAGCTAGGTTGGGCAGGGCAGAGAGGAATAAGCATTTATGCATTAATATGAGGGTCTTAAAGGCGATTCTCTCCTTTACCGGGACCCAGTGGGCGGCCCATCTAGCCTGTGTCATGTGGTCTCTTTTTGGGCTATTGAAGGCTGCTGTAAGCTTGTTGTTTTGGACTATTTGAAGCCTATTTAGATTTTTGGTCAAGGAATAATCTAGTTTAGCTCCAATGGTGGCTCGAGCGATGGAAAGGCAGTTTTGGTTGGACAGGAATGGTTTTATAGCATTTATTAGTTTGGTAGTGTGGGCAGAGGCAGAGACAATGGCACTCCTAGCTCCTAAGAACAATTGCTACTGAATGTTCTCTTTTTAAAATCTAATAGAAAAACTGCTTCTTTCTCCTTTTCCTGCATATCTTAGTGCCACCTACGCTTTGCACTGGACTCTCTACACCTCCCTTCATCTTCACGCCAGTGAACTGTGGACAAAGCTCTAATTGAATGGAGAAAAACCAAGTTGTCTTAAGCTCCGCCCCCTTTTTCACATACTTTGTTAAAAAGGAGAACGCGCGCGCACCAGCGCTGGTGCACTAAGCGAAGCACCTTGGAAGCACCGCTTTGCACCAGACTCTCTACAGCTCCCTTCATCTTCTCGACGGTGAATTATGGACAAAGTTCTAATTGGTACTAAAGCTTTCTCTTCAAGATCCTTTTTTCATTGTGGACATATTTTCCTTAAGTGCCAAGTGATCCTAACAGTATATTTTATTTAGAACTGAGAAAAAGCAAGTTGTCTTAAGCTCGTCCCCTTTTTCACGTACTTTGTTAACGCGTGTGCCAAGCAGAGCACCTTGGAAGCACTGCTTTGCCACTTTTTTGCGGCATAACGTTGCTGGTGCCAGCTACAGGATTAAAGCATGAGCTAGTAAGAGGTGATTTCTCTCTGTTCCTACCCCCACTGAGTGAAAGAGGCAGGGTTTATACACCTTGCATTCGACCAAGCCACCGATAGATCTGGGGCCTGGCCCTATCTCCAGAAGAAAGCAGATGGACTCCTCTGTGCGCCCACGAAAAGTCCAAGCCTGCTCAACACCAATATCATGACTAAACAGAAGAAGGACTGTGTCAAATAAATCTAAAGGAACTGTAAATTCTGACATTATAACCTTTTGTTGTGGCTCACTTGATAAAGACTCCTTGCTAAAAGGGCAAACACGAATTCCAGGAACGGTTTGCCATGTTAATGGACCCAATATGATTGAGGTTTTCTCTGCTATAGCTGTGAACACGGCGACTGAAATCCCCGCGAACGTTCACATTGTTGCTGGGGATTCAATCGTTGAAATTGATACACACCTCTCCAATGTAGGAGATATCGGGTGTCATTACGAGTCCGTCAGTAACCGTGCTGGAAAAATGGGAAGGCTACCGCCGGACCCGTATTTCCATTCCACCTCTGTGATTCCCAGAATCACTGGGGCATTACGACACCGGTGACTTGGGAATTCCGGAGGTGGAATTCTGTAAGTCCCCATTCCCATGGAGTCCCATAGGTGTGCAAAGAGTCCATTTGAATTTAAAAGGGTCCATCATAATAAACAGTGGATGGGAGCAAAGGGTGAAAAGTGGCAGAGCTGGAGGGATGAGGGAATTCTCAGAAGAAGGGGTGGCACAAGTTAATCAGGAGGTTGGAAGTGTATGGAAGAAGTATCTAAAATATCTGGAATGGCTCCAAGAGCCATAGAAACCTGTTAAGATACAATTACTCGCACATTTTCCTCTATTTTTAGGGTGATGGCACAGTGCCTGCTGGTACAAAAGGGAACTGCAGCTTCACGCTTTGCATTGCTGATCTAGCTGATGGTACAGCTGCTCTTCTTGATGTATTTTGGTCTTGTGGTCTGTTTGCTTGCAGACAATTACCTCCAGCCTGGTGAGGTGTGTGCAGTCTCACTATGCTACATGTGCCTGTCCTTGTTATCCCCGAGGAACATCTGGTACTTGCCTGCCCGATGCTCAAAGCCACACCTGTGCCCCCTTTTTCCTGTTTGCCCCTTGTGTCCCCTGTGTCATTGTATATGGACAAACCAATGACTGTGCATGACCGTATTTGTATTTGTTTATTACTTGTATCGCGCGCCGAACCCAGGGGTAACTGGGCACTTGAGAATATAGGTTACAGGTTACAGCAGGTATGCAGGTTATACCAATAAATAACAGAAGGAGTGACCCTGGTTACAGTTGGGTCGATTGCGAGTTACAGTGACCCTGGTTACAGTTGGGTCGATTACAAGATACACGGATGATAAATCAGCGGTGGACGCTGGTTAAAATGTGATCTGTAAGTGAGGTGGCTGGTCTTTTACTGAGAAGGGTTGTTGTTTAGCCATGTTTTTATGCCGGCTTTGAAGGTAAGGAAAGAAGGTTCCTGTTTGAGGGTGGTGGGGATGGCGTTCCAGCGTTTGGCTGCTTGAACTGGGAAGCTGGCGCCGCCTGCCGATTTGAGGCTGTATCTTGGGATCATTAGGTTTGAGGAGTTTGAAGATCTGGTGATGCGGGTGGGTTGGTGGAGGCAGTTTATCTGCGAGATACTGCGGGGCGGAATTGGTGAGGCATTTGTGTGTGATGGCCAGGGTGCGAAGGGTAATTCTGTCACGGATGGGCAGCCAGTTGGCGTTTTGTCTGTGTGTGGTGATGTGGCAGGATCTCGGGAGGCTAAGTGCTGCTCTTAATGAGTTAGTCTGGAGCACCGTGAAGAAGAGGAACCATTACAAAGGACCAAGCAGTCCAATTATAGTTAGCAACATCTTCAAAAGGTCTTATGGACATTCCTGAGCAGTATTGACTGTTCAGCCAGACTGAGATGTTTTCTCCTCTTTCTTGGCCCCAGGTGTTTAAGTCATTACAAATGCGAAATGGCTCCAGGTCACCCGCTACGAAATATTGTTGTTTTTATATTCCTCGGCGTCAGCTTTTAGTGCAAAAACAGAACTACTACGGGTCCCGAGGTACATTTTCCACCTCCTAACAGCTATGGAGGGGGAGTATGCCAGAAAATCGGGAGCAAATGCTGTACATTTCTCCCTCCTAATGATTTGGAGAATGGGACACTAACTCACGGTAGTCATGGTCAGCAAAGCTGGAATCATAAATTACTCTTGGTTGGACTCTCTTTTTTTCTTGAGTACTGTCTTGGATAAGCCTAGCTGTCAACATCTTAATGCCAATTTTTGTCTTAATTCTTATTATTTTTTGTTCCTGTCAAAATCTCTCATGATGCTGTTCTGCCTAGGTACCCAAAGCAGTCCCAGTGATGACTCTGACCCTGTCCAAAGCTAGAGCCACTACTCTTTCATATCACATGGGTAATCAGACTGAAATATCATGTGTCCTCCACCAAACTGGATGATTATGTGGAACAGCGGGTAGATTGTGGAAAAGGTGGGAGGACAAATTGGGTTTGTTCAGCGGAGGAGTAAGCCCATGGTGCTACCGATGAAAGAGATAGTTGGAGGGCTTTATTTCCCAGAGAAGATTGTTAAAAGAGCAAGTAATTGGTTTATTAGTTTATTAGTTAATGTATTAACTAAAGACGGAAATGTGGGGTGGTTGATAAAAGTCTCAATGAGAAAGAGTGGGTCACGTTGCATGTATCATATTGGTGACTGGGAAAATTGTGATGTTGATGCGATTTTGCAATTTAACATGTACCAGTGTAGTTAATAGAAATGGTATAAGTGTTACTTTTAGTGTTACTTTGATGTATTTAGATTTGCACGCACATAGCAAGATACTGTCAAAATTACTAAATATAAACAATATAGTTCTGTGGGGTGCCACGCAGCTCCTAGAGGTTTGGCAGTGAGGAGATTCATATGCACATGCAAGAAAGGGGATTTCTAATGAAAAAAAAACACTGAGAGGACGCGGTAGTCTTGAACATGCATGCACAGACATATAAGGGCATATGTTTCGGATCATTGTGGTACATGGTGTATATAAAAATATGTATGCCACAAGTTCTCTCATAGTTTGTGCAGGGCCTGCAACCTGGTTTGGCGAGATTAACTCTGTGTGAGTTGGAAAACTGGTTTGGCAAGGTTGAAGGCTGATGAAGGGCAGCGGGCAACTGTGATAATATCGGATGGTCAGCTACAAGCAGGCACTGGTTTTTACGACTTGGTATTATTGTGTAAGGGACATGCAATCTTTTTAAGTTCATGGGAGCTTGTTATTCCTTGTCCAGGGAAGTACAGCAATATGTTTGTGACTGAGTAATAAACTTGGGATGAAGGGACACTTAAGTTGACAAATACTTTATAGGTTTCGATCAGTTTATCAGGATATACCTATAGGCCACACGTGTTGAACGGGTAGTTGTGTAGATTAATGTGGAACAAGGACGCCAGTAAGTGTAGGCGGGTAAGATATTTATTGCCAGTTCAAAGGGAACTTATTTATTTGTAGCCCTCCTCATGTCGTTGAAGTGTCCTTGCAAAGCATGTGCATCACATCTGGGGTTAGATGTCCCAGTCCGGCTAGAACTTGTAATTCATTATGTTTGTGTGTGAATGTGTAACTATGGGTCCAAGTCATGACCTATCATGGAAAGATTACAAAAAGAGGTGTACTTTAAATATGAGCTGATGCAAAAATATGTTGAAAGGGGATGGTAGTTAAATAAATGTGTCCATTAAGAGCGCAGGAATTAAAGGAGGTTTGATTTCTTTTGTATAGGCTTGACCAGTCATGTATGGGGGGGATGATTTGTAAGAAAAATATGTGGGAGTGTTTTAACTGTTGCAAAATGTTTAAAAAGTGTAAACTTATGTGGTTCCAGGAGACTCAGGTTAATTTGACTCTACAGCGTCATCTAGCTCCTCCCAGCGCTTGTACAATAAACTTGCTTTACAGACAAACGTGCACTCTTCTGGGTGAGCCTACTTTGGGTTAAGGTGATCAGAGGCCCATCTGCAAATTTCCACAGTATCAGAAACTCCTGAGACCTAGGTACATCTAAGAAGTATCAATCACCCTTGCCTGGATTGTCTGGCAGATGTCTTGAATGGCATATGAATCCCACTTCTGATTCTATAGTCTTTATTGTTAACTTTCTTTCTTCTCTCCCTTTGTTTCTTCTTTCATAACCACCAATGATGCCAAAACGGCAATCTCTGCAGGTCATCTGCTCATTGGCGATTTCCTGGTATTTAAATATTCAGTGGTTTATCACCTAATTAAAGATAGCTGCGTCCTTTGTTCCCCTCAGCCCAGAACACTCACTTGTGGGACGTTAATGTGTGTTATTGGGGGCGGTCCATGGGCACATGGGCCATCTTCATCAGTGCTGGGGGCACCCAGCATACGTTTCAGTTACTATACTGGGCTGGCTCACAGGCACATGGGGCAGCCAGAGGGTTGCTGGGTGCACTCAGCATACCATTATATTTGACATGGGCTCACGTCTGACACCAGTTGCTTGGGGCACCAGGGAACGCAACTGTGCTGTAGTCACAAATCATGGTAGTGGCCTGGTGGCTCCCAGGGCACACATGCTGATCTGGGATTACCCAGATCAGTGGAGGCTGCAGTAACATGGTCACTCAGCATCAGCCTGCAGGCCAGGATAGCAGGGCTGTGGTCACATGGCATCAGTCTGCAAACCCAATAAATGAGACACAAGGCCGAAGTGCCATTCATGGAATCGGCCACCGATCTGGCGCAAGTGCCGGCTGAGGTTCCTTTTTGACCATCAGTCATGACACATATTCTTAAAGGGGTAACACCACAATGTGGTTCTCACTTTTATTGCCAGTTGGTCTCAACTTTCCAGAAATGCCCTTTGCTAGCTCTCACAAAAGAAAATCACAATTGTATTAAGAAACAGAGGCACATATTATCCATTTGCTGTGACATCCCTCCCTTTTGTAACTCCTGTGCTCTTCTTTTATTTCCAGAACATGCTTTACGGGCTTAATTTGGGCAGTTGTTGCCTTTGGGTCTCTATGTGCTGAGTTCTTAGCATGCTTCTGGTTTGCATCTATTCTGGATTGATCATTTCAGTTTCCTCCCCTTAGGCTTATTCTACATTCTACTCCTCGAAGACATACCATTTTATTTATTATTTTTTGATCATTTGTATTGGCCCTATACACATGTTTTTCCAGGCACCACAAGACAAGTCCAGGGAGGGAGGACATTGGAAAACAACAGAAAGTTATATTGGCCTTGTGACAATCCTACCGTGCAAGTACAAAACACAGTGATAAGTGCACGGGAGATGGAGAAGTGCAGGAAAGGGGTGTCCAAAGGGAGGGGGGTGGGGAAGTGGTGGGGGGGCCAAGATGGCAAGTGCCAGGGGAAAGATAGGGGAGAAGGGAGGGTGAGTGCAGTGGACACGATGGACCAGGTTAGTGCTAGTCCGGGGAAGGGAGCCTGAATGCAAGTGCTGGCAGAAGATGCTGGGCTGGACTGGTAGCAGTGGTCTGGCCCCTGTATGACTCTGAAGGGACCAGTCCCCAGTCGCCGCAGCAGAGGAACGTTTCACACGGGAGGTGGAAAGGGAAGGAAAAGGAGAAAAATAAAGTCTTGAGAAGTTTCTGGAACTTAAGAAGACCCGGCTCAAGTCTGAGGGGGGTAGGGAGGCTGTTCCAGAGGGAAGAACCAGCCGAGGAACGGGATCTACCTCCCAGTCTCTGCTTGGAGAAACGTTTCACTTGCAGAGAGTTGGCGCCAGAGCATCGAAGGACTCTGGCAGGGAGGGAAAGCGTCGCATTTGATCCTTGCGGTCACTGGGACTAGTGCAGACGTTTTAGGGCTGGAGAGATTTGAGGCCAAGGATACATCTTGCAGTCCTATTCTGGTTTAGTTGGATGGAGCGAAGGGAGGAGAGAGGCAGATTGAGGAAGATACTGTTGCATTAGTCCATCCTAAAGATAACCAGAGCTCTGGAGATGTTGAGCTTCTGGGGAAAGGTGAGGAAACGTATATTGGAAGACAACACAGAAATAGGACTAATGGTGGTCACTGGCCTATGGGTTAGATGTTTTTACTGTTTGTTTTCTTGTTTTTTGCTGTTGCTGCCTAAAATTATAGAACCTTCTCTCTTTGCCTCTGTGTTTTTAATAAACGCAAACCTTAAGTTCACAATAGCTAGGAACATCAGCAGTTAACTATTCAATCTTTAACGTCTATGTTTTAATGCACTGTTTTACATTTTTATATTCATTTTAAAATATTTTTTTCCGTCCAGTATGAATGCTTTTTTATTCTCACCAGTAGTGATGTTAATGAGATAAGCTGTGGTTGAAATGTGCATGTGTATCTATTTAGGACCTACTCCATGATGCAGAAATGTGCAGGAAAAAGATGTCAGCAGCCTCAACACTTATAGATGGACTAAGCGGAGAACGAATCAGATGGACCCAACAAAGCAAAGAGTTTAAAGCTCAAACAGGAAGGTCAGTGGCAGACATAAGGACTGTAATTTTCAAAACTGCTATTTTCCCTTTCGTGCATTCTTTTCCTATAGGTCACATTTTCAGAATCTGCCTTTTTTTCACTACTGTTTGAAAAGCAACATGCTTTGTGGACTGCTTTGTGGAACCAATGCTAATAACAGAATCATTGCGAGAAAGATTTAGCAAACATCGTATTAGAAACAGCTAAACAGGTCAGAGAAGCAGTGGCCAAAAATTGGTTGCAGTGTCCAACCTTGTCCTACCAAAATCTAGGCGGGCTAATTTTATATGGGGTGGAGCACAACATGAAGATGTAAAATCAAGGTGTATTTTTTTTTTTACGCCTTAATTTACCTCTGACTCATTTTCATTTGCTTTCATGGCAAAAAGTTGTCAAAAAACGGCATTACCATGCACGTATACAATATACGGTTGGTAATGAATGGGTTCCTATGGCATCCACATCCATTTACCACCTGATAAAAGCAGGTGATTCCACAGGAATTCATTGGCAAATTCTGTCTACAAACGCGTTAGTTGCAAGCAGCATTTACTTTTTTACAATATAGAGTGTCAAAGTGAACAGAAAAGGTAATGGAGTTGGCTTTTACTCTTAACCTTTGCACTACGCCTTGCAAATGTTTATAATTGCAGTAAGGGCACACAATTTAACTGCTCAGATCAGTAATAAGATGGCTAACACCTCCCGATGGCTGGCATCTCTTTGAGAAACTAAATATCCTTTGAATTGTAGCTAAAGATGGATAGAATGGGCCAAAAGAAGGTGCAATAACTATTCAGCTTCCTGGTCTTAAAGAAAATGAGCGTGAGGGTCGACAGCCAAAGGGGTTAATGTAGCTACTGCAACGATGTATTTGTAACCTGCAAACCACACGTCTCTACACATCACCTCAAGTAGGTACCTTGTTTGGTTCCCAGCATATGTAGTTTATCAACCCTATGCGTAACATTTTTTCCTCAACATTTTTAGGTCATTTGGGAGCAGAGACAATTTATGTATTAGGGGTACTGAGGCCAGAGTGCACAATGTAAAGGTACAATTGAAGGTAACTAGCATAATGATGATATCCCATGAAATGATGTTGCAAGAACTTTGGCCTTCAGTCACCACAGGAAATGACCTGAAGTGACATATGGCCTTGAAGAGATCACAGGAAAGGACTGGCTGGTGTGGCCTATCCAAAAATCCTCTGACCCATCATTAGAAAGAAATTTACCAAATAAGTGAGCTGTGAGCAGTATGACCAGCTTCTTCCTCATTAACACATATTTTCCTCTACAAACACACCAGCTGATAATCATGAGATGGCCAGTCAGCAGGGAGCTGAAACACAGAATACCCACTGAAAAGCTATAAATCGTTCTATTTGAACAAGTGCCTGCTGGGGAGGATCCGGTGTGAAAAGACAACAAGGTGATAACACTTCTGGATACCCGAAGGGAAGTGACGGCCGCAAGGACTCCCGCAAATGCAGCTTGTAAGGCAAGCCCCAGAGCAAAAGTGATATAGAGAAAAATATATTGCTGTTTTATACTACTGCTGACTGGCAACATGCAGCAGTTGCTGGGGGCCTCCCTCAGGCTCATGGCCACATTCAACTAAAAGATTGAAAGGCCCTGATGCTTTTCATGCCCTTGACACATCAGATATTTCAAAAAGTTACTAATTAAACCTGCCTCACACCAACGGAAGTGACAGCCGCAAGGGCTCCCACAAATACAGGCAAGCCCCATCTGAACAAAAGTAATATAGAGCTGCATGTATTGTCAGGTTATAAGACTGCTAAATGGGAACATGGGGCAGTTGCTGGGGTGGTTCCCTTAATCGCTGCTTGGCTTTTTTTACAGTTGTTCTCAAGTCCCTTCAGTGTCTCCTGCCCTCCTTTCGTCTTTCTCATCCATCTGCCTGTTTTTTCTCATGTCCCCTCTGTGCCTCCTGCCATCATCATCTTTCATATTCATCTGCCTGTTTTTTCTCCTGTTCCTTCTGTACCTCCTGCCTTCCTCGCAACTTTCTCATCCACCTGCCTGTTTCATCTCCCCCTACAGCCTCCTTGATCCTTTCATTTTTCCCATTGCCTTGCATAACTTCCGGATTTCTTCTTTCCCCCCTCTCTTGAGGTTTCTCTTGTACAAGCACTTGCTCATTGCCTTCCTATTGACCCCCCTGCTTACCTCTCTCACCCCTCACCTACTCTCCATCTCCCCCATTTCTCCTTACCTGCTGCCCCAGATCGCGTTGCTCTGCTCTTTCAGTCAATCTTTTCCTTCTAAGTTTCAGTGTACGCCATGGAGCTAATGGGTCTGTCCCGGGCCCAGGAGGGAAGGCAGCACTGACATGATTCTACACTTTGCCCCCGAAGTGCTATCCTTTGATCTGCCACCCTCATTTTTGCCTGAACACTTAAGTAATAATTCACAAATGTTACCTGCAGAAATTGGGGAGAAGACGGGTTTGCAACTAACAGCTGTATATTTGCAGCTCAGCTGAGCAGATACCGAGGCCAGGGAAGAATTTCTAGTGAGAGACGCCAGCTCGAAGCTCACAGCACGACGATGAGGCAGAGAGCAGCCTCTGCCCAGAGAATGTCATGGGATGCCAATGGCAGGTGTCTCACGCTGACAGTGACTGCCTGGACTATGGGGTGCACAGGGCAGTGTAGAGTCTCTTTCATGCTGGCCAGGCACGCAATGATCAATCAAAATGAAGTGCCATTAACACGCCCATCAGAGGATGCTGATCATGCTGTGCTGGGCCTCACATGCCAATACTTACTGCTAGCTCTATGGCCTCTGTAATAAGTTTGTTGGACCATTCCACCATCCCATTGCTTTGTCGGTGGTATACAGAAATGTTTTAACATTTGATCCATTTCCTTGCATAATAATCTTTCACATACTTAACTGTGAACTGTGGCCTAGTGTCACTTTTGATAATTTCTGGGTAACCCTGCCTCCTGAAGTCTGCATCCAGAAATGCAATCACTGGTTTCCCTTATCAATAGTGTAGCATCATTGCCTCTTGACATGGGAAATGGTCTACTATGCTTCTAATGAACTTCCCCCATGTTCCTCCACAGTCCTAAAATATTCATTCCTAACCTCTGCTCTGGGATGGATAGTGGGCTGAGGAGGTTTCTTTGCATTTTGCCACTTTTGTCTGAATTTAGATCAGGCCAACTCTCTCCTCTAACTGCACTTTTGATTTTTGATCTAAATATCCATTGCTAATATTTCTCCAGCACCCAGTGCTTTGTGCCCATTATCCTCGGATGTCCATCATGAACGGACTTATTATCTTTTCTCTCAAAATATGTTATATAACACGTCCATATCTCCTTAATACCAACCTCTCCTCGATGGAAGTTTTACCCTTTTCTCCCATCATCCCAAAATGTCTCCTCTTTCGTTTATTTCTGGCCATGCAGCTAGGCCCAAAAAAAAATATATATTTTTTTAAAAATCGGTATTTGTTGCCACTAAATCAGTAGGCGACACGACTGCTTAAAAAGCGGTATCCTACCGCCTAAATCGGTAGGGTTGGCAAGTATGCGGTCATTCAAGTGTAAAATGCTTTGAAAGGCTTTAACTCTCGGGTGTGTTGTTGTGCTTGCCTAAGTAAGCAATAATCACCATTTTCCCAGGCTTTACCATGTGGTAGGGCCAGGGGTCTTTGCCAGGGGCCCCGGGCTCTTAGCGCCTAGTACAGCCTGGAGAACCGGTGACTACTGCTATTAGCTCCCTAGGTTTGCATCCTGAAGTGCTGAGAGCAAACCCCCTCTACCTCCCCTAGAATAACAGCGCAAAACGCACAATCCACTGTTTGAGAGATCAAACTATTCTCTCAAAGAAGACCAATCTGAAAAAATAGATGGTGGATCTCCGTGGATTCCGTCTTCCATTTCCATGGCGGGTCATATGGCTTAGAGACACAGACACATTTGTGCTGATGAAGATAAGGTAAGGGGGAGTGAAGATGTTGCTCGGCACGAATGGGTTCAAGGAGCTGTAGGAGAGATCAGGGCAGGCACAGGAAACTAAATCGAGTTAGGGACAAAGGCGAGTGTAAACAGCATGCAGCTTGCTCTAGACCCGTGCTTAGATATAGTGCAACCTGTTTGGCTGCCGCACCACCCAAGTGCTAATATAATTAATGAATGTTTGATCACCCCAGACGCTAACCAGAAGTGTAACAAAGGCCTGTATAGATGTTTACCCCACTTTATACTACAAGGTACCAAATATACTTCCTTTTTGTCCTAAAAATAAAAGTGGGGGGGACTCATCAACAAACGCAATGGGATGTGACGTCGCCAGAAATTAGCATATCAAATCATATTAAAATGTGACATTTCACCTTTAGTTGTTTGTTATTTTTCATCAGGTTATATAGCGCAGTGGTGTCCGACCTGCAAAACTAATGAATGCTGTTTAATACCAGAGGTCGGCTTTAATTCATAAATTCAAGGCAGACTTTCAATGTTTCTCATTTTAGCTGGGGGTGGGGAGGACTGGGTCCACCCTCTGAAAAAAGTGGGCGGACTCCGTCCACCCACGTGTACCCTCGACTTTAGCCCTGCTTTTGACATTGTTCTATTTTGAATAAAGATGTACTACATTTGATTTAGATAAATTCACTCACAGCGCTCCTTCTGTCATAAAGTCTGTCGGCTAATGTTTGCAATCCCACCAGGAATCGAATTAAAACTACTACATTACCAACATAAGATAATATTGGTAGCCATCGCCTGCCCAGTCTTGGCACGTCTGGTGGCACATGTGAATGGGTTTACTTCTTATAAAGTGTTGCCCACAGAATCGTCATAGACATTGAATAATGGGTACCATAACGCTGCACTGCCTAGCTCCCTTTATAACATCAAATGGTTCAGTCAGTTCCCCATCAGCTGAATACCTTATCTCAACATTCGTACCTACGTGTAATTCGACCAAAGCAGCCAGTAAATGTTCTGGAATACCCACCTCATTTAGCCTGGACCTGAAAGTAACACGATCCTCATGGTGAAAAGCAGAGGAAAGGTCCATAAATGTGACATGGTGTTGGATTCCATGCCACTTAACATATTTTGATATCGTGAAATTAATATTCAGGCATTGAGTTACAGTTGGTAGAACATCCCTCAACTCATATTGTACCTCATCATGAGATTAGTATGTTCCACTCAAGCTAGTCAATCAGTTTGGCTTCAAAACAATGTCATAATGTGTAGCAGGACTCTCGAATAGGGAGATATTATAATACCGGTTTTCTTGCTCTTGGTTGGCATACCCAGAACATGTACTGTACTGAAAATAATTGTCAAAAGGGTGGGAACGTATTTCAAAATGTTCAACTGAACTCCATCTGGGTCTCAGATCTCTGATCTTTTAGAGATGTTTTACCTCCCTAAAATAAACTGAGGTAGCTGGTCTACAGAGTTAATATCCAACTGGGTCTCTTTTAGCATAACCTTTGCTTACCATATTCACCATATTTCCTGGTACACAAAAAGGACGGGAGACTACGGCCCATCTTGGACCTGATGCACTTAAACATGTTCCTGAGGAAAGACGCTTTCAAGATAGTCACTCTTGTATGCATCCTCCAGGCTCTATAGATCAGAGTATTAGTTGGTGTCACTCGATCTTCAGGAAGCTTACTTTCCAGTGCCTATTCATCCCAAGCACAGAAAGTACCAGAGATTTATGATTGACAGTATTCACTATCAGTTTTGAGTTCAACCTTTCAAATTCGCCTCTGCCCGAGGGCTTTCAACAAGAAGATGGTGGTAGTAGCAGCTGTTAGGCAGAATCCTGCGCAGTGCCCTTAGGGACCACTACACACAATTAAGACTACAGGTGGCAATACAAGTTTTACCTTTGGTACAAGCCTGTACTACTATTTCAGAGTGGTAGCAGTGGCGGAGCAGCCAGGCTTATCTCAAGAGTATATAAGCAGTAGCAGAGAATACACAAAGGGACCACAATCACTGTGACTCAGGCAAACATTGACTCAAGGTTTCAGGTAGAAAAATATAAGTACATTTATTTTTAAACCATTTGTTGTCAACACGACACTTCTATTAGATTAAAACCACACAAAAAATATACTACAACTAACCAATTCACTTTGTACAGTAAGTCTCAAGGTAAGTACCCTGTGTTTGAATGGACCGGTGTTACGGACAAAACATGCTACCGCGAATATGATTGCGATCACTTTTTGACAGTTCGGTCTAATAACTAAACGCGTATCCGTGACAAGAAATGCTACCGGGGCAAAAACACACTTAGCACCTCAGATGCCTAGAGGGAGTTGGAGGCAAAAATCACAGGCAATACTTTGGTTAGGCAGATAGAATCGAGAAACACTCCGAGACAGGAGTTCAAGAGTCAAAGGGCTGGAGCCAGGGTTAAGTGACACCGGGGACCTGTTGCCGAAGATCACACAGTCAGACAGTTTACGATTCAACGTAGCCAAGAGTACTTCGATATTGTCAATGTTCGGAAGCAAAAGTTATAAGTAGGAGAGAAGACAAGGGAAATCCTTGAAGATGAAGAAAAGGGGTTCACCCTGTTTCCTCAAGCAGAACACAGTACCTTATTCCAATGGTGCAGCTGGTGAGCTGGCAGTTGTTCCTGCTGGTGTCCCGCAGACCCACGGTTCCTGAAGCTTCGAGGTGAAGGAGGACGTCTGAAGGGGGTCTGCACCACACAGGGATGAAGCCGGCAGCAGCGACAATGAATAAAAGGTGCGCTCCTTAAAAACAGGAGAGGTTCTTTAGGTGGCTATCCGGACCACTACAGCAGTGTGCAACGATTTCGACCATGACAGTGACCTCTGGCTGAAGAAGATGAGCTGGTTATCCCCAACAGGCTCAAGGGAAGAAGACTCCGGACTGGATCTTCTCTAGTCGTCGAAGGGTAGATAGCTCAGGACTGCAGCATGGCTTCACCGGGACGGGGTAGTTGCAGCAGTCGTCGTTCTTTCTGCTTCTCTTTGGTTCCTTGTAGTTCCAGTGGTGACTCTGACTTGTAGTCCAACAGACCTGCCTTTTATGCGCAAAACCCCCATTCACACAGCCTGGCTGTGAATCCCCCAGCAGGGGGGTTGTCCAGCCGGGACAACCACCTCATCCAATCATGGCAAAGTGCGACTTGGGTTTCCTAGGATACCCTGTGCAGGGGGTGACTACACCCCTCCCTCACATTCAGCCCACCTAGACACCCAGGCACCTGGCGGACGGCTTCTGGGCAGAAGCCTGCCAAAAGACGGTAAACAAAGAAGGCGAACCTAGTTTGCCACACAAAGTAAAACACAAGAAGGACTTTAACAAAAAGAAATGGCGAATAAACCCAACCGGAGCCAAAAGAAAGACAATTTGGTCAAGCGGGTTTATGTTCGAGGCTAATATAATAGCCTAAAACAATAACACGTTTATCTAATATAATCGCGGTATAAAAGTTAGGGTAGATACCACTGCCACCAGCCAAGTCTAAATGTTAAAAGAGCAAAACAATGCTCTAGGAGGTACAGATAAAAAGGGATACGAAGTAACCCTTTCCAGTACTCCATGGAAGATGGGGTGTAGTGGATCTGTGGTAGATTGACTAGGTAAAGTTAATGATAACTTTACCCTTTTCTGGGGGACTGTAGTCAGCCTCAGAAATGGAGTCGGGGGAAGTATCAAAGACAACCCTGTGCCACGGCACTGAAGGTGCTGTGTGACACACAAAAGAAGGGGGCTGCTGAAGTGGTGCACTTCAGAGTCCACAATCACAAAAACAGAGAAATATACTCAAGTGACTCCCTCACAAACACTCAGCACTTTGTTCCTGTACTCCTCCTCTGGCAAAGATTTTCTACCAAGGATAAGAGCTTAGCATATCCTTCAGAAGGTCATGCAGTTGCAAACAACAGAAAATCTGCTGGCAGAGATTTTCTAAGGCTACTGGGCTATGCTGCATTTTCTTGTCTCCCGAGGCCCAACTGAGGATGAGGTCACTCCAATGTGCCTTCAGATCTCGGCGATCTAGGTTTTCAGGCAATATGATTGACCTCATTCACGTCCCGAGCAAGGTAGCACAGGACCTCCTGTGGTGGACCTGCTTACTAGCCCGAGAACCTTTTTGGCAGCCATGGCCGGAGATCGCTGTAGTCACGGACGCCTTGCTCAAGGGCTGGGGTGAACACCAAAACAAGCTGAAATAAGAGGATTATGGTCCCCGCTGCATACATTGCTAAACATAAAGCTGTTAGGGCTTAGAATGATCAGATTAGCACAGGTAGCCTTTTTGCCTTCCATGCAGGGGAATCATTTCCTGATCATGACAGACAACATGGTGACCATGCACACTCACAAGAGGTGTGTAGGGTCACTACCACTTTGCAAAGAGGCAATGCAGCTCTGTGTTTGGGTGTTACAAAACAGGATCTCACTGTCGGCAGTTCCTAGAATATCAGATCTCTGCCCTCTGCCCTCAGGGGAACCCTTCTGGTGGATCTCTTTTCATCCAGTTCCAACAGGAAACCTGAGATGTTTACCCAGAGAGGATCACTGGGTGATGCATTCATAGTGGATTGGAATTAACCACTTCTATCCATGTGCCCACCAGTACCCGTCATCCCTCAAGCTCTCAGAAGGTTGAGGAAGTTTGGGGTAACCATGATTCTGATTGCTCCAGATTGGGCCAGGAGGATGTGGTGCCTGGAACTTCTAGACATGTCCATCTGCTTTCCAATTCTTCTTAGTCAGAGAGTGAACCTACTCTAACAGGACAGTGGGCTGGTTCGACACCCAGGGATTGGGACTCTGAACCTTCAAGCCTGGATTCTGAAAGGTTAAGATTCAAGCTTCAGCCTCATTAGGAGTTCACCTGTGTGGGATTACCGTGCCGGTAATTTCGTATACTGTCATCTTTTTGCACCATCAAACTCCAAGTTTGGCTGGTGGGGTGGCTGCAATTACCTCCAGCCAAGAGTTGGAGGTAATTCAGCTACCCAACCAGCAATACATGCTGGTATTACCATTGCTATGGGACTCCATGGAATAGGCAGTACCTACCCTTACCGGCACATCTGACGGTAATTCCATCAGACCAAGTGCCAGTAACGGTATTACTGTTAAGTTGCACCCCCCAGATTTACCAGCAGGAGACCACCAAACTTATAATGAGGTCCAAGGACTGGGCCCTCCCTGAAGACATGATGGAGGAGTTTCTTTTTGGCCAGAAGGCCAGCAACAAATGCTCTATACCCCTGCCGATGGAAGTGATTTTGCAGTACTGGGTCCTCCCTGAAGACATTATGCGACTGTTGGTTTTGGCCAGAAGACCAGCAATAAATGCTCTATACCGTTGCTGATGGAAGTGATTTAACAGGTGGTGCAGAGCCAAGGATGAGGCTCTTTACCTGTTCTATAATTCCTTTTACACCTTCTTTAACAGGGGATACGAGTGGCTAGCGTAATGAGATGCTTGCTGCATTCTTCATTTTCAAGTTCAATCCTGTGCAGCGCTCATACTTCTAAATGGCAATCGTGATCCACTTTCTCAAAGGACTTCAATACCTTCAGCCGACCCGATTTGTGGTTCCGGTACTGGGTCCTAAATATAGTATTGATTTACTTACTGGGAGCACTCTTTGAGCAACTACTTTCCTGTCTGCTCAAGCTCTTCACTTGGAAAACAACATTTCTGGTTGTGTTTACATCTGCACTCAGAGTGAGTGAACTACAGCTTTTTTCGTGTAATACCCCCTTCACAGTTTTTCCAAAAAATAAGGTCATGCTCAGAGTACATCCTACCTTCTTCCTATAGTGGTATACAAGTTTCACTTTGCTTAAAAATGTACTTACCAGTCTTCTACCCTCCTCCTCATTCTTCCAAAGAAGAAGAGTGGTTAAATTGGTTAAACCCTAAAAGGGCTTTAAACTCTTATACGTTAAAAATCAGTTATTTCAGAACGGAAAACCAACTCTACTTCGGCTTCACTGGCCCTAGACTAAGGAAAAGGAGTGGCAAAACAAACACTGCCGAGATGGATAGTATTGCGCATCTCAGAATGTTACACCAATGGAAGCAAAAACAAAATACCTGAAGGATTTAGAGTGAACTCCGCTAAGGAGTTGCTGAAACATCACCACTCCAAAGAGGAGCATAGACTTCAGATAACTGTTGTCCTTGATGTGGTCTTCACTGCACACTTTTACAATTACAAGCACTACTTTCGAATGGATTGTGTCCTCCTACGTATTCCTCATCTTATGATAATTCGTTATCTCCAGCTTCGCAGCTTTGGAAAAAAATGTTCTCGGCAGAGGGCGCTGTGCTGGAGGTCGTGGCGTCGATTGTCCCTCGACGGGCTCCGTACCGTGTCGACGTCACTGATGGTATAAGTAGCTCGAGCCACGCCCGTTGCTCCCGTTCCGTTTTTCCGATCGCTTTGCTATCGTGAACGGCGCGCTCCGAGATTCTCTTTGTGAAAATGTCATCTTCTTCGACTCCTTCGACACCCAAGACTGGGTTCAAGAAGTGTATCGATTGTGGATCGAAAATGTTGATCACGGATCTTCACCGAGTTTGTCTCTGGTGTCTCGGTTCTAGTCACCGAACCGACGACTGTGGTTCCTGCCAGTCCATGACCGAGAAGGCCCTTCGTGAGAGGAGAGGTAAACTGTCGGTGGGGAGGGAAGCCTCTAAGAAGGCTGTGTCCAAAAAACATAAGAAAGCGACCGATTCGAAAGAATCGGATCGACATAGGCACTCCATGAGATCTCGATCTAGGAGTAGATCGAGACACTCTTCTTCCTCGTCAAAAAAACTGAAGAGGAGACATAGATCTCCCTCATCGTCATCATCTTCTGAGTCGACCGAAGAAATTCGATGTCCGACAAAATCGGATTCCCCCAGAAAATGGGAGGAATTCTGTAAAAAGATGATGGAGGTTTTCGAGAATGCGGCCCGACCCCCTCGAAAGAACCTCAGAAGAGCCATTCCTCTAAGGTCGCTCCATTGGACGACAAAAAGAAGTCAAGAACTACCTTGGTAAAAGCCAGTAGTATCGAAGATACTCGAGTCGACGCCAAGTCTTCGAAGGCTCCTCGTGAGTCAAAGACTCCTCAAAAGTCAAAGACTCCCCGAGAGTCGAAGACTCCTCGAGAGTCGAGCACATCTCCGGTGCCTCATAAAAAGCTCAAGTCATCGAAGGCTTTGACGGCTTCATCGACGCCATCGGCGTCGACTGCTTCGACATCGAAGCCAAGAGCGTCTTCGATACCTGTATCGAAGTCTTCTTCAAAGTCTTCGAAGTTCCCGTCGACAACCTCGAAGGATTTTTCTATTCCTTCGAAGGAAATTGTTGAGGAAGAAAGGAGATTTACTCCGTTGCCCAGAACAGACTTTTTTAAAGCTATGTCCTCAAAGTATGAGGAATCTGGCTCGGAGGAAGACAAAGTCACTCCCTTTGGAGTTTCATATGGCACAAGACAAGTTCCTGAGGAACTCATTGATCAGGAATCTAGAATGAGAGACCTGAGTGATACTCTACACTCTGCTAGTGGAATTGACACCTCCCCAGAGTTAGAATGCAGAACATGCAGACTCAGGGTACAGAGGTCTTATGAACAGGGTAGTAGAATACATGAGTTGGGGTAACACTTCACCCGTGTTTGAACAGGACGACATGACAGATATAATAGTCAAAGTTCCCCAAAAAGACCCAGTTCTCCCCTTTCATAGGGCTCTTCAGAGAACAGTAGAAAAAAATTGGGAAAATCCTGATAGCATTGCTGCTACAAATAGTAATTTCCCAAAGAAATACAGATCAGCTGGTACGGATCCTGAATATTTAAACAGGCATCCGACTCCAGAAAGTCTGGTTATTCAGGCTGCATCCACAGCAAAACAAACTGTATATCCCACTATCCCTCTGGATAGAGAGGACAAGAAAGTTGATGCCTCGGCCCGTAAAGTTTTCACTTCAGGTAGCATGGCCCTGAAATCGACAAATGTCACCTGTACCCCGGCCAGGTGTCACCTGTGTCCCCATAACCTGTGGGACTGTATTTCGGCGGCGGCTGAGCATATTCCGGAAGGCGAGGAAAGGGAAGGCTTCCTGAATATAGTAAAAAACGGAAAGGAGGCAATGGGGGAATGTCTCCAGTCAGGACTGGATACTGCTGATAGCATCAGCAGATCCATGGGTACAAGCACTGTGTTGCGCAGATTTGCATGATTGAGGAAGTCGGGGTTTGCACAGGATGTGCAATCCAGACTCCTTAACATGCCCTTTGATGGCTTGAGGCTATTTGGCAGTAAGGCTGACGAAAGCCTAGAAAAACTCCAGACCTCGAAAGCGGCAGCTAAATCTCTTAGTGCCTCCATACGCCAGCCTCAGAAAACCTATTCAGGATCATCTTCCTGGAGAGGTCGTTCTTTTCGCTACTACTCCTCAGTTGGTAGAGGAAGAGGACAGGCTTCTCAAAGAGGCAGAAAAAATTTCCCTCATGATGGATGAGGAAGAGTTGCGAAATCAGCCTCAGGAGTGGCATCTTTGCCCTCAGCCACTCCTGCAGCCGCCTCCAAATCTCTCTGAGACCTTGCTCCACAAGACACCAGTGGGAGGCAGGATCTCTCAACATCTGAAGGAGTGGCGAGGCATTACCTCCGATGTTTGGGCATTGGAAACAATAGCTCAATGTTACTGTCTCCCCTTTCTAAGAAGGCCTCAGAATCATCCACCGGGAGCCAACGCCATAAAAATTCCAGACCCGCTCCTCTTGCAGGAAATTTTAAACCTGCTAGAGAAAGGTGCCATAGAACTGGTACCTGTAGTGGAGAGGAACAGGGGTTGGTACACCCCATACTTTCTCATCCCAAAAAAGGACGGAGGATCGAGACCCATCTTGGACTTAAGAAACTTGAACAAGTTCCTCAGGAAGGACAAGTTCAAGATGGTGACCCTTTCTCAGATCCTTCACGCTCTACAACTCCAAGACTGGTTGGTATCATTGGACCTTCAGGATGCTTACTTTCATGTGCCAATCCATCCAGGGCACAGAAAGTACCTGAGGTTTGCGATTGGCAATTCTCATTCTCAGTTTCGAGTTCTGCCATTCGGGTTGACCTTCGCCCCGAGGGTTTTCACCAAACTAATGGCGGTTGTGGCAGCGAGTCTCAGGAGAGGGTGGATTCCAGTCTACCCCTACCTGGACGATTGGTTGATCAGAGCACGTTCTCCAGAACAGACTCAGGAACATCTTTCGATCACCTGCCATTTCCTTCACAAACTGGGCTTCTCCCTCAATTTCAAGAAGTCCCACATGATACCATCCCAAAAACTCCAGTTTATCGGAGCAGTCTTGGACACTTCCTCGGGAAAAGCCTCGCCTCCCGAGGTGAGAGCTCTCCACATTCTGCAGATGGTAACAAAGTTCCAGAATGCCCAATGTCTACCGGCCTTCGATTTTCTCAGGTTGCTAGGCCTCATGGCATCCTAAATTTTCCGAGTACCAGAGGCCAGACTGAGAATGAGATCCCTTCAATGGGCACTCAGAACTCAGTGGTCCCAGTTCTCAGGGAATATGTTGGATCTTCTGCAAGTCCCGAGCGCAGTTGCTCAGGATCTACTATGGTGGGCTTGCAACAACAACATTCTGAAGGGAGAATCCTTTTGGCAACCATGGCCGGCGATAACAGTAGTGACGGACGCCTCACTCACGGGGTGAGGAGCACACACAAACGATCTGACAATCAGCGGTCGTTGGTCTCTATCGGAGTCCAAACTACACATCAACCTATTGGAGCTGAGGGCAATCAGACTAGCGCTGAAGGCCTTTCTGCTATCTGTACAGGGAAAGAATGTTCTGATAATGACGGACAACACAGTGGCCATGTACTTCCTCAACAAGAGAGAAGGAGTAGGGTCACTACCACTGTGCAGAGAGGCAATGCAGCTCTGGTTCTGGGCAATACGAGAAGGAATCTCTCTATCGGCAATTCACCTAGCCGGAGAGCAAAACACGGCGGCAGACGCTCTGAGCAGGCAGAGCACAGTCTTCCACGAGTGGGAGCTAGCTCAGGAAGTCCTTCAAGAGATCTTCGCCCTTTGGGGAACCCCTCAAGTGGTTCTGTTCGCCACTCTGATCAATCGGAAGTGCGAGCAGTACTGCTCAAGGGAATTTCCTCAAAGAGGAGCTCTGGGAGATGCATTCGTAGTGGAGTGGAAGTTTCCACTGCTGTACGCGTTTCCCCCAGTCCCTGTGATTCCTCAAGTAATCAGGAGGTTGAGAAAGTTCAGGAAAACCATGATCCTAATTGCCCCGGATTGGGCCAGGAGGATGTGGTATCCGGACCTTCTAGACATGTCCATCTGCCCTCCAATACGTCTTCCGCAAAGAGAGGATCTTCACTCGCAAGAGGAACGTCGGGTTCTCCATCCAGAGGTCAAGACACTCAACCTTCACGCATGGTTTCTGAGAGGTTGAGATACAAGGATTGGGATCTTCCGGATGACGTAATGGAGATCTTGCTTTCGGCCAGAAGGCCAGCAACAAAATCTTTATACCGATGTCGCTGGAACAAGTTCAGTAACTGGTGCAAAGATAAGAATGTGGACCCTTTTGAATGTGGCACCCCAATGGTGCTTTCTTTCCTACTGAATCTAGCTAATCTGGGGCTCCAGATAGGGACAATTAAAGGATACCTTGCTGTGCTGTCCATTTTCAAGCGCACCTCAGAAGAGGTTTCATATTTCAAAATTCCATTGATCATTCAATTCTTAAAGGGGCTTACTAATGTATACCCCCAGTACCTTTTCATGTCCCAACTTGGGATTTAAATCTAGTACTAAAATTCTTGACTTGTATAAGTTTTGAGCCTATGCACTCCTGCCCATTGAGGCTCTTAACATTAAAAACTGTACTTCTTGTGGCCTTGTCATCAGCCCGCAGGGTTAGCGAACTTCAGGCTCTCTCATGCAAACCGCCATTTTCTACTTTTTATAGTCCTTAAAGTTAAACCTTCCTTTTTACCAAAGGTAGTTTCAGACTTCCATTTGTCGCAAAAGATAATATTACCAACTTTTTATCCTCCTCCTCATTTGGGAAAGGAAGAGGAGAGATTGCACAGACTAGATCCCAAGAGGGCTCTTACTTTCTATATCTCAAGAATGGCTAAATTGAGGCAAGGTGACCAACTATTTGTGGGTTATACTGGTCATAAACTAGGATTATCTGTAACAAAACAGACCATATCCTGCTGGATCATCTGAGCCATAACAGAATGCTACAGGTTAGCAGGAAAAGACCCACCAGATGGGCTTTGTGCCCATTCTACAAGGGGTATGGCTATTTCTACGGCTTTAAAGAGGGGAGTCCCGGCAGCAGATATTTGTTCAGCTGCTATTTGGAAAACAATACACACTTTTGTAAAACATTACTGTTTGGATACTGCCTCCACAAATGAGGGTTTATTTGCCAAGGCAGTTCTGCATTCTGTCCATGAAAACTGAAAACTAATACTCCCACCTCCAAAATTACTACTGCTATGGGAGTCTATCATAAGATGAGGAATACGTGGGAGGACACGATCCATTCGAAGAACAAGTTACTTACCAACTGTAACGTTCTTTCGACTGGATGTTCCTCCCACATATTCCTCATCGACCCTCCCATCCTACCCCGCAGTACAGTTTACGTTTTCTTACACTTTCCTCTCACAAAGTGTGCATCAGTCATGGGGCACGCATGGGTGTTCCTCCTATATGTTTTCATCAAAAAAACAGAACTGGAGCAACGGGCGCGGCTCAAGCTACTTATACCATCAGTGACGTTGACACGGTACGGAGACCGTCGAGGGACAATCAACGCCACGACCTCGAGCACAGCGCCCTCTGCCGAGAATTTTTTTCCGAAGCAGCGAAGCTGGAGATAACGAATTATCATAAGATGAGGAATACGTGGGAGGAACATCCAGTCGAAAGAACGTTACAGTTGGTAAGTATCTTGTTCGTCTACACACTCCATCTAGTCAAGATGGCTGTTTTGGTAGGACAGACTTGCAAAATGTTATGGTCTAACATCAAAATGGGAGTTTGCTCTTCTTCTTCAAAATGCTAAGGCTATGGGAGTCTCTTTAGGAGGAGAAATCCATGGAAGGACGCAATACATTTGAAAAACAAATAACTTTCCTGTTGGAATTTTCTTTCTGATGGATGTTCCTCCCCCTGATGGATTCCTCATAACCTTCCCATTCTGCTCTTTTTAAAGAGGTTACTTTCTCTCTTTCAATGTCTCTCTCTTACCAAAAACCAAAACATTGCGATAATTAATTCCTCGACACAGTTATGCATGGGGAAAAAACGAATAGCTGAGGTCATAGGGCGTGGTGCAAGCTACTTCTATCAATGCCAACTTTACGTTCGGCCTCAAGGACGAAGCATGTCGAGGGACTGCAACGCCAATGCCACATGAGAGCCAAATGCTGTCAATAAAGTTTCCAAGATCTGCTAAAATAGGAAGATGATATCTTAGATGCAGACCTTATTGGAGAATTATTAATCAGAAAGAACATTACCGAAGGTAAGTAATTTCTTCTTTTGACAATGAATGGCTGACTGAAATTAGGGACCTTTAGAACAGGTGCTGAACACAATGCTTCCGTCAAGCCATCATAGGACCTCTTATATTCTTCTGTCAGGGGCCCTATTTTGGGGTATTTATTAAACTCTAGGGCTTTCAGAGGGACTGCTATGGTGCAATAGTCAGCCATCAAGTTCCAATAGTAGCCTTTGTGTCTGAGTTGCTGGCATTTCCTAGTCCTAGACAATTTGGACCACACTGGGTAGAGCCTGTACTTTGCCCCCACCAACTTTAAGACCAAGGTAGTCCACTGTCCTCTGACCTATCTGGCACTTTAAAGCATTGCCAGTTGGGGCCCTATCAATCCTACACAACCTGACTGAGGTGGTCCGTAAGCCTTTCCGAGGTGCCAGGTGCATAATTCACTATGAAAAGTGGCAGGAGAACTTTTTAGTCCAAAAGGCATGGCCTTGAACTGGTACAATCCTGGAATGAAGAGTATCAGGTCTGTTAAGCAAGGAGAGTCTTCAGAGTCCTGACAGTCAATGGTTACCCAGCTCTGCGTTCCGCGATACAGGCACAGTCAAGAAGTACAGGGAGATTAGGCATTCAAGCAGGAGCTTTGAAGCAGTTGTACCCACTGGATCAGGGAGAAGGAGCGCCACTTTCAGTTCCTTCTGGTCTTCTTTGGAGAGTCAGAGTTCCACCATTCGATTTGTTGATGGGTCAGCGGATTCTGGCGCAGAGCTTCATTCCTTCCAGAGTTCCAGCTGTAGAGCAGGTGAGTAGGCAAGGGTGGCTAGAAAACTTGCCCTATCTAAGCTAGTCACCCAGACACTGGTATATTGTTTGCAGGTTTTTCAAATTTTTCAAAGCACTTTAGCAGCGGCGTGTGTTTGTCATTGAGATACTGCACCAGATTAGAGTATTTGAGTGCATTTGTGCATTGTGTATATCTCAGGTGACATCAACACATGGTGAACCTTTTTATTGTATTATTTCATGAGCCAAACAGGCCCTGTAATTACTTTTAAGGTGTGATCCTTGCGGAGCGAAGGAAATTAATAAAATGAAAAGAGTTCCATTTGCAAAAGCAAAGTACACACGCTGCTGCTAAAGTGTTTTAAAAAAATTGAAAAACCTGCAAACAAAAAAATATACTATATACCAGTGTCTGGGTGACTAGCTTAGCTAGGGCACGTTTTCTCTATTTCTATCCCCTCACCCTAGATAAGCAGCCCATCATACGCACTCTAGGGATAGAAAATCAATAGGTTTTAGATAGACATGTTGGAGGGCAAGCTAGATAGAGGCTACATATACGGCAGGAATGTGTGAAAAATTGTGAATTGGTAATATCGTAGTTTTTTTCCACTGTTTGGAAACGCATTATGCAGACGATAAAACCACTACCAGCGTAGCAACTTGACTAACAGCAAAGGCTACCTTTCTTTGGACCCAGTGGGTAAGTTGAGGACCTATTGCTTTAGGAGTCATAAAACGCTCTGTCAGGCGGGTTTGAATTAAACCTGGCTGTTGGGAAAAGTAAAGTCTAAAACCCAGAAAAAACTGCAAAAAGTACAGGCGGCTACCTCATCTGGTTAAAAGGCTTTCTACCCAAAAAACATGTCTGTTTTGGATCTTCTCCTCACATGTGTCTGGTGTTTCTGAAGAGACAATGGGCCTCATTACGAGATTTGTGGTAAAAACCAAACTTTACTGGCAAGGAGGCAATACCGCGTCTGGGTAGCACTGACACGGCTAACAGTGGCCGATTACGAGAATGCGTGCATGCCAATAGCGGCATGCCGGTATTGTGTGTACCGGCATGCCGTAAATTACCCTAAAACCCCCATTAGCGGCATCATGCAAAGCGCAGACACCTCCTCTGACTTCGTCCACCCCTAAATAACGGGCCGGCTAATACCGGGCCCGGCAATACTGGAACCGGAAGTAACGTCATCGCGCAGGAACGGGAAATGCACCGGTGGCCATCTTGTGAAAAATAATCCATTGCAATCCTTGAGACACAGGACCTGGAACCACACACCACCAGCTACATCTTCAGCTACATCTCCAGCACTATGCCTAAGGCCATAAAAAAAGGTGCATCCCGCCAGCAAAAGGTGCGCTTCTCGGAGGACGAGTTAAATATGCTGGCACAAACTCTGGCCGAGAATGGAGATGTGGTCTTTGCCTCAGACCTCAGGCGACCTGCTGAGCTAAAAAAAAAAAAGAAGTATGGGAGGAAGTGGCCCAAAAGGTCAGTGCCGTCGGCACCCCACCCCGCACTGTGAAAGATGTCAAAAAAAGGTGGGACGACCTGTGCCTCTGTGTGCGCAATAGCCTATCTGCAAATCGGAGCCAGGGTCTGGCTACAGGCGGCGGGTCCAATTCCCCCATTAAGCTCACCCAATGGAAGGAAACGTGCCAGCACGATTGCCATGGAGGCCATCGAGGGAGTTGGAGACATGGAGCGAGGAGTACAGTCATCGGCTGATGGAGTTGAGTGTCCACACAAACCGCTGGAATGCCAAGCGTGATGATGGGCCACAAATGTGACAGTGACATAAGCCAATGCATGGGCCATCACACACCATGTACACATCCCTGCCTAGATGCTGTCCCCTACACCGTCAGATCAACATGCATGCAGTATGCCAGTGCCATACCTGAGACACACCCCACAAACAGCGAAACGGCATGTGTCACACTGCACACAGTACACAACACAAAGGCATGTCACACAGCATACACCACCTAACACACTTGTGAACCAGACTTATGCCTGAATAACCCCCCCATATAGCAAGCAACCTGTATGTCACAACTCCAAGACAGCAAATCATCACATGCGTACAACTGCACTAATACCACTTTATGCATGTACAGCCATCACTGATGCCGTCCCTCTCTCGGTCCCCCACAGGCTCAGATTCCGACAGCGATGCTGAGGACACAGCTGCACAGGCCATGACACCAAACCAAAAAGGCCAGGGGCAGGGACGACAGCAACAGTCCATCCACATCCAACGGCCCAGGCAAGCAACAACAGCCACCCAAGGCAAAGGCAACACTGGATTGCAAGGCACAGGGGCGGCAAAGTAGCGGCAAAGTACTGCCGCAAAACCAACAGTGGCTAAAGTGGTGGAATCCACTGATCCCGAGGCAGTGCTAGATGGGACCCTGTCTGCTGCAAACAGCTCTGTAGGGGAGGCAGCGCCATAGCACCCCAGAGTGGCAATGAAGGACAGGGCCAGGCCGAGGTATGTGTTGATGAAGGACAGGGCCAGGCCGAGGTATGTGTTCCCGAGGACGACACCCTGTCCATGGATGTGGCAGGCACCCCCAACCCTGGACAAACATCCCAGCACACCCCACATAGCACCCCCAATCAGGAGGAGAGGCAATACCAGAGGCCTGGAGCCCCACCGAGACCCACCGAGGACACACCTGCATTGGGCCCCACAGCAAATGTCCCGTCCACCTCAACGGGCATCTGGGATGGGGAGTGGGGCATGGCACAAATGGAGGGGTGGCAGCAGGAGCTGGCAGGGCTCGTGAAACAGTATGTTTCTGATGGTGCCCTGACAAGGAAGGAGGCCTGTGAGAACACTGCAGCCATAACTGGTGCCATGGAAACAAGCACCAGGCGCATATGTGATGAGCTTGCAGCGGTGAGTTAGGTCCTGGCCAGGAGGCTCAGCCTACAGCCCCGACCGTGGAGCGTGCTGGCACGGCATCATCGGCCAGCTCCACCCAGACAAGACTCCTGCGTCGGTCTGCATGCACCAGGCACCCCATTGACATGCAGCCCCGGAGGCCGACAGAGGACACAAACATCAGGGGCAGCCTGCAAGTGCGGACTAAATACGGCCCTTGTTGCATACTGTTGCACACCATGTGTGGGGGAATTGTGGGGAAAAGGGGAGCAGGGAAGGGATGTGTGGGGAATTGTGGGGGTGGGTGAGGGGTGAGTGTGTGTGTGAGGGAGTTGTGGGGGGAGGGAGCGGGGTATGTGGGGGAGTTGGAGGGAAATTGCACTTTGTACATATCACATGTTAAATACACCCATTGTCCACAAAAAAATCACATGACTGGACATTGCTTTTTGTGTGTGTGCTTTATTGGTTTACAGTGCGCAGTGTCCATGTACTCCCACACCCAGTGCCCAGAGACCCACATCCATGGCACCCTCTGCATCCATGTGTCTTAGAAATATTGGCCTACCACAGACTGGCGCACAGCACTCCCTCCTGTGCATTGCCGCCTGGCTGATGTTCAACCCCTTCTTCACCATCCTCTTCCTCCCCTGGTGGTTGGTGTTCAATGTCAGGGGGCAGAGGCACGTTCCGTCGGATGCACATGTTGTGCAGCATGGCACATGCCATGATGATCTTGGCCACCTTCTCATGCCCGTACAGGAGTGCCCCGCCTGACTTGCTGAGGCAGCGAAACCGTGCCTTCAACAGGCCAAAGGTCTGCTCGATCACTGTAAAGACTGGAGGGTGGTGTCTGTACTCCTGCTCTCTATATGGCAGAGGAGAGGCACAGAGGACCCCAGCCAAGATTCTCTACAGGGTAGCGCTGGTCGAGCAATCAAGGCCTAGCTCCTCAGGAGGTGATTCAGGCTGATTCTTAAGTACAGTGTAGTCCCCAAGCCCCCACAAAGGAATGTCCACACACTGTATTAGTTAAAACAGTCTTTATATAATTAATATTCAAGGTTATGTACACTATCACAATAACTCATTTTGTGGCCAGAAATGGCAAATATATACAGTTCTAAAGTGGTACCACAGTTATGATCAGATCTCATTAAAGTGCATCAACTATACGCTGGTCAAATGTCACACAGATCAAGGAATAAAAGTAACCAACAATAGATATAGGAGGAAAGCAGTTGGTTAGAACAATGGGCAGAATATTGACCCCTACCAACTAGGCACAATTCTGTGTGGAAATCATCCCAACTGGGCGACCTGTAAATTAAAGATATATCACAAGACAAGTCCATATATTGTTCACAAGAATCTTCCCGATAGTTCAGCAACCCCAAAGTACCTGGTGTTGTAGAGTTCCTCGTCGGGAAATCGACGGCCCTTCTTGAGTGCACTCCCTTTAAGGCAGGAGCCACGGGTCGTCGAATGTCCGGTGATGAACACGGTGAACTACGGCGGTGAAGTGGCAGCTTTGTTCCTAGTGGTGCTCGTCGACGGGGAAGCGTGAACGTCCTGCAAGGAAGAGGCGTGCGGGGCCCTCGATGGACCGCAAAAAGTGTTTATAGAACTGTGGCCCAGCAAGGGCGTCAAGTCGTCGGCGTCTCTGTGGTCTTTGGGTGACGGGAAACCCACCGGCGGATGCTTCTCGGTGAGTCTACGGTCTGTCCTTCTCCGGCGGGATAAGTGTGTATTGGGACAAGTACCCAGCCATTCAACACTCCACACTGCATTCATACCAGTTTCGGGCTGAGCTGTCTCAGTCATTGTGTCAAACACCAGGTACTAGACATCCACAACACAGAATGCGTATTTGTCACACACTCCATTCACCCAGGTCCAACCCACAGGGTGTACCCACAACATATAGTCACTGGGAAGGCTCCAGCCAGTCTGGCCTGGACTTTACAACACCATATATGGAACCTCCACCCAACATCAGTCATGGGGAGGGGAAATAGTCAGTGCTTCCCAGGACTTTGGGAAAACAAGGCAACAGGCGATGGAAGGCAAGAAGCCATGGGGGCCATCTTGTTTCCATCAGGAATCTACTGATTCCAATGGCAGGGCCTGGGCATCCCAAAAATGGAAGATACTCAGACCGCTTGTCAAATTCAGCACGGAGCTGCCACCAGCCTGTACCCTGCTCTGTGGGCCACACAAAGGTGCCCAAAAACATACACTAGGAGCTCAGGTTTGTACCCCCACCCATGGGTGGTGCTGTTGGGCAAAATTATATGCAATACCCTTTGGGAACACCACACACAATTAAGACTACAAGTGACAGTACAAATTCACCTTTGGTTCAATCCTGTACTACACTGTTAAAGTGGTAGCAGTAGCGGAGCAGCCAGACTTATCTCAAGAGTAAGTGAGCAGTATCAAATGGTTACACAAAGGACAGCAATTACTATGATTCAGGCAAACACTGACTCAATGTTTTCAAGTAAACGAATATACATTCATTTCACTCTTCAGTTGTATAACATTACACCATTATAAGCAGTTTAAAATTCACACTCTCAATACCCTACACCACTTCCCTTAAATCCCAGACAAGTTAAGCTCACAAAATGAAGTGGGATCAAAATGGCACTCCAGCAATTGAAAAGGGAAGGAAAGACAAAGTGAATCAAAGTTGAACCACACCAACAGGTAAGTACTAAGGGCAATAGAACAAGAGGAACTACAGTGATTGAATCAAGTAGAAAAGGCTTAGGGCCAAATTCAATAGGACAAAAGTCTTTTGCTCAAGATCACACTGTTCAGGGTAGTTCGCAGTAAAGTTTGTGCCACAGATTTTGGACGAGGTTGGGTGGTAGAAAAGTTAGTTCAAAAAGAGAAGGACAAGCCCTCATATTGGAGAAAGATTTCACACACTTTCCCCGCGGCTGAATGAAACGAACAACCAGGTTTGCACAGTACCTTAAAATGGAGAGGTAGCTGTAGCTGAGGTGGATTTTCCTGGTAGTTCATGCAGGCTCACGGTTCCTGAAGCGACTGTCGGATTGACACGAAGTAGGAAGACTGGAGGGTCCTGCAGTGCCCAGGGAAGAAACCAGCAGCAGAGCAAAGCAACAAATAAAAGATGCGCTCCTTAAAACCCAAGCAGGGTCTGACCTTCCTGGCTATCCGGCCCACTGTAGCTCTGTACAGCGAATTCGACCAGAGGAGGGGTCCTGGCTTGCAGGTTGGGTGAACTGATTGGTCCCACCAGCTCAAGGGAAGAAGTTTCCTGGAGGATCTTCTCTGTCGGTGGATTCTGACGATTCGGACCTGCAGCAGGTCTTCACCGGGCGGTTCAGTCATTGAAGGGGTCCTCTTCTGTCAGCTCGTTGGTTCTTTCATTCCAGTGGCGACTATGCCTTTCCAGCCCCAGAGACCTGCTTTGTATGCAGTTTTCCCCCATTCATACAACCTGACTGTCATTCACACAGCAGGGTGGCTGTTCTGGCAAGGACAGTCCCCTTAGCCAATCAGACAAGAGTGCGACTTGGGTTACCAAGGGAACCCATGGCAGGGTTCCGAAGACCTCTCCCTCACATCCTGCCTACCCAGACTTTCAGGTGCTTTAAGGAGGGCTTCTGTGTTTGGCGCACAGAGAAGAACACGAGAAAGACTTTAACAAAAAGAAATGGCGATGAAACCCAGCCGGAGGCAAAATAAAATGTATTTGGTCAAGCGGGTTTATGTTTGAGGCTAATATAATATCTTAAAACAATACCATGGTTATATAAGATAACCGCAGTAGAAAAGTTAGGGTAGTTACCACTGCCACTAGCCAAGTCTTAATTTAAAGGGAGCGAAAAACTGCCCCACAAGACACAGACAAAAAGGGATAGGCATTAACCCTTTCCAATACTCCATGTAAGATGGGGTGTACTGGGTCTGTAGTTTAAAGAGACTACATAAAGTTAATGGCAACTCTACATGTTTCTGGGAGACAGTAGTCATTCCCAGAAAAATTGAGACAGAGGGAAGTCCAAAAGACAACCCTGTGTTACTGCACTGAAGACCCTTCTCCAGCCGTATTAACATAGATCAGGGGTGCAGATGTAACAGGAAGCGAGACCGTGTGCGGTAATGGCATCCGAGCATTCCAGTCATAAAAATGACGAAAAGGATTCGCACAAGGAAAACGATGTTCACCAGAAAACACGCTCCCAGCACCCGACGCTGATGGTTTAGGTGTAAGGGAGAAACCCAAAATGGTTGCCGTAGTTGGCGTGGGAATGGGCGCCATTTTGTCAGCGCCTGAGGACAACTGCATCTCATGTGGGAATTCGGCAGGAGTCTCCACAGATGGGTCAAGGGTCTTCACTTTAGCCTGGACACAAGGAGCCTCGTCAGAGCCAGTACTGTGTGGCCTAGGATGTTTCTGAGACATACTATTGGCCCAATTAGCCTCTAAAAGAATAACCTCGGCATAACCGGTAACAGAGGAATTACGGTCAGCGACCTCACTCTGTTCCCCCTCAACGGAACCGGTATCACCGCAAAGACAGGAACATTGAGGAATCCACCTCACCGACAAGACCTTGACAGGTCTCTGTTTTGTCGGTCACCTTAGCCTCAGAAAGAGGAACCTCGGAACCAAGTCCGGTAACAGCTCCCTCACAAGGGGCCTCAAACCTTGGTTCGGTACAGAAAGCCTCTACAGAGGCCTCAGGGCACACCCCGGTGTCTGTATGGGAAGCTCCAGACAAGGAGACCTCGAAGCAAGCTCCGGTAACCACAGCCGCAGTAGAACTGGGCCCTCGATAAGCCCCCACAGGAGGGGCCTCGGATTGTGATCCGGTGCAGGCAGGTCCCTTACGGAAGCCCTCAGAAAAAAACTCAGGTACCTTTTTGAGGCCTGGAAGGGGCACCTCAGAGGAAACCCCGGTAATAGAGCTTTTGAAGCCCCTGCCAGACCGGGAAGACCCCAGGAAGGAGTCCTCCGGATAGGGTGCCCTAAAAACTAAAGAAATTACCGGGCGTCTCTTCTTCTAGTCAATGACATTCTGAAAATGTGAGGGAGGAATGTGCCTCCTCCCACTGCTCCAGATAACGTTGAAGTGCCCGGACCGAAAGGGAATCACAGTAGAAACACGAGTTCCACTGGTGATCCGGACTCAAACACTCTAAGCAAACAGGATGGGGATCCACGCTAGCGAATCGTCGCTCGCAAAAAGAACAAGGAAATACTTACCGATCCGGCATAGATGGACTACTACGCAATCGCAAACCGGAGCAGGAGAGCAGGAAACTGGAAGGAAAAAATCTTCCGAAGATGCAAGTGTGTCCAGTCCCAATCATGCGAAGAAAAGGACAGATGGGCGATGCGCTGGGCTGGGAGGAGCTAAGGAGGGCGGGGTTACGGCCACGTGCGGTACCCCGTGTAAAAAGAGAAGGACACACATTTTTCAAAAATGTGATACTTTTTTTAAAGTGCTCCGGTCCCGTCCCACAGGACGGAGGAATGTCCCATAAGTATGGAGGAAAGGGGACGGGACATAGAAGTAGTGTAAAACAGAGGTGTTTTCATAGGGACCTATGTCATCAGTTTGCTCTACTCTATGCAACATGTGAATTCTTTGCATACACTTTGGCATAAATATAGCAGTTAAACTTGTGCTGCCGAATTGCGCTTAGCCTTAGAGAAGTCTGTTCTCCTAAACCATGCAGTAAACTACAAAGTCAGTCGGCCTCATTACGAGTTTGCCGGTAAAAAATCTTAATTACCGGCATGCCGGTGCTACCGTGTCTGTGAGGCACTGCTTCCGGAATCAATGGTATATTCTGTGTTGGCATGCACATGCATTGCGGCATGCTGGAAACAGTGGCACTGGTACGCTGGTAATTCCACCAAATGCCTCCAAAATCCACACACTGCCACCCTCAGTGTCAGTGACTCCGATTCCGGGACCATGTTCCTGGATCCACCGACAACAGTAACAACGGTGCTGTTATTACCGTGACGGGAAATACTGTGTTCGTTGGAACAGGAAATCGACCGGCAGCCATTAAGAAAATGCAATCCATTGCAATCCTCTGAGCACAGGAGTGATACCCACATTCAGAGCACAGACGTAAAACAAGAGGCATGACATCAAGGGTACCTGCAACCCAGAGGCGCAAAACCAGGCTTCAGCGAGGCTGAATTGAACATGCTTGCTGACACAATAGTGGAGCATGCTGACCAACTCTTCAGCACCGACCCTACACTGTCCGTGACTGCCATAAAAGGTGGGATGACCTGCGTCTGAGCATGCAAAACCTCCTGTCAGATCAACGCACCCAGAACATGGCCACAGGAGGCAGCACAGCATCCCCTACACACCTGCAGCCCTAGGAGGTGACCTGCAGTAGCATTCTGCACCTCAAATCAATTGAGGGAGTTGGTGCAGCGGAGACCGGAGGCGTGACATCCGAGGAGGCTGGTGAGTACCCGTAACCCCAATGTCACATCAACCTCCATGTCCACACTGCATACATTAGAGTTGCCAAACACGTCAAGTAGGTTGTGTACAACGCCAGTACAGCCATGCTGGACACCCCATGTGCAACCTGGTTGCACACATCACCCTCACAAGATGCTCCTGCAGGCACTCAGACACACATCCCCCTGCCACACCCTTACTTGTGTTGTTACTGCCGTGCTAGCACAGGCCCAAAGTCACATCCGTGCCAAGCACCTACACCACCAACAATGACCTGCTGCACACCCCAAGGAAACATGTGGCCCCCTCGTCCCATCCACCACGACCCATGTCGCCACTTTATCACTGACGCAGTAAGTGCCAGAGGCAGCAGGCACATGTGTAACACATCAATGTAGCAGATACTGTTGACCCAGACCACAGCTACGAGGAGGCCATGTTCTTCAGTCCCATGGGCCAAATGAGCGGCCAAATGAGCCCCCAACCTCCACCCTTCTGCAGTGTGAAGGACCTAGAAGGGTGCCTGACACGGATGGAGCAACGCCAGGATGCTCTGACATCACTTGTGCAACAGCACCTTCATCAGGCACAACTGATGTGGGAGAGTGTGCATGTTAGTTCGAGGCAGAATGCATGGGCACTGGGGCGATGCACACGTGCCATTGTGCATATGTCACTCCGGGTGAGGGAGGGCAAGAGTGTCATGTCCTCAATAGCCCGAAACAATGGCCATGTTACACCTGGTCTTTCTGGACCGAAGGCCCCTGTCAACACCACCGGCTCCCTCCACTAGCACCACACCAGGGAGTTCAGTATATATCAGCCCAAGGCGTCGCTCGTTGCGCCTTTTCTCAGCCTGCACAAAGCTACACCCTTAGAGCATAAAAGGGGCTGAAAATAGGGGGGGATACATGGGTTCCCAGTCTGAGAACTTTTTTAATGTTCATAGTTATATAGAACAGGATTTCGCCATAGACAGTTTGGTCAAGGAGTGTGGGGAGGCATAGTTTGGGAGGGGTGGTGGTGGGGGGGTAGTTGGGGAGGAGGTGTGGAGAGAGATAGTTAGTGAGTGGCTGTGGGGAGTGATAGTTGGTGTGGGGCGGTGGGGAGGGTTTGTGGGAAGGGATAGTTGGAGATGGGGTGGTGGTGGGGGAATAGTTGTGGTGCTCAGTATCAGTAGTATAGCAACTTAACATTTGTACATAGTTTCTAATCACAAAATATAGTTGGTGTGGCCAACTGAAATTATGACTGGACATTCATTATTTGGTGTGATTATATTTATTTACGTGCAGTGCCCAGTGTGGAAGGTGGCCTGTGACAGGTGATGAGAAGTAGTGCTGTATAAGTTCATCCCGTTCAACACATCCATTCATTTTGTCATGGCGCTGGTTGCGTCTGATGCACATGTTGTGCAACATGGCACTGGCAAGCACTATCTTTCCCACCTTTTCTGGACGGTACATCAGTGCTCCCCCTGATCTGCTCAGGCAGTGGAACCTTGCCTTCAACAGGCCAAATGTCTGTTCAATTGTGTCCCGAGTACGTACATGGGCACAATTATATGC
This sequence comes from Ambystoma mexicanum, assembly GCF_040938575.1. Taxonomy (NCBI): domain Eukaryota; kingdom Metazoa; phylum Chordata; class Amphibia; order Caudata; family Ambystomatidae; genus Ambystoma; species Ambystoma mexicanum. The sequence goes on along the minus strand of NC_090928.1, from coordinate 1,183,422,812 downwards.
CTGCTCATGGATGTTGTGTGGTTGCTTCACGTGTGTCATCAACCATGGCGACGGGATAACCAGCATCACCTGTAGGGGGGCAATAGAAAGTGTACAATGTTGTTCCTCTGTCCATGTCATGTTGGCACAAGCTGTATAGGGTTCATTTGAGTGGACAGACATGCACATGCAATATTTAATTCACCTAACATATGTCCTGTATCAGGTACCTGAAATGCACTATGTAAATATGCGTACGGGGGGTGTGGTCTGCAATGGCATTCATGACCCCTGACCTTTGTAATACCAAAGACAGACATTGAAAAGCTGCATCTATCATTCTTGTGTTGTGAAGGAAAGGTGAACGAGAAGTCCATGTACTAGTGGACCGTTACATTTGAAATGAGCAGCATGCGTGATTGTGTGGTTCTAACAGGCAGGGGACAACGACCATTGGTGTGTTGACAAACACTGTTATGTGGGTGGGTGCAGTATTGTTCTCTGTCCATCAAGTGTTGTGTGTTTGCTCAACTGTGTTATTGCTAAATTTTTTCAATCTGTTGTGGTGCATTGTGTTACATGTTTTTTTCTGGTTTATATTTGATCCGAATGGCTGCTAACATGCATGCACTGGATCTATTTCAAAAAGTGTGGCACACCTGTCAAGGCCTTACACTCAGGCATGCTATCACTGTGTAACAGCTTCAGTCACACCTGTACACTTTCATGTTAAATGCACACACAACACAAATTACATACTTGTCCCCTTTCATTTGGTAACTGTACGTGTAGTATTATTGGCTTGATTCATGAGAATCTTATTCATTGCAACCATTCCCCTTTACACCTGCTATCCTGCACATGTTCCATTGCATGGTGTTTTTGATATTCAAAGAGAACAGGTAATTGGTATGTGAGATGGAAGGAAGCATTCTATGTGCACAGCCACTGTTGATGTGTGTTAGACATGGCCCCCATTCAAATGTGCCTCATGGCCTTGTAGTTGGACTCACCCAGCAGCCAGGTACACTATGATGTTTCATACCCTTCAGCCCCCATTCAAATGTGCTCATGGCCTTGTAGTTGGACTCACCCAGCAGCCAGTTACACTATGCTGTTTCATGCCCCCCCCCCATTCAAATATGCTCATGGCGTTGTAGTTGGATTCACCTAGCAGCCAGGTATGCTGTCCACCGTGACGTGCCATCTACTGAGTTAGCATGGAGTTGGAGTCATGGGTGGAACTGGGAAATCTGGCGCAGCAATGGCTGATGATGAGGCGGGCATCACACACCATCTGCACGTTCAGTGAATTATATAGTTTTATGTTACAGTACACAGAGTCCACAGCATGCCTGGCCACCAGCTCCACATGTGTGCAGTCCAAGGAACCAATGAAGTTTGGCATGACTGCAAGGGCTATTTTTCTGAGATTGACCTCGTCTGCTGTTCTGGGTAGACTGATGTGGTGTCGTACGTGCCGCAGGAATGCATCAATGACCTGGAACAGGACACGTGAGAAACAGTGTTGCGCTATCCCATGCAGTTTTCCGACTGTGTACCTGTGGCAAGGAAGTGTAGTACGGACACTACCTTGAGCAAGGGGGGGGGTGGCTGTGCGTATAGTTATGAGACTGACCAGGTTGTCGTGGATCATGTCCACTATATTGATTATGGTGTCCATGTCTAGCTGGTACATGGTGTGGATCTGCATTTCGCTCAGGTTTAATGGAGTGGTCCTTAAACGAGAGATTGGTGGATGTCGGCGTTGTGGAACAGGCTGGCCAATTGGGTTTTGCTGGGCCATATGATGGCCCTTCCTCTCCTAAAGTGCCTCTGCTGCATCCTCTGCCTCCATGCCTCTTCAAGTGATAGTCCTGCAGGCATGGACTCAGCTCCAGTAATGCCACTGCTTCTGCTAGCATTGTGGTGGTGTAAGGGTGTGGGAGTGATCCTTTTTGTGCTGTAGCACTGCTCATTTGTACCACCTGTGCTGATTATTTGCACCTGTGGCATGTTTCTACACACATTAATCTATTTAACGCCTGGTCTGTGATGCTGGGGTTTCCGGCATCAATTTCACATTGATACTGGCATTTCCATGCCGGTAATTTTGTGTCTGTGCTGCTCGTAATGTGCACTTAGTTATGCCATGCCGGTATGGCAGGCACGGCTGCAGCGGCACTCCACAGATACCAGCAACGGATGCGGCGGGTCACTTGCAGTGCCGGCGATACCGGCAACCCAACTCATACTGTGCTGGTCCGGAAAAAGGTGCTGGTACGGAACTACCGGCACCATTGTTTCTGGACCTGCACAGTAATGAGCCCCAATGCATTAAAGTTGTGGTTTATTTTGCTTACTAATGACAGCCGACACGTGTTTCGACACTTGGCTGTCCTCAGTGCAGCTATATCTGGGTAAGATTACATGCAAAATCAGTTTTCACTGGTCCAGACTGGCTCGTGTGTCCATCTGGTGTTGTCAGTAGGTATCTTATTGCTTCAGAGTGCTACAGGTTTCCTCTTAATTTCAGCGCCAGTCAAATAACTTAAATGGAGTATGGTCTCCTAGTAGCCCCTCAGACCTGATAAGTTGTAGACCCGTTCTGTGGGTTAGTTCCCAGGCACCGCAATGAGATTGAGGTGCAGCTCCCCCAGCTGTCAGTGTGAGTTTGGCTCAGTATATCATTTTACATAGAGCAGGATCCCACCTCCATCAGTGTATGACACATGCTTCATAAGTGTAAACACAGAGGTGTTATCAAAGGGACCTATGTCATCAGTGTCTCTCTACTCCATGCACCATGTGAATTGTTTACATACACTTTGGCATGTACTTACGCTGAATGTTATGCAGCCCATTTGTACAGACATTGGGCCTGATCACAAGTTGGGCGGTAGCCCTTAAATGCAGCGTTAACGGTATTAGCGCCGCAAACACCGCTCTACTTGATCACGACCCTGCGCCATTAGCGCTGGACTCAAAAGGGACCGGCACTAGTACAGCCGGTGCTATAACAGCCAGCGGTAAAAGCGCCGACAACACACAGCATTATTACAGACCTATCACAGTTCCATGCCCAGTTATATTATCGCTGGAAAATCGGTGCTAATACAGCTGGAATTACCCCAGCCTCCTGCTGGAGGTAAATCAACCCAGGTGTCGGGGAATCAAGCCGCAGTTGCAAACAATGCACACCAGAGGCCTACATAAGACCCACTCTGGCCTCAAATACATTGGGCCTCATTACACGTTGTGCGCTAAAAATCTGAAATTACCGGCATGGCGCTCTTAACGTGTCCGCCCTCGCAAGAGGGCGCTAATAGCGTACCATTACGAGTATGCGGACACGAGCATAGCGCCATGCAGGTAATGACCCTACCGCCATGCCGCTAAAGTCCCCAAGAAGTCTCTTACCGCCTTCGACGAAAGTGCAGATAGCACCTCCGCCCTCACGCTGCATGCAAATAGCGGTCACCGCTATCAGCGGTGACCGTTAAATTGCGGAACCGGAAATAGCGTCATCGCACACGAACGGGAAAGAGCACGGTGGCCATCTTTAAAAACGCAATCCATTGCCATCCTCTGCCCCCGGGACCTGTTTGGAGTAGCTTGCAGTAGGAAATCCACAGGGACACCCTCGACATGCCCAAGGCATTAAAAAAAAACACAGACCGGCAGCGGAAAGAAGAATTTACCTCAGAGGAGCTATTAATGCTGACCCAGGCCCTAGCTGACAATGCCGCCGTGGTCTTTGCCAGCGACATGCGGCGGGAGACACTCATTAAAAAGAAGGCAATCTGGGCTGAGGTTGCATTGAAAGTCAGTGCTGTGGGCACCACCACCCGCAATGTGCGTGAGTGCCGAAAGAGGTGGGATGACCTCAGACTCCGGGTGAGAAGCATCCTTGCAGAAAACCACAACATTGCCACAGCAGGTGGATCTGGGTCTTCCATAAAACTGAAAGAATGGGAGGAGACCTGCGCCAACCTCATTGGAGTGGAATGCATAGAGGGAGTGGGGACGATGGAGCATGGCGTGGCAACCACTTCAGATGGAGGTGAGTGTACACATGAAAGCATGCAATGTGATTCTACTGGTCCCCTCAAATGTGAGCCCAGAATCACCTCATGGATGGCCAAACATCCACACATGCATCACACCCTGGCCATGTCAGAGTCAGACCCAAACACACCCACATGCACACATCACCAGAGACAAGTGCCACACACAACCATGCATGGATGAGCCACTGAACTGACACATCACCTGCATCCTTTACAATCTAGTCAAAATGCCCACAACTGCATTATTGATGTAAACTGCATTAAGTACATCGAACCGTAACCAACGACATCCCCCTTCTTGTCCCCGACAGGCTCACATACAGACAGTGAGGATGCTGGCAATGCATCTCAGGCACCCCCTGCGCATATGAAAACAAGGGCACAGGACACAGAGGACACCCCCACAACACCAAGGGGCAAAGACAGAAGGGTCCAGATGCAAAGTGTGAAACATCGGTGGAGCGCCACTTCCAAGACACAAGTTGCCACACCACCAACAACTGCCCCACCTTCGGAGGTTAACCCACCACCACTGATCCCAGCCACAGAGGGCCCACCCTCAGCTGCAGCTAGTTCTGCAGCTAGTTCTGCAGGAGAGGCGGTAGCCACTGCCCCACTATCAGATGTGGAGGACACAACCGACTTCCACATGGAGATGCACACCCCAACCCCCCCTGGAACCGCTGAGCCATCACCACAGCAGACACCTGGGTCTAATGTCACTGGCTATGAGAACATGGGAGCTTTTAGTAGCCCCCCGGTGGCTTCATCTGTTGACCTGGTAGCATCACAGGGCACAGCAGCCACACCACCAGAACCCAACACTGCCCTCGACCTGGCCAGCATCAGCCAGCGGCAACAGGAAATAACTGTGCTGGTTGGGCAGCATGTGGAGGAGGCTGCTCGTCTCAGAGCAGAGATTACGGAGACAGCAAGGCACTCCAGGGAGGGGATGGAGGCATGTGTGGGGAGATTATCCGAGTCAGGGAGGTTCTCACACGGATAGCGGACGCATTGGACCGCCAATTCCCACCACCACCACCAGGACAGTCTGCCACTTCCTCATCCGCCAGTTCGAGGCAGACAAGCCCCCTCCGCCGCTCCTCACGCACCACCAGGCGCACGTCTACGCAGCCTCCCAATGCTGGTGTTGGCAATGGCCAATAGGGAGTGCATGGTGAAGCCTCCGCGTGCATGGCTGGACGGAAACATTGTGGCAGACACATGTGGAACTGTTGTGGGGTGTGGGGGGAAGGGTGTTATGGGACTGTTGTGGGGGCAGGGGGAAGGGTGTTATGGGACTGTTGTGTGTGGCGGGAAGGGTGTTATGGGACTGTTGTGGGGGGTGGGGGAAAGGGTGTTATGGGACTGTTGTGGGGGGTGGGGGAAGGGTGGTGGGATGTTTGGGGACTTAATACACTGGTGTTTGAACAAAACATAGGCTTCTTCATTGTGTATGTGTACTTTATTGACGCCATGGTCCATTGTGCGCTTCCAAACAGACACCAGTGCATTACTACACATATCCATGTGACAGTACCAAACCATGTTACTCAGAATATTTGGTTGATCAGATGCTATCTCACGGTACGTCCCTCCTGGCCATCCCCTCTTGCATGACCTGCATCCCCTTCACCTCCGTCCTCATCACCACCATCATCCTCATCATGTGCTTCTATTTCAACGTCAGGGGGCAGTGGCACATTCCGTCTGATACACATATTGTGCAGCATGACACATGCCATGGTGATCTTGGCCACCTTCTCATGGCCATACAGGGGAGCGCCACCAGACCTGCTAATGCACCTAAACCATGTTTTCAAAAGGCCAAAAGTCTGCCCGATAACAATGCGGGTACGGGTATGTGCACAATTGTATTCCTCTTCGTGCCTGTTCTGTGGGTTCCGTACAGGGGTGAGGAGCCACCTCTTCAGGGGATAGCCGGCATCACCTGTATGGGGGGACAAATGGGGTCCTGTTTCTGTTCACCTCGAGCGGCCTGTTCATATCACACAAATTGACTTTGCATTGTGATTGAAGTACACAATTAACAGCATACATGGAGATGGTCTGTGTGACTGCAATGTGCAAAGGTGAGCTCGACCCTGCAAGTAGACATGCCCCATTAATGCCTCCAACAGTAATTGACATGTCCTGGGTGAGGCCAGGTTTTAGGTGTCCCTGGGCCCAGGCAGATTTGGTACCACACTGCTGGTGTTATGCCATTCCAACATTGATGTCCCCATGCTGAGAGGCATCACTTCAGTGGTGCTATAGGTGCGTGGTGCAATGCTATGGCTAGGGGGGATCCCTTTGCATGCTTTCAAGGGCACATTGCATTATTGATGTTGTGCTGGACTAATTCTGTATGACTATCTTGACGGCATGTATGACATTCGTGTTTTTTGTGGCGTGGAATGTTGTGCAATGTGGATGTGGATGGATGTTTAATGTTTCTAGGCCTGGATTGTCATCTATGTTGTGTAGCTTATACTTGCATGTCCGTTCATCTCAAGTACGTTGCGGCCTTCCCAGATGGACATTGGCGTACATCTGTATGTGCATTCGTCTGACGGACGACAAGCTACACCCATTTCGAGTATGTATCTCCCCCCCCAATTACACCTAGTTGGAGTATGTATCCCCCCCCAATCACACCCAGTTGGAGTATGTATCTCTCCCCCCCAATCACACTGCCATGTGCTTGCCCTGCTACTCACCAAGTAGCCACGAACGTTGTCCGGCTTGTCGTTCCATGTAGCGTGGGATAGTTGAGTTCCGCAGGACCATGGAATCATGGGTTGATCCGGGAAATCGGGCACAGCAATGTGTGATTATCTTGTTGGCTTCGCGTACCATTTGGACATTGATGGAGTGGAATTGCTTCCTGTTTCGGTAGACTACTTCATTGTGATTGGGATGACCAATTCCACATGGGTACAGTCGATGGCCCCGATGCAACTTGGGATGCCTGCCAGTGAATAGAAGCCAACTTTGGTGTTTGCAATCTCCTGGGCAGTCCGTGACATGAATATGTGTTCAGGTGCATGCTTCAGGACGGCATCAAGTACCTGGTTCAGCGTGCGTGAGAATACTGGTTGTGAGATGTCATGTATCTGCCCCACTGTATGCTGGTATGTGTCTGTGGCCAGGAAGTGGAGCACGGTCACCACCTTCAGTAGAGGGGGGATGGCAGTTCGGATGTCTATGAGGCTCACAATGTCGTTGTGTATCATGTCCTCGATGCTGGTGATGGTACCCCGGTCCAGACGGTACAGGGTGTGTATCTGCTCTGGGGTTAGGTTCAATGGACTGGCTCTGATCCTGGGGATTGGTGGGTGCCTCTGTGGTATGATTAGGTGCCGTGGTGGTGCTTGCTGTGCCTGTCTTGCCCTCCTCCTCCTGAGTCTCCTCTGTGCTGCCTGTTGTTGCTGCTGCGCTGCAATCATGTCCTCCAGCCCATGTAATGCTGCAAGTATTGGAACCATCTTGGTGTCGGAAGGGGTGTGGGAAGGGGTGTGGTGTGCTCCTTTTGAGCTGCCAGTCTCCATTGCCTCCACCTGTGCTGATTTCGTCCACCTGTGGCAGTTGGGAACACTGCTCAGTTCTCTTAACGGGTGGTTCGCGATGGCGGTATTAGCGCGATGGCGGTAAGAGGTTTTGGGGGCTTTACCATGCCGCTATTCGCATGTCCACTTGCCTTGTGATGCTGTGCTATTAGCGGCATGGCGTTATTTACGGGATGGAGGGTCGCGCGCAGGCGGACTGCCCGCTATTAGTGGCAATGTACTTAGCGGTGCCGCTAATAGCGGTGAGCCGGGTCATAATTCGCATGGGGATTTAACATTACCGGTATTCCATTACCGGTAACGTTAAATCCCTACCGCCTACCGTGTAATGAGGCCCACTGTCCAACACCATGCTGCCGTTCTCTGCTGGAAGCTGTAACAAGCAGTTTATCATGCTGCGCCTGAAGCCACAGATGCTGGACAACCAGGCCAGGGCACAGGGAGCACAGGGGGCGGGGGATGACGAGAAGGAGTAGAAGGAGGAGAATAGTCCCAGCAAGGCGTGCACCCATCCCCAGGGTTAGGCTATCTCCCTGGTACCTCAGTGACACCCAGTTGGTAACTGAGTATTGCCTGTAAAGGGCAACGATCACTGAGGTGCTGGCCAGTATTCAAGATGAAATTGGGAGCAGGATTAACATCCGCACAGCCGTGCCCCCACTTCTGGGGCATCTGTACAATTGTAGTCTCTTTATCTATGGCCTTTTCTTGGGGACCAGCGAGGGTGGAAACGATATTTGGTCGCAGTTTGTCACCTGTGCCGCCTGATTTTCCTGTAACTTGACGACAGGAGTAGGAGTTTTATTACCCATTAGCAGTGCGTACAAAGGTGTTATTGGGTCCCGTTGCTCCTCCCCTTCGACAGGGTAGTGTTGAGTAACAGGTTTTGTGGTTTCCTTTGCCCGGGTAACTAGGGCCGGTAATATCTCCCCAGATTGTTGGGGGGAGAAGGACTGGTGGTTTTAGTCTTTGACGCGTGCGGCCGCGAGTTTACTCTTTGCGGGTCCTTGTGCTCCTTGGAAGAATCGTGTTCCTTAGATGGAGGCGCTGGCGCCGAATCCCTTTTTTCTGGACTTTTGTGGAGGTTGGCAAGTCATAACGGCTTCTAAAATTTCTGCGTCTGTAAGGTCTTCTTGCCGGCGATGGCCTTGCGTTGCAAATGCATTGAAAAAGTCAGTTACTAAACTTGCCGCTGATGGTTTGGTTGATTCTGGATTCCAACATTTTCTGTTTGATTTGACCCAGGGTTTTTTGTATGTTTTTGCCATCTGGGTTGTGGTCACTTTTTTTTGTTGATTTAATTTTTTTTCCTTTCAGTTTAGGTTGTCACTTTTTTCTTTTTCAGGGGATGTAGTCAGGCTCCAAAGACGTTTTTTAGGTTGCAAATTTTGAGAACTTTGAAATGTGTTGGTCTAAGAGGTCTAATCCGTTTGTGGCAGGAGATTGCTGCCCATTTGTGTCTACTTGTAGTGGGGAAGGGCCCCAGCTGGAAAAGGCAGACCTTTTAAAGTCGATCCCGAATGGACTTGGCCGACAGTTTGTATCTGGGTATTATGGGAGCCCCAATTTGCATTGGGTTGGATTGCTGTGTTTATAGTAGTTTCCACTGTGTTTGTTTCCTCGTAGATGATTTCCTTTTGAAATCATCTACGATGAGGTTGGCGATTTGAGTGAAGCGCGGGAGTAGAGAGGGGGCGTGGTGTCGCCTCAACGTCCCTGCTCCGTCCTCTGTCTACAGAGGAAGCCTTGGTAGCCTCGTTGGTGCCTGCCTCCAACGTGTCCTGCGATGGCGCTCCAGCCTCCTGGTTTCCCGCGTCCTTCCCTCTCCACTCACGATCCTTGGTCCTCCTTCCTGAGGAAACCGGGGGCCGGGGCTGGGGGGGAGGGATATCAGCAGGCTAGTCGACAGGGGCGGAGGGAACAGCGAGGATTTCGCTAACGTAGGTAAGAATTCTTTGGCCCCCTCGGAGCCTATGATCCTCGGGTCCTTGTGGATGGGGGGCCTTGTTAGGGAGAATTTTCTGGCAGCTTTGCTGGATTTTTGGGGTTTATTTTTTTCTCCTGCTAAGAGTGAGACTCTTTTTCTCCCACTCTTAGACATGATTTGAGGTGTTCCTTTGACTTTTAATGTGTTTTATGGGCTATGGGGTCCTTTACCCCATAGGGCTTCATGTGTTTTTGTTATGTGGGTTACACAGCACCCTCCGTGCAGTAACCCAGGGGTGTCGTAGCGACCCCCAAACATAGACTCCATACCCTGGGACTGACTACTGTCTCCCAGGGCATGTAAAGTCACCATTGGCTTTAGTAGTCTTAAATTGTGAACAGAACCAGTACAAACCATCATATTGTGGACGTACTGGTTGGGGCAATTCGATTGCCCGGGGTCTGTTGTTCGAGGGGGCACTGTCCAGTCCCCCCGACCGAGTTTTGGCTGGTGGCAGTGGATACTACTTTTTATATTCGACCCCAAATATATTCCTATGGGATTTTCCCATTGTTCGAGGCTACCACTTTTTAATATAGCCTCGAACATACCGCCGGTTTATTAAATTAATATAAATTCACGGGTTGGTATTTTTTGCCAAAACTCGGTTCCAAAATGGCGTTTGTGTTCACTTCTGTGACTCCAACCCAAGTCGAGCCCTTTGTTCCACTTTTTTGGCGGGCTTCTCCACAGAAGCCTTCAAAAGTGGTGGCACTCTGTCTGGGTACCACAGGGGGTGTGGGAGGGGGTTTAAGCACCCTGGGCTGAGTTGCCTCGGCAACTCAAGTCGCACTCTTACCAGTTAGCATGTTTGAGTGACAGGGTTTTCTGCTTAAATGCAGGGCTTTGGGGACTGGAGCTTCAGAAGTGGCCACAGGACCTAAAGAATCTGAGGAGGGAGAAGCCGAGCCGACCTGCAACGACGTCTCACCACTTTTCCCAACGACAGAGGAGATCTCCAGCCCAGAGAGTCTTCTTCCTTTGACTGGTGGGGATAACCAGTTTGCCTGTCTTTTCGCCTTCCTGGACCATCTTGTGGCCGCCTTGCCCGTGCCAAGCACCCCGGCAACCGGAATACCACGGTTTACCACTACCGCGAAAAAAAAAGGGTACCACCTTGTAACTGGGAAACTCTGCGGCTGGTTTCTTCCCTGGCAGTGCAACGACCTTCAGCTTTCCTCCATGTTGAGACCTCCTCTGCCTCTGGACGAAACACCGACTTGCACCCGCTGCCAGGAACAAATGCCCCCGTTGGAGCGTTCTTCCCATTTTCAGCTACTGTGTCCCGCCTGGCTTCCCTTGTGACAGATCGTTCGGGGTGACAGTAAATCCTCGACTTTCTAACCTGGGTTAGCCTGGGACCTGTTAACTAACTTTTCCTGACTTGATCTCAATCTTTCATGGACTATCTACAAAGACTCTTTGAGCATAACCCCACTGTGTGATCCTGGACACATTTTGCTTGTTCTCTCTAAGAGTGGGCCTGGCATTTCAACTTCCTTGCTCTCCAGTAGACTTTGCCTAACCTGCCTCACTGTGGTTCTTTGAAAAGTATTGAAATTTGTGTGCTTTCATAACTTTGCCTTTTCCCTCCCTTTTTCTATAACTTATTAGAGTGCCATCTTATGTTATGTGCTCATCTCTGTCTGAAAATAAGTGGTGTTTCTCATTAAGACTTGTCTAATAAGTAATCAGGGTTGTATATATATAATAGTGACTGTGTGTTGAAATTACTTACCTCTTTGTGTGCTAGTGTAATTTACAAGTGTGTCTTTAAATAAATAATTATATACTTTTACACCAAAGCTCTGGTCAGTGTTTGCTTGTGCTACTGTATCTCTGTACCTATTGTGTATACGCTATATACTGCCTAACTCATCTTGAGAGAAGTCTGACTGCTCAGCCACAGCTACCAGGTAAATCTGGGTGGTACAGACTGCTACCAAGTGGGTTTACTGCCAACCACCTGTAGTCCTAAATCTTTTGCAGTGGTCCCTAAGGGAACTGCAAAGGTTTCTGCCTAACAGGCCTCAGGGGACACAGGCACTCGCTCTCAACCATTCCAGAGGTAGTTTTTGTCACGTGAACAATGGTTGACTCTTCGCCTCTTTGCTGTGGAGATGATGATGTTTTCGAGGGATGACGGTTGTTGTGCGATTGTTTGTTGTGTAGCGTGCAAGGATGCGCACTTCGGAGCAGGCGGCGTTCATCTTTGCCCGCAATTTCGTTTTCATTTTATGGGACCGCAGGGTTTATGGAGTCTGCGGCCATAGCAGCCAATCAAGACATGCAAGGACTACAAAGACTGCACACTCGAGAACACACTCAGCGGCCCGCTCCGCGGTGTAGGTTTTGAACCAAAGGTGCTCCTCCTCTTCCGGCAGCTATGGAGACAGGAGAAAGACTGCAGATGGCAAAGACTGCACACTCAAGACCACACTCCGTGGCCCTCTCTGCGGTGTGGGTTGGGTTTTGAAGCAAAGGTGCTCCTCCTCCGGCAGCTATGGAGACAGGAGTAAGACTGCAGACTGAAAAGACTGCAACTTGAGACCACACTGTGCGGCCCGCTCCGCGGTGTGGTGTAGGTTTTTAAGCAAAGGTGCCCCTTCTCCGGCAGCTATGGAGACAGGAGAAAGACTGCAGACTGCAAAGACTGCACACTCAAGACCACACTCCGCGGTCTGCTTTACGGTGTGGTGTAGGTTTTGAAGCAAAGCTGCTTCTCCTCCGGCAGCTATGGAGAAAGGAGAAAGACTGCAGACTGCAAAGACTGCACACTCAAGACCACACTCTGCGGCCCGCTCTGCGGTGTGGTGTATGTTTTGAAGCAAATGTGCTCTTCCTCCGGCAGCTATGGAGACAGGAGAAAGACTGCAGACGGCAAAGACTGCACACTCGAGACCACACTCTGCGGCCCGCTCTGCGGTGTGGTGTATGTTTTGAAGCAAAGGTGCTCCTCCTCCGGCAGCTATGGAGACAGGAGAAAGACTGCAGACTGCAAAGACAGTTTGGACGATCTTTCAAAGGATATTTCTTAGAATTTCTAGATAAGTATTAAAAAACACAGTCAAAAGAACTGAATACCATAAAATGCATTCTGCTCTAAGCATGGGAACTTGACAACTGTCAACGCTGAAAGATAACTTGCAATGTTACAAAATGTATGCTCACAATTAGAATAATCCATTTCAACCTCAAATTAGGGCTTTGTGACAGTGACATATTCTGAGAGGTGTAGGGCAACTTCCAAGATGTTTTTATGGCAGCCGTAACATGGGGAATTCACAAGACAAGGAGAGAATCGAAGGTAGAGGCAAGGACACCTAACAAGCATTTTTAAAAAAAAACTTTTCTTTATTGGCAAGGAACAGCAGCAAGTGCAGAACATATCAAATCAGCAATTAACATTCTAGAGTTGAAACATTTGGCATAAGCAATGCATAAGTAGTCATTGGGCACATTGACAGAGGGCACATCAAATTTAGCGTGGTAACTTAAAGTCCGGGCTGCGTATCCGCCTGGTGCGGCGACAGGGGCGAGGATAGAAGCTCTAAGTCAATTTTGTTGTTCAAGTAACTACAAAACTCTGTCCATATATTTTTGGAGCGAGCATTCATAGGTAGAGAATTGATGTAGTCCTCTTCACACCTTTGCGTCCAGGTGAGGGCCTTTAACCACCTCTCAAATGTAGAGGGAGAGCGATGTTTCCAGCATTGTAAGATACATCTTTTAGCCACTATGGCCCCAACGTTCAAAAACTTGGCAACTCTTTTTGCCTCCGTACCCTCCCAGAGCCCAAACAGCACAGCGAGGGGGTCAGGATCAATCTGGAACCCCACCATTTCCGAGAAGGCCTCCAGCACAGCTTCCCAGAATGGGGCCAGTGCCCTGCAGGACCAGAACATGTGGGTATGGTCCGCTTCGCCAGATCTACATTTCGGGCAAACAAGGGGTTGGTTGCGTGTGAATTTCCCCATTCTACGAGGGGTGTAGTACAGACGATTGAGAAGCTTGTATTGCATGCACCTAAATCTGCAATTGAGGGAGACCCTACGTGTATGTATGCACATTTTTGCCCACATGGTATCAGTAATTGCCAGCCCCAGTTCATTGCTCCAGGCGTCCCGAAGCTTGTGGGATGATTCTGCCGATTTTGCCATAAACATTTTATACAGGGCAGACGTTATGCCCTTGCCTCCTGCAGAGTTAGCCATAAAGCAGATCTCAAGGGATTCAGGGGGTTCATCTGGGTATGAGGGCCACATTGCGCGCACTGCCGCTCTGAGTCTAAAGTATTGTAGTAGCTCCAGTGGTGATTTTGAGTGTCCTGGTCGCCATGTCTGTGGGGTGATGAATTTCCCCTCAGAGAACAGGTCAGAAAACGTCCGATACCCTAGGTCCAGCCAGTGTCGCATGAGGAGTTTATCCTGTGTGGGGACAAGACCTGGGAATGACCATATGCGCAGCCACTTGTAGTATGGGCAACATGCAGGTTGGGATTGTAAGATTGATCTCATGCCCTAATCGTGGTGGCTAGTGGGTCAGCCGGGGCGTCTGTTTGGTACGATTGGTAGAGGATCAGGGACATAACATTCTCCTCCTCACTTGCGAGGATCTCAAGTTTGACATGGAGGGAAGGTCTAGAGATTTGTACCAATATGTTGCGTGTTGGCCTTGCGCAGCGATCCAGTAGCCAGCGAGATCCGGGCCGTTGAATCCCCCTTTCTCGTAGGGTAGGGTCATGTGTTGCCACTTCTTACGGACGGCGCCAGGGTGCCACAGGAACTGGGCACACTCAGCGTGTAAGTTTGTGAAGTATTGCTTCCCAGGCCAGAGCGGGATATTAGCGAATATGTATACGAGCTTTGGAACTATTATCATTTTGATCAGGGAAAGCCTTCCCGAGAGGGACAGTGGAAGGTCGCGCCACATCGACATCTTGGATTCTGCATATTGCGTGGCGGCGATATAGTAGTCAGCCAGTAAGGAGGATCTCAATAGGGATACTTGAACCCCGAGATATTTAATGCCCCCTGGGGACAACCGGAGTGGGAATTTGCATATCGGTTAGGGAGTTGCAGTGGTAAGAGGAAATATGTCAGATTGGTGTAATTTATAGTGAAGCCTGAAAATGTACCAATCTTGTTTATCTCGCGGATGATCAGGTCTAGGTAAACGGAGGGGTCTCTGACATACAGGAGTACATCATCCGCATATAACGATATGATTTCGGGTGTGCCACGCAAGCGTATTCCCATGCGGGTATGTTTGTCTCTTACACTATCCGCCATAGGCTCAATGGCCATTGCAAATAATAGGGGAGAGAATGGGCATCCTTGGCGCGTTCCCCTATGTAGAGTGATGGGAGCCGACGTATGGGAATTAACCAGAACTCTGGCCACTGGATTTGTATACAGCAGTTTGATATAGGAAAGCATGCACGGGCCAATACCCATTTTCTCCAGTACCGCCCACATGTACTGCCAGGAGACCATATCAAATGCCTTTTGGGCATCAAGTGTGACTGCCACCGCGTTGGCTTTAGGGTCGATTCTAGAGATGACGTTAAATAATCGGCAGATATTTAAAGCAGTGGAGCAGCCAGGGACGAAGCCGCTTTGGTCTGGGTGTACCAGGTACGGCATGATGGTGAGGAGCCTGTTCGCAATGACCTTAGCAAAAATTTTGTTATCTGTATTTATAAGGGTCTATAGGAGCCGCATTCGTCCGGGGGTTTGCCCGGCTTGGGTAGCACGGTTATAATGGCCTTGTGAAGGGATTGGGGGAAAGTAGCTAGGTGGAGCGATTCCGTCCAGACTTCATGTAAGCGCGGGGTCAATAAGGCGACATGTTCTTGATAAATATATATACCTATCTACCATTAGTAATCGCTTTTTGGACTTGAAGTTTTGATCATGCAAAAGAACTACCACTCATTAATCATTGATCTTAAGGACTTATTTACACACTCTCCTAGACATGTACATTTTTAACTTTGAATTTTGAACTCTTTAAGTTAAGATTTTATTTTTTTATTTTTCCTTTTCTTTTTCTTGCTTTTATTCCTCTTTCTTTCTCTTCTTCTTGTTCTTTCTCTTGTTCTACTATTTCCTTTGTTAACTCATTATGTTACTATTTTCTGTTTTTAATGTATAATTTTTTTGTAAATGTAATTTTATATATCAAGTGAAAAGCTTATATTAAGCTATAACAAACACATTAATAAATAAATAAATAAATACATGATAAAATTCAGCAGTAAGGCCATCCGGGCCGGGAGGCTTGCCCTTAGGGAGGGCCGAAATGGCCTCGGCTATCTCGTTGGGGGTGATGGGGGCATCTAGCTGTTCTTTGGTGGAGTGGGATATATAGGTCATGGGGATTTGATCCAGCAGGCGATTGAGGTCCTGTGGATTGTGTTCGCGCTGTGGACCGTAAAGGGCGGCATAGAACTTCGCAAAGGTCTCAAGGATGGATTGGTCAGACCAGAGCTGCACACCGCTCTCGTCTCTGATACTATCGATTCGAGCTCTACCCCCCTCAATTCAGACCAGTCTGGCCTGGGTACGACCATGTCTTCATGCTGCAGTGGGTCGGGCATAGTAACGTACCTCCCTGAGAGCAAGCGACTCAAAAGATTCTAGTTCCAACTAAATATGCGCCAATTTGGATGGGGTGGGGGCAGAGATGTATTCCCGCTCAAGTTCCTTGAGTTTAGTCTCAGAACTTTGTAGGGAATTCCTGATGCCCTTCAGGACCCCTGCTTCCCTAGAAATGCACATCCCTCTAATATAGACCTTGAACGCCTCCCAACGAGTCCCATCAGATGTGTAATCCCTTACCTCCCTACTACAAGGTCCCTTTGCGGGTCCTTCCTGAATAGCTGGTTTTTGCAGGAGTTAAGACGGGACCCGCAAAGGGACTCTAGAGCTAATAACGGTACCGCAACTTGCGGTACCGTTATTAGCGCCATCCCCATTCCCATTGAGCCCTATGGGGGCTCAAATGGGAATGGGGAATGGCCCTGGTGAATGGGGAATTACCGGTCCCTCCGACCTCGGAATGGACCGGTAATTGTTCCATTCACAAGGGCGGAGTCGGAAGGGTTTTGGAGGCAGCCTTTGAGCTAATAGCTCCATGGCTACCTCCAACCTCGTAATGAGGCCCATTGTCTAGAATACGGTTCATGTCCCCCCACCCCTAAATGATTGGAACCCCAATATATCTCATAAGCAGAGCAGAATCAAAAAATTCGGGGGCATCTGTGTTTGGAGCGTATGTGTTCACCAACAGACACTCTGGGCCTCATTACGAGGTGGGCGGTAAGGGATTACCGGCACCGGTAAGGGCACCAGTGCCGGTAATCCCTTACCGCCCTACTACGAGTTCCCTTTGCGGGTCCTTCCTTAACGCCTGGTTTTTGCGGTACCGTTATTGCTGCCTTCCCCCTTCCCATTGAGCCCTATGGGGGCTCATATGGGAATGGGGAGTGGCCCTGGTGAATGGGGAATTACCGGTCCCTCCAACCTCGGAATGGACCGGTAATTGCTCCATTCACCAGGCCGGAGTTGGAACGAGTTTGGAGGCAGCCATGCCGCAAATAGCGGCATGGCTGCCTCCAACCTCATAATGAGGCCCTCTGTGTTAGCTAGCAGGCAATGAAGAATCACGTATCTACCCCGTGGGTCTATGTTGCTTGTGAGCAAGGAGAATTCCACTGATTTGTGGATCAAGGTTAAGACTCCCCTGGACTGAGAGGAGTAGGTAGTGTAAAATTTGTTGGCGCCCCATGCCGGTGCCAGAGAGGATGAAAGGTGGCTAAGAGCGTGGGTTTCTTTAAGGAGAAGTATTTTGATCCCATGCCTCTGGGCATACACAGCTATCCTACGGGCCTTTGTGAAGTTGCTTAGCCCCCATATGTTCCATGTTATTAGCTTAACAGCCATACTAAAGTTTTATGGGGCAGCCCAGTAACGTGCGGCATCGCTTTTTAAGCATGTAGCAGCTGCCGATGCTTTGATGCGCCCCCGTGCTTCACCAGCCATAGTTTCCCTGCCATTTTTTCATAACCTCCCTCGCCTTCACCCCCCACCACCCTCACAGCCCACCACAACCCAGCAGTGCAACCGTACCCACCCAAGAACAAGGCGTGGGTGTGCCAGACCCAACAGGGCAACGCCTGCCTGTATGCCCAACTGGGGCACAACCAGTGAAACAACCTGCCAACCTTGGCATTGCAGCTGCAGGGGGGGTCGCCACTGCCATTTACCCGACTTCGCTAAGAGAATGGTGCAATTGCACCGTAGAGCGTACAGCGGTAAATAACATTTTAATTGCAAAGAAACCATTGTGCTGAATTGTAACTGGCAAAAGAAAAGCAGGATGCACAAAGCAGTGAGTTGTAGCGAGGGCCAGATAAGGAGCGAGAAGGAACTATCTAGCTGTATCGCCACTGAGCGCGGTCCCACCCGCGCAACCGGAAGCCCCCCACACAAGAGGGGAGATTAGACAGTGTATGTGGTGGTGTCCGGGGGGCTCACCCGTGGCAACTAGCACTCGCAACCTCAGTCGTTATCTATTGGTTCGTCCACAGGATCGGGGAGTGGAACATGTGATTCAATAAACTTCACTGCTTCATCAAGGACCGTGAAAAAGTATAGTTTGTTGAGATGGGTGAATTTCAAGCGCGCCGGGAAGAGCATGGCGTATTCAATTTTCCTTTCCCTGAGCATCTTCTTCATGCCATTGAACTGCCTGCGCTCCATCTGCACGCTAACCGTGAAATCTGGGAAAATTTGTATGATCTGCGACTCCAGTCTCAGTTCTCCCTTCTCGCGAGCCAGGCGTAGTATGTGGTCCCTGTCCCTGTAGCTGAGGACTTTTGCATTGATTGATCTGGGGAAATTGCCCGGTTTAGGGCGAGGGGCAAGTGCACGGTGAGCTTTCCCTTTGAGGGCAGACTCCGGGACCCCCACAATGCAGATGTTATTTCTTCGGGATCTAGACTCCAAGTTGTCGTATTTCGCCTTGACTTGTTTCTTATCCCGAACCAGATCAGAGACAGTGTTCTGGAGAGAGTGGACCTCGTCTTCATTAACTCCAATTCTAGTTTCCGCCTCTGTTAGTCTAGTCCCATATTGGTCTAATTTGGTCCTCATGGAGGCCACGCTTGCGTTGATGTCATCTAACTTCTCATGCAGTGAAGCAAAGTTCTTTGCCATGGCCTCCATTATTGTTGCCAAATCGGGCTGAGGGGGGTCAGAGGGCGGAGTAGAGTCATTGTGGTTCGAAGCAGACTCGCCTTGCTCCTGCCTGGGGACCGACTTGGCGTACTTATCCATTGTTCCCATCCTATTAGCACTGCAGGACCTGTTTGACATATTGCCAGAGTTCAATGGAGTAGACCAGGGTCGAGCTCGGCAAGGCGTTTGATCGGAGGCCCCTAATTCCTTTAGCGACGCCTATACCAAAGTGGTTGAGGAGGGAACACACTGTCTCACCAGTGGCCGAGTCGAGCACGGAGGGGGTCGGCAGTAGGTCGCCTTCTGGCCTGCCCTGTTCCGGGGTACCTGATGTGCTGCTCCGAGGGGATTATCTTACCAGTTATCTTGTGGAGGTGTCATGGGCCAGTTGAAGAGCAGGCCAGGTGGGGCGCTATATAAGGCAAGGTGCTCCACAGCCTCCAGGGGCCCAGGAGAGTCGCAGACCGTGTGCGTCCGCAGTGACAGTTATTGCAGCCCCGGACGGCCGGTTGAGTAACGCCAGGCCCCCAGGGTGCCCGGGCAGGCTGCAAGATGAAGGGGGGGATGAAATCCCCAAGGTCCAAGTGGCTCAGCCAAGGATAATGGGGGCCGCACCTCTGCTCACTCTGGTTTGTGTAAATTGTTATGGTGTCCTAGATGAAATAGCGCAGTCCGGTGGAAATGGGCAGCCCGCTCCCCCAGTGTGGCAGGTATGTCCAACTAGTGGGGCCCGATGGAGGGAGGGTGCCGCTGCGAAGACCTCACGGCCTGAAGATGTGCACATTTCTAGGGCCTTGTCCCCCAGCAGGAGGGTCCTCGATGGACGCGGGCCATGCCGGGGCACCCGCGTCAAAGGATGGGGGGAGGCTCAGCCCCCTGGCGCAGGATGCCCGGGGCCCTTTAGAGTTGAAACACAGAAGGGCTGGCTCTCCAGATGGGGGGCGCGGGGTGTGCTGCAGTCTGGCCCCCAACTCCTCAACTAAGGCAGCATAGTGAAGGATACCGCGCCGAGCATCCAAGGCCGGGGGCCGCGGTGGATGGCAGATGGTCCCGCGGCCCAGGCCTCCCCCGCCCAACAGCCAGGCAGTACCCCGCAGGGCGGGAGGCAAGCCAACCGAGCGGAGGATGAAGAGCCGTGCTCACCCCAAGCGCCGAGGTTGCAGCTCCGGCGGCTCCTGTGACGCGGCAGGGGGCTGTGCAGGCCCCAGTTAAGGCTGCTCTGGCCGCGACGTAGACAAAGTCACAGGGCACCCGGGCGGGGAAGAGGAGCCCAGTGCCGCGGCGGGGCTCAGGCGCACCGCACCATGAGGAATGCAGGGTCCAGCACAGGAGAAACTGGGATTGGCCGCACCAGAGAGCCGGGTCCATGGCAGCAGCGCGCAGCCCGGCAGGCCGCAGCAGCAGACAAGGCAGTCAGCCGGGCAGAAGGAGAAGAGTCACGGCGCGGCCGTAGTGCTCCGTTCTCGTTCGGGAATGGGTCTATATGTTGCCCAGGAATTCACCCATACAGCACAGTGGTTCCAGTTGCCGGATCACTTAGAAGGCCGCTGATATTGACGGATATACAGCAGTTGGGCACAGAGCTCAAAGCTAGGCAGCCATCTTGCAGGCTGCTCAACAGCACCCCCAATAAGCATTTTTTTAACATGCCTGACACTATGGACATTTAAAGGTTCACTTACCGCCCTAAGATTTCCTTTAAGTAGCACATTAAGTAGCACACTAGAGTCAGCTATCAGAGTTACACAGAGAGAAGCCAGCTGACCTTAACATTATCAAGGAAGCACTAGTATAGCAATTATCAAACCAGCACTTACCACCTCTTTGATAATTGCATCTCCTTTGTGGGCACGCTGTGATTCAATGGAACGCAAAGTATGATAATAAGGAAAAAGTGATCATTTGGGTTTCTGTGCTAAGTAATGCTCGCACAGATCGCACAGCACGTGCCCTTTGATACTCTGTCAGGGAAGTTATGTCTCAAACAGCGTAAACAAAGCTGTTGGATTTAGTCAAGTCCTTTTCAACATTTTATTCAAAAGTATTGTCTCCTCCTCTTCATACACTACTTCCTGCTACTCCGACGATCCCTATTATGCCTATGATCCCTGTGATGACAAAGGCTCCTAAATAGATGGCAACATTTACTCAATTTTCATGGATCCTTCTTTTGATATATGATAAACCTGAAGGAGATGAGAAGGCCTTATTATCGGTTAAGGCATTTCATCAAAGAATGCTAGACATTGGCCCTCATTACGACCCTGGCGGTAAGTGAAAAACGATGCTGGTAAAGGATTACCGGCATCGCTTACCGCTAGGTCCCATTACGACCCGAGATCAACGGTGCCACTAACATCGCCAAGGGCGCGGGCACGCGACCTCCCATGCCATAAATACTGGCGTGGTGCAAAGTGGGGATAATCACGAGCCAAGCGGACATGCTCGGAACGCCCTTGCGAAGGCCGTAAAGTACCTCACCGCCATGATGCTAATACCGCCATCGCGGATCAACCATAAACGGCCATGTGCAGTGTACCTAAGTGACACAGGTGCACACAATCAGCACAGGTGGAGGCAATACAGTCTGTCCAAGTACAAAAGGAGCACACCCCACCCCTTCCCACACCCAGTCACACTCCACAATGATTCCAATACGACTAGCAATGTTGGGGCTGGAGGACCTGATTGCAATGGAAGTGCTACAACAACAACAACAACTACTACTACAACAGGCAACACAGAGGATACGCAGGAGGAGAAGGAGGGCAAGGCAGGGCCAGCAAGCCCCACCAGCACAGCCAGTGCCACCACGCAGGTAGCCCCCAATCCCACACATCAGAGCCAGTCCATTCAACCTCACTGCTGAGCAGATCCACACCCTGTACCGTTTGGACCGGGACACCATCACCACCATCGTGGACATGATACACGGCGACATCGTCAGCATGATTAAAACACCCACCGCCACCCCCCCCCCCCTACTGAAGCTAGTGTCCATGCTCCACTTCCTGGCCACAGGCACCTACCAGCACACAGTGGGGCACTTGCATGGCATTTCACAACCATTATTCTCACGTACGCTGAACCAAGTGCTTGATGCCCTCCTCAAGCACACAGACAACCACATTTCCTTACCATGGTCTGCCCAGGAGATCGCAATCACCAACGTGGGTTTCCATGCACTGGCCGGCATACCTGGTTGCATTGGTGCCATCGACTGCACCCATGTGGAATTGGTGGTCCCATATGCCATGGAGGTAGTGTACCGCAACCGTAAGCTATACCACTCAATCAACGTGCAAATGGTATGTGACTCGAACAGGATCATCACACATTGTTGTGCCCAATTCCCCGGATCAACCCATGATTCAGTGGTCCTGCGGAACTCCACAATAACACGTTACATGGAGCGACATTCAGGGCCGAGATCCTGGCTACTCGGTGAGTCTCATGTCATGGCCATGAAAATGTGAAGTAGGTAGGTGATTGACGTACCAATGCATACTTTACCTGTCTGACATGGGGGCGAGGGGGGAGATGCATACTTTACCTGTCTGATAGGGGGGGGAATGATGCATACTTTACCTGGCTGCGAGTACCAGAGGTAATGGAGCAAGCCCATACCCTAAAGCAGGCCAGACTTCAGCTGACACCTGACCACATAATGCTAGATGTGATCAGCCCTACCCTGTGAATGAAGCTGTGTTCCAACCATTCCACAACCATCTGCATGTGCACTGTACCAAATCAGACCACATCCACCCCAACGCAATGTAGCTACATGCAATGACTTCAGGCAATACACAGCACCAAACACCATCAACTGAAAGGCCAGTCCCCCATAACTGTGCACAAAGGAGTCACATGGTGGTCACGAACACCAATACACCACTACACTGACACAGAGGCCCAACTGAATTGCATAACAACATTTTTAGTGCTCAATGAGATCATCATGAGGCTGACAGCAATGGTGCCATGATGAAAGCATTAATATCACTGGACATCTGCCAGATCACCAAAACAACCGCTATGGACTAACAGAGTGGATGGGCACTCACAAGGTACTGGACCTCCCTGCGTACACTAGTCGATGGCATGCAAAACTGTCCATAAGGGGAATACACATATAGCGGTCACATCGTGTGACTCCGTTCGTGCATGGAAATGGGGTTCAAGGTAAAATATGAATGCATGCCATGGTGTCACGTAATGATTTGCAATCTGATGTCCTGACTGACACATACATTGTTGCCCACATACAGGTGATGCAGGCTATCCCTTGAGGAGGTGGCTCAGAACCGGCACGAGGAGGACTTCAATCGTGCACATGCACAAACCTGTGTGGTGATTGAGCAGACATTTGGCCTCTTGAAGGCACGGTTTTGCTGCCTCAGCAGGTCTGGTGGGGCACTCCCGTACCGCCATGAGAAGGTGGCAAAGATTGTCATGGCATGTGTAATGCTACACAATATGTGCATCAGACGGATTGTGCCCCTGCCCCCTGACGTTGAACTGCAACCACCTGAGGAACAGGATGATGAGGGTGGGGATGATGGAGCACCTCATGGAGGAAGCGATGCACAGGAGGGACGTGACATAGTTAACGGGCTCCGCTAAAGGAGGCAGACCCGTTAAACCCGCCTCATTACAGGCTCCCCTCGCGGAACCCGGTAAGTAACGCCTGGTCAAACCAGGCGTCCTTACCGGGTCCCGCGGGGGGGAGAAGGGAGCAAATAACGGGCCGCTCGTAATCGCCCCGTTGTTTGCACCCTCTCCCATTCCCATTGAGCCCTATATGGGCTCAGATGGGAATGGGGAAGGTCCGTGCCCGGATTCCTGGAGGGAGGAATTACCGGGCCCTCCAAACTCAGAATGGCCTGGTAATTCCCCATTCTGGGAACCCGGACCCAATAGCGGCATGGCTACCGCCGAAGTCGTAATGAGGCCCTAGGTGTTAGTGACACTTCAGAAGCAAAGCGATATAAGTCAAGTGACACGCTCTTTGATAATAAAACATATTTCGTATAAATTGACGTTTCAATTTGGGTTGCTCTTTACTTTGGAGGGGGTGCAACATCGTATAACTTAGTGTGTGGATGGACTGGCATTGCTGAATATATAAGAAGAGGGACATGGAGAGGGACGAGCAAGGCCCTCCTCAGAATGAGGGATGCAACAATGATATTGGTAAGTGGTATCTGGGAGGAGGGGTGGATGCAGGGCAAATTTGAAAGGTTCTCAGGGGAAAGGGCAAGGAGGAGGAGCGGAACATGGGGGAGGAACTTCTTAAAAGAAGCAATGCAACATGAATAGGAAGAGAGCTGGAGTAATAATGTGTTGGGTTTACGGGAAGTATGGAGCGGAGGGCTGGCAGAGGATGCCTTAGAATCAGGGGGAGGTGGTAGGATACTTCCTGAAGAGGGTGACCTCAGGTATTTTTCTGGGTCTTAGCTTGGGGGATATCTCCCAAGGTTTTTTTAGGATCGTGGTCCTGGGATGGGTTACTGGGGGTAGAGGTTGGGGATGGACGGGGGAAAAGGGGTAGTGGGGGGGGCAGAGGAAAGATGGATAGGACAAATATCTCAACAGGGGAATAATTTGTTTATGATGGGGAATCATTTTTGTTTATTATACATTCAAGGTAATATCATATAATGTTAGTAATCAATCGGTCTCGCCGGAACAGACCTAGGAAGTTTTTAAAGCAGTAATTCGGGGAGAACTGATCTCACTCCGAACCCAGTGGGAAAAACAGAGGGCAAAGATAGAAAGGGAACTTGAGGCCCAATTGTGTGATACCTAAATTGCTATAGTTAATCATAGAACGAGGGTTGGATCCAATAAATTGAATAAATTAAATAGTCAGCTGAACATATTACGGACTCGTAGAGCACAGGCATCTTTATTGACAGCTAAAGATATTATATTTGTGCTAATAAAGTGGATAAATTGTTATTCCGACAATTGAAGGGAACTGAGGCTGCGAAGCTGGTACAGCGATTATCGCTGCCAGATGGGTCGATAATAACCGAAACAGAGGCAATAATGCAACATCCTGCTCAATTCTACCAATTATTGTATGCGTCGAGCCACCTTGAATATTGTGAGGCACAGCGCTGCATAGGTGGGATGAATTTGCCAAAAATAGCAGCAGTAGAAAGGGAGGACTTAGAAATATTAGAGAGGAGGAGGTTGTGGCAGCAATAAGAGCATTGCCAATGAACAAAGCACTGGGACCAGATGGGTTTCTGGCTGTTTTGTATAAGAAATATGCGAGGCAGTGGTCCCAAAATGAACAGAATTATTCAATACGATAGTGACAAGGGGAGTGGTGGCACCAACCATGTCGGACGCGAAGATGGTTGTCTTTGGAAAACGAGGGAAAGACCCGATGAAATGTGGGTCATATAGACCCATTACCTTATTGAATATCGATGTAAAGTTGTTAACAAGCATATTGGCGGCGTGATTGGTGCCTCTCCTTCCGGATGGATATATTCAGACCAATCCGGGTTCATATTGGGTAGACAGACTGCAGATAATATTACGAGGGTGACCCACTTAATTGAAAAAGTTAATATGAAACAGAGCCTGCAGTTTTGTTGTCATTATATGCCGAAAAGCCGTTTGAATGTGTGGAATGGCCTTCTTTTTTTCCCGCAAAGGAAAAGATTGGAATAGGGACTAAGTTTATACGGATGGTCCTGGCAAACTATCAGACCCCCAAGATACGGTTGGCGATTAACAGTTACATTTCTCGCAGTATAGAAATAGGTAGGGGCACACGACAGCGGTGCCCATTGTCACCACTTCTATACACTATATATTTGGAACCATTCTTGCATAGAATCAGAGTGAGGGGGCCGATACAGGTTTTCCCGTTTGAAGGCAAGGAGCATAAGACTGCAACCTTTGCAGATGACATTCTGTTGACATAGTTGGACCCCCGAACAATCAATTCCTGCATAGCTGACATTGAATGGTTAGCTAGCCTTAAGGTTAATATTGTTAAATCAGAGTTTATGGAATTGGGATTATCTATACAACCGAAGGAGGCACTATCCTCCTATTCCCTGTTTATAATGGTAGATAGTTATATAAGATACTTGGGGGGAACCACCAGGGGGCGCCGATATGGCTTGACGCTCCTTTGTCGGCTCCTCCACTGGGCCTGGATTATTGGGACTAGAACCCCACCCATATCTCCCAACGAAAGGTTGCTGACCCCCTGGGACATTGAGTGGAGCCCCTGCGCGTCTGGTGGGCGAAATCCTGAGCTTCCGAGGTGACGGGACCCGGTGATCCGGACAGGTAGCCACCGACGGAGTGGAGCGGACTGCGGCTCCCACCTGCAGCTCCACAGTAACTGGGCCTCTCCCCGGGGTGGGGGAGGGGTCTGAGTCCCGGCCTTCGGAAGCGTTCTTGAGAGAGCCTGGAGGAAATCCTGCGGGGCCGTATCCGCTGCCCTCTTCCCAGCACGGTGGGATTGGCGCCCCCCCTGGGTTGTCTGGAGGGAGGCGGAATGCGGTGGAGGCGGGGGCCGAGTCAGCGCTCTCACCTCGGAACTCGGGCCATACTGGTGACAGGTCCACGGTCTTCTGGCCTCCTGCGGGTCTCTCTCTCCCCCGCAGTCTTAACGTTCATATGATCTCCGGTGAGCCGATCCACGCATCTTGGAGGACTATGTGCCCTGGGAAGGTGAGCAAACACAGCAATGCTCCATCCTGGTTTACTTAGCAGTGTGTCCTGCTTTCCCTTTCACCTCCCACAACAACAAGCCTTGGAAGCCCATTACTTCCCAGAGGGACAGATATTACAGGAGAATGGGCTAACTGGGCTGGTGGCCCCTGACTCTTCCCGGAGCCGGATGGGCGGCCCGGTCTCCCCCCCCCAGGGGGCCTGATCTGTGCTGCAGATCCGGGGGAAGTTTGTTGCAGTAAGCGGGTTATATTCTGGGGCCTGGATGCAGGACCTATAGAAGTTTATGCAAAGCCCATGCTGGTTCAGGCGGACGGGGGTGCTTGCTCGGAGGTTCGGACTGGCCCGATCTCCCCCTACGCTACCGCTGGAGTTATTGGTTGTGCGCCCGGAGGATGTGGCCCTGTATGGTTTTTCCTGCCTAATTTGACTCTTTGAAGCTCATCTGGGCCTCTTTCTGGTCCTGCCTCTGGTCCCAATTTGTGTGCCACCTCTGCTCGGGGTCCCCTAAGAGTGTCTGGACTGTGCTCAAGAATGTCGGGAGTGCACATGAACTGGTCGGATTCCTTGCAGAGATTTTGACGCATTCCCCCTCGCTCTCCAGAATGCACAGAGATGGCGTTCTTTACTCAGTTGGATCCAGCGGATTCCAGCTCTGTCACCAAGAGTATGGCAGCCCTCCTGGAAGAAATCCGGGGCTTTAGAGCTGATATTACTGTACGATTGGACTCATTGCATAAAAAGGTTTACTCCATTGATGACCGGGTACAAGCTCTGGAAACCTCATCAGCTTCAATTGATGTCCTTGAAACTCAGCTGGAGAGAAGAGAGAAGTGTTCCCTGAAGCTGGACGACTTAAAAAATAGGAAATGCCTTTGAGATTTCTGGGCTTTCCGGAGCGGGAGTGCGAAACGCGAGCAGACATCGCCAAGCCCGTCCATGTTGTTATAAAAGCTCTCTTCCAGGACGCCAATACTATTGAACCAACCATTGATAGAGTGCATAGAGCCGGTGCTTCCAGTAGAGGACCCAGGTCGGTTCTTGTGCGATTCCACTACTTTACAGAGAAAAGTAAAATTCTAGAGCTAGCCCGCAGGTGAGGCCCGGTGAAGTGGGAGGGCGCCCGGATCTCGATATATCAGTATCTGACAGCCTTTACTGTAGTTCATGTCCAAAATGTTTAACTTTGCCTTAGAAACAGGCACGCTCCCACACACTATGATGTCAGCCCTCATTGTGGTGGTCCCTAAGGAGGGGAAAGACCCGTCCCAGTGCCAGTCCTACCGCCCCATTTCCCTTCTTAATACATATGTTAAGATATTGGCAAAACTTTTGGCCAATAGATTGGCGAAGAACCTCCCATCCCTGGTGCATGGGGACCAGGTCGGTTTCATCCCTGGTCGGCAGGGTTCAGATAATGTGAGAAAGACCCTGAACCTCATGCACAAGGTTTCGAGGCAGGGGGTGGAGGGCTATCTTCTTTCGTTGGACTCTGAAAAGACCTTCGGCCGTGTCGAATGGGCTTACATGGGAAGGGTCCTCTGGAAAATGGACCTGGGTGACAGATTTTGTGGGTGGGTCTCTGCAGTATACAATGTTCCCATAGCTAGGTCCTGGTTAATGGCTGCACCTCAATCCCTTTGGTTCTGTCCAGAGGTACCCGTCAAGGGTGCTCCCTATCCCCTCTGTTGTATGCTTTGGCAACAGAGCCGCTCGCCGTCGCGGTTCGGGCATACAATGAGATTACGGTGTGCGATGTGGTGCTGTGATTTCAAACTCTCTCTATTTGCAGATGACATTCTAGCTTACCTGACCAACATTCAGGTTTCCCTTCCTTGGTTGCTTAATCTCTTTGGCCAGTTTGGTTCCTTTTCAGGGCTTAAGGTTAATGTGTACAAGTTGTGTATAATGCCAATGGGTGCCGGAGATGTTGAAATCAGGGAAGATACCGAGATGCAGGGTATGAGAATAGAGTGGGAATTTACCACATATTTGGGCACCTACAATTCCCAGAGACCTGACGCAATTATTTCAACTTAATTTCCCCCCAAATTGTGGATAGAATTAGTAAGGATTTTAAAAGTAGGGCCCCCCTTACTCTTTCATGGTTTGGGCGAATGGTTACGGTAAAAATGAACATCGTGCCCCGTATCCTTTACCTCTTCTCGGCCTTACCGGTGGTGATCCTAGAGGCCTTTTCTGATGGTCTACAGTCTCAAATTCTCCACTTTATCTGGAATGGTAAAAGGGCGAGAGTTAAGTATTCTACCCTAACTCTGCCGAAGTTATGTGGAGGCTTTGTCCTCCCGACTTTAGATTATACCATAAGGCGGCTCAACTTTGTTTGATGTTGGAGCACATGAAGGATGAGTTGGGAACATACTGGACCTACATTGAGGACGTTCATTCCCATCCGAAAAAAGTAAGGGGTTTACTATGGGCTCCCCCTAAATCTCTCCCCATGCATCTTAACTCACCCTACTCTCACTGTTTTGTGGGCTTCTTGGAAACCAAATAAAGACAACAAGCATTTCTCCTCCTGGCTGTCTCCCTTAACGTCGCTCTGGGGACCCCATTTTAATCTGGGTTCCATGGGTTTCCGTAATACCCAGTCATGGTCATATGGGGGCCTTGAGAGGGCAGCTCAACTCTTTTGCCAGGGAGTTTTCATCGAACGTGGGTAAATCTCTGAGGGGTTGGGGGATAGCTCTCCTCCTGTTTTCGAATACTTACGTCTGAAGAGGATTCTCACTCACCCTCATTGGGTCTCTGATTTGGTTCGCCCTCTCGCCCCCTTTGAGAGAATCTTGGTTGAATCCTCGACGAGGAACGGCTTCCTTTCGAAGATCTATAATGTTCTTATCACAGCTAACTACGGAAGAGAGGCTGGGTATGTCCTTGGAGGAGTCGACGTAGAGGGCAGTCTTTAAATCCATCTTTTCCGGGTCATTGTATACCTCGGCCATGGAACACAGCTTCAAGGTTCTCCATTCTTGGCACCGCCCTTCGGCTACCCTATGCAAAATGTTTAAAAATGTCTCCCCGCTTTGCCGTAGGTTGTGCTTGCAACGTGGTACTTGGTTTCACTTGTGGTGGGTATGTCCGGTCATTCAGGTGTATGGGTCAAAATTGCTCAGCTGGATCAAAAGCATAGTGGGAACTAGCTTGCCATTACATCCTCTGGAGATCCTATTAGGTACGCCTATTCCAGACTCTGAGTTGTATGCCTTTCCGAAAGTGGTCGGAGCAATGTTGAGAGCGGGGAGATTGGCCCTAGCCCAAAAATGGAAAAGTGCCAAGGCCCCCTCTAAAATGGACTGGTTTAATAAGTTGAGGGCTATTTTCACCTATGAGAAGGTGACTGCCATATCCAATGAGACTATGCCTTCCTTTTTGCAAGACTGGTCTGTTGTTCTATTGAATGATGAGTGTGACTTCATGATACTGTGAGCCATTTGTGTTAGAGAACCCCCTGTAATCTCTGTGGTACAGCCGTGCACCTATCCCACTTCTGGACCACGTTGATATGACGTTGCATGATCTCTTTTCATCAATCGGCTTAAATAGCTCTAGCTTGTTACTAGCCTTTCTATCCACTGTGCCATCAGTCTTCAGTCCAACAGAATTTGGTGTGCTTATGTGTTTGGGGGCGGGTTGGGAGGTAGGGAAGGGAAAGATTCAGTTACCTTGTTATGTGGTTGTTTCTACGCCAGAGGCTATCTAGCTTCTGTTTGTATACTCATGATGTTCAATAAAAATAAAGTTAAAAAAAAAGATACTTGGGGGTGAACATCACAAAGAGGATTACAAAGCTGTTCGATGGCAACTATCCACAATTATTGCAAAAGGTGAAGGAGGATTTGGAGAAATGGTCTCTGTTACAAATTACATTGCTAGGAGGGGTAGCTACTATTAAGATGGTGACTCTTCCAAGGGTACTTTATAAATTCCAAGCTCTTCCAATTAGAATACTGTCATTTTTTAAAGGCATTGAATAGAGAGGTTAAGAGATTTCTTTGGCAAAATAAAACCCAGAGTGGCATTTCGAACGCTGATAGCACCCAGAGATGGTGGGGTAGTGGGCCTACTTAAATTTGAAAAATATTACGAGGCTCCACAGCTACGGGTACTCAAGAAATGGTTTATTGGGGACACTAAGAAACCATGGGACTGGGGAAAGGGAATGTGTGGGGGGTAGGAAGAGGGAGCAGTGCAATACATAGGACCAACAGCAATAAATAAATAAAATATATAAAAAATAGGTAAAATGTGAGGCCAGCCTGTGGCAAGTGCATGGATAAGTGCAGACATGAAGTATTAAGACTAGGAGGGGACTGTAGAGATACAGAAACATCACCCAAGTGCAGGGTTTGCCCAGGAGGCAGTGCAGGTGTGCAGCTGACATGGGAGGGGGCCTGGGCCTGAGTTCAAAGGGTAGCCATGTGACCAGTGCAGTTTCAGTCAGGAGTTCAGCAGGGGAGAGGAGGGGAGAAAGCAGAAGTAAAGAGGAAGGTCTTGAGGTGCTTCCCGAACCGGAGATGGTTCTCCTCAAGTTTCAGGGAGGCAGGGAGGCTGTTCCAGAGGGATGCTCTGCTGAAGAAAGAGCTCCAACACCAACCTGTTGCTCGGAGAAGCGGCTGACCCAGAGGAATGATGTTTATTTGAAAATGCTAATAAAAATACATTTAAAAAAATCTACATCAAACTAAGCCCTAATTTTCCTGTCAGTTTTCAAAACATGTAAATTGTATAATCTATTAACTGCGAACATCATATAGCCTTTGGTACAGTTCATATGAAAAATTTACATTTATTACATCCCTTGAAAAGTAGCAACAAAATCCGCCTGCCTGATGTTAGTTTTTATATGTAAATTGCGTAATGTACGAACTGTGAAAATCATACTCCTCTAAGAACAGTTTGTGTGTAAAGTATACATTTATTCAACCACCTCAAAACAGACATCAAAGTCAGATGTGACTTGCCTTTGATGTGAGTTTTTAGATGTTAATTGTGTAACATAAAAAACTGTAAAACTCATACGATCTGTGTACACTTACGTGATCTGAATGACACCAGGCCTAGAAAGATTGTCATTTTGTCCTCCTTCTCTCTTCCCTTCCTTGTCTTGTCGCCCCTAGAAACACTTGTGTACAGGCACATTATTATTATTTTTTTATTTTATTTTATTTATTACACGCCCAGACCCTTGGGTATCACAGCAAGGTTATAGACAGCTTATACAATTCTTGTACATGATAACAATAAAGAGCAAACACATAAATACAACGGAGCATAAAAAATGGCGTACATTGGCGAGATGACAGATAGGGTTATGATAAGTAACGGTAATGGGTAGGCTGGGTCATTAATATTTGTTAAATAGCCATGTTTTCAGAGATTTTTTTGAAATTGGCCAGGGTTTCTTCCTTTTTTATTTTAAGTGGTAATGAGTTCCAAATGGTGGGGGCCAAGACTCTAAAGCTGTCCCCCCCTGCTTTGGTACTGTTGTGGTGCAGTATTTCCAATAAAGATTTGTTGTTGGATCTGAGTGTTCTGTTAGAGGCTTTTTTTTGATGTTCCTAAGGTAGGTGGGGGTTTTGTTAGTGATACATTTATAAACAATGCATAGTGATTTGAAAATGATTCTGGCTTTGATAGGCAGCCAGTGATTTTTTCTTCTTATATTGGAGATATGATCTGAGTTTTGCAATGCCAATGGTCGCTCGAAGAGCTTTATTCTGCAACAATTGTAATTTACTTATGTTGGTTTTGGAAGTACCTAGAAAAAGAATGTTACAATAGTCTAACTTTGTAAGAATCAGCGCTCTAGCTAGGGTTATACAGTTAGTGGGTGTGAGGTATTGGCGGCTAAGCGGGATGAGTTTAGCAGTATATGCTGTTGAAGATGAGAGTGCTGATATGTGTTTGCACATGGTGAGGTTGGCATCTAGGTAGACACCAAGCGTTTTTACGTACTTTAGAACTGGTATCGATGTTCCATCAATATTGATGTGAGTGTAGTCGGTGTGGAGGGAGCATATTCTAGATTGGGAGCCAACGATGAGGATCTTAGTCTTTTTGTCATTAAGACAGAGACTATTCAGAGCCATCCAATTTTGAATAATGGCGTAAGTTTTATTAATAGTTTGGGTGTCTTGTATGTAGTTCCCAGTGATGGGGATGAGGATCTGGGTGTCATCTGCAAAATTTGTGTAGATGACACCCATATCCTCTAAAGCTGAGAAAATAAGTTTTGTTTAGGCATTTTACAGGGTCGGGGAGAGACAGGATCCTTCGGGTACTCCTATGGGTACCGCTATGGGGTCAGCTGCTTCTTTCCCAATGGCAATTCTAGCGGTTCGATCAGCATGGAAGGATTTGATCCATAGTGTGGCCTCCCTTGAGAAACTGAAGTTAGCAGAATGGCAATTTTTCCTGAATCTTTGATAGAGTCTATTTGTGTTTTGAGATCGGTGAGAGTGGTTTCAGTACTATGATCTGGTCTAAACCCTGATTGTCTGGCTCCTAGGAGCGTCTTCTGTTCAAGATGGGTTTGTATTTGGTTGTAAGCTATTTTATCAATATATTTAAGAAGGAATGGGACCGTTGTGATGGGTCTGTAGTTGGTTGGAGTAAATGGGTCGTGATGTTTTTTTTAGTAGCAGTTTTACCCAAGCTGTTTGATGCTGGTTGGTACAAGATTGTCCCTAAAGGATGAGTTCACAAAGTTAGTAATGAGTGGTGTGAGAGTAATGAGTGGTGTGAGAGTAAGGGCACATAGTTTGACTAAATGTGCTGGGAAATTGTCGCCTTTACAATACTGGTGTGAAATGGAAACCTGGAGTGTTAGTACTGGGAGGTTGGAGTTGGAAATTGCTGGTGGGCTTGGCTTGTAGTAGAGCACTGCAGCCAATCAGAGGGTAGCGTGGATGTCAGGAGAACTCATCAGTGGGTTGATGAGAATACGGCGGCCATTTTAGAATGGTCGCGTGCCCGAATACATGATAATCACAGCAGTTGTGAATTTCAGGGCAAAGGCAGGTAATTCAGACTTCATGGAGCTGCGCTGCCATGGGTAAAGGCAGATTATCCTGTAGTGATGTCGTCGGGTCGGCGGATCAGCGCAATCTGATGATCTTCAGATATGGATCGGGTCGGCTGCTGGGGGCTCCTGCCTTTCTAGCAAGGAAGCGAATGGTGAACTGGCCTGGGGACAGCCGCAAACAGGCCCTCGTGGACACGGCCCTTAGGGTGCACAGCCGGCTTCCGCCTCCGGTCGTGGGCTCAGCTTGTAGTAGAGCGCTGCAGCCAATCAGAGGGTAGCGAGGGTGTCGGGAACTCCTCAGTGGGTTGATGAGAATGACTATTATAAATGAACTTATTTCATACAGTTTGTATGAAAAGTATTTATTCCATCAGCTTAAAACTGACATCATTGTCAGCTGTGACTTGCCTTTCATGTGAGTTTTTAGGATATGTTCAATGTTAGTGTGCAAATAGTAAATCCCATATTCCCTGTGTACAGTTCGTATGATTTTCCTTTGATGTGAGTTTTCATGAGGTTAATTTTGTAATGTACCAACTGTAAAAAATAAGAGTATGTGCTGCAAGAGTGTGTGTCGTAGGCCTGTTTGTTGTAGGAGTGCATGTCGCAGGAGTGCATGTTCTCGGACCATGTGTCATAGGAGCATGTGTTGTAGGGGCACATTTAGTGTACGTTGTAAGAGTGTGTGAGAAGTGTTCATTGTAAGAGTGCTTGGAACATGTGTTGTAAGAGCATGTTCCACATGTCCACATTTTATTTGTAGTAGGCACATTAGTAGTAGGTGCGCAGGTCATAGGAACCAGTATTATTGGAGTGTGTGTTGTAGGAGCATATGTTATAGTAGTTGATGTTGTCTACAAGGTTACATGGATTGCCATCTGTAATCTTCTTGGCTGCAAGCGTTTTTTTACAAATTACAAAAGGATTGAGATTTTCAGCTGTGAGGTTGCGGATATTTCTAGTTATGTAGAAATCCAGTTTAGTGGACTTAGGTAAAACAGACTCTATGCAGGAGATGGAGATTTTAATGCTATGGTGATCTGTCCAAGGTAGCGCTTTGATTGTGCCACTGGAGACTGGGGTGTTAAGGGATAGTACCCAGTCCAGTGTTCTACCTTTAATATGGGTAGGAGCATTCACAAGTTGCATGAAAAGCATGTCGTTGAGTGCGTTATATAGAGCTTCCGCTTTGGGATCCTGGCTATCGTTGAATCGAAGGTTCAGGTCACCCAAGACAATACATTTTGTTTTGGGTTTGATCAAAGGGGTTAATAGTAACGGTATGTCTAAATCTGGCTGCGAGTGCTTATTAGGCGCTCTATAGATTGTTACTATATTAATGGTGCTTTTGTGGTCAGT